>NC_090649.1:256613706-256957873 GCF_040937935.1 Hyperolius riggenbachi | reverse complement strand
AGTAGTGAGTGAGTGACAGGGAGGCCCTTTAAGTAGTGAGTGAGTGACAGGGAGGCCCTTTAAGTAGTGAGTGAGTGACAGGGAGGCCCTTTAGCTAGTGAGTGAGTGACAGGGAGGCCCTTTAGGGAGTGAGTGACAGGGAGGCCCTTTTAATAGTGAGTGAGTGACAGGGAGGCCCTTTAGGTAGTGAGTGAGTGACAGGGAGGCCCTTTAGGGAGTGAGTGACAGGGAGGCCCTTTAGGTAGTGAGTGAGTGACAGGGAGGCCCTTTAAGTAGTGAGTGACAGGGAGGCCCTTTAAGTAGTGAGTGAGTGACAGGGAGGCCCTTTAGCTAGTGAGTGAGTGACAGGGAGGCCCTTTAAGTAGGGAGTGAGTGACAGGGAGGCCCTTTAAGTAGTGAGTGAGTGACAGGGAGGCCCTTTAGGTAGTGAGTGAGTGACAGGGAGGCCCTTTAAGTAGTGAGTGACAGGGAGGCCCTTTAGCTAGTGAGTGAGTGACAGGGAGGCCCTTTAGGGAATGAGTGACAGGGAGGCCCTTTTAATAGTGAGTGAGTGACAGGGAGGCCCTTTAGCTAGTGAGCGAGTGACAGGGAGCCGCCCCCCCCAGCCGCTGCCGCCGTCGTCGTCGCCGCCTCCGCTGCCTCCCCTACCTTGCCAGTGAGTGCTGCCCAGCGTCAGACCTCAAGATCAGCGGCGACCCGACCAGAGCGGGCGCTGGACGCACCCGCTCTATATGCGGAAGTGACGTCACTTCCGCATATCAGTGCGGGCGCTGGGTCCTAGCGCCCGCACTATTGTCGCCGTCTGATCGGGGTCTGACTAGGTGGAGGCGGCGGCGGTTAGAGGGATGGGAGGGAGCAGCGGTCATGGGGGGTTGAGCGGCGGCCGGGCGGCACCCGCCAGGGCCGCGGCGGGGATGGGGCCCCCCTGCAGGGCCGGGCCCGTGACGGGAGTCACGGATGTCCCCCCCTGATGGCGGGCCTGATCTCTGATGCCCAGAAGGAGATGTAAGGCTAGATTGTATATTTGCAATCTTCATGTCCTCATGGGGAGAGGTTACTCTTTGTCTTGACTAGTAATTTTGATCTGGTTATCCTTTACAATATAAGCTTACCGAAAAGAAAAATGAACACATACTTGACATCTTATTGACAAATTCACTTATAGTTTTTGAAAATGGATTTTTAAAAATCGCAAAAGCAGAATGATCCAAGCCTTAAATGCCTCTATTCTGTGCAGCGATTTTGATTTTTTTTTTATTATAAACCTTGTCTGGTTTATACTTCAGGGAGGTATGGGATAGTTGTCTTATTATCTGAGAATACAGTAGCTCAATCTGTAATGACTGAAACCTTATAAGTGGCATGAGAAATCTCTGAACATTTTCATACTACTATTATCAAATCTATTTTTAAACATTTGATAAAACATATTCCAAGGCTTTAGACTTAGAAGACAACTGCTGATGATGTCACTGACTCACACCTTCCCCACAGTCAGTGACTCTAGAAAGTTACACTACCCCCCACTTTTCACCTCCACAGAAAAACCTCTCCCTGTCTCTGCTGCAAAGGAGTGGTGGCTGGATAGTGTACTGGCTATTATGGATAAGCAACTGAATTCAGCTGTATTTCAGAATTTCGTATTTCCCATCGGAATTTAGCATTCCAAATTAGAATTTAGAATTTGCAATGATAGCAAATAAAATCAAGGTCCCATTGATATTTGCATGGGTCCCATATTTGCATGGGATCATTTCTGAGGATATTGGTGTAAGATCATTAATAAAAGGTATTTATGGTGAATTATGAATATTAAAACACTTTTTTATGTAGTTACATTTTTATTTAAAATGTTAACTCTTTGTTGAAAGGGATGCGAGGTACTAGTACCCCTATACCCATTTGAATTGGAAAGAGGGTGGGCATCTGGGGGTCCCCTTATTAGAATACATCGATATGCTACTACATTCAGTGCACAAAACAATATTTTTTGCTTTACTTTGTGCCAAAATTTCCAAGTGCTGTTTTTACATGTGTGGAACTGTATATAGATTTGGTACAAAGTGCATTCACTTAAAATGTCTAAAAGGATATTATTAAAATCTGTAATGGTAGGTACACACAATCAATCTGGCAGTAAATATGTCAGAAAATTGCATTATTTCCAACATGTCTGATCTGATTTCCGATCAATTTTTTGATCAATTTTCCAAGATCGAAAATCAGATTGGACATGTTGGAAATAATAGATCTGCCAGTAAATCCGTCTGAAAATTGCATCGTGTGTACCTAGCATTAAGGTGGCTGTGACAATCCATCCCCGCGATCCTGTCTAAATGACGTTAATAGACCGGTTGTTAGATTGTCAGATGATAACATGACAAAGCACACACCATCTTGACAAAATCTTGACACACCATCTAATCTGCGACTGTTACCATTCGAGGAATAGTCACATCTGATTGCTTGAAATACGGTGAGCAGACTGACATTAACCACTTGAGGACCTAGGGCTTTACCCCCCTTAAGGACCGGCCACTTTTTTTCCATTCAGACCACTACAGCTTTCACGGTTTATTGCTCATACAACCTACCACCTAAATGAATTTTGGCTCCTTTTCTTGTCACTAATAAATCTTTCTTTTGGTGCTATTTGATTGCTCCTGCGATTTTTACTTTTTATTATATTCATCAAAAAAGACATGAATTTTGTCAAAAAAATGACTTTTTTAACTTTCTGTGCTGACATTTTTCAAATAAAGTAAAATTTCTGTATACATGCAGCGCGAAAAATGTGGACAAACATGTTTTTGATTTAAAAAAAAGCCATTCAGTGTATATTTATTGGTTTGGGTAAAAGTTATAGCGTTTACAAACTATGGTGCAAAAAGTGAATTTTTCCATTTTCGAGCATCTATGACCACCTGACATGTTTCATGAGGGGCTAGAATTCCAGGATAGTATAAATACCCCCCAAATGACCCCATTTTGGAAAGAAGACATCCCAAAGTATTCACTGAGAGGCATGGTGAGTTCATAGAAGATATTAATTTTTGTCACAAGTTAGCGAAAAATGACACTTTGTGACAAAAAAATGGGTGATTGACAGGTGATCAGTGGGTTATTACAGGGAAGGACAGATGTAAATAATGCCCTGGCGAATTGATAAGGGGGGGTCTGAGGGCAATCTGAGCGTGTAGGCAGGTGATTGGGTGCCCGCAAGGGCCAGATTAGGGTCTGATCTGATAGGTAACAGTGACAGGTGGTGATAGGGGGTGATTGATTGGTGATTGATGGGTAATTAGTGGATGTTTAGAGGAGAGAATAGATGTAAACACTGCGCGTGGGTGGAGATCTGATGTCGGATCTGCGGGCGATCTATTGGTGTGGGTGGGTGATCAGATTGCCCGCAAGGGGCAGGTTAGGGGCTGATTGATGGGTGGCAGTGACAGGGGGTGATTGATGGGTGATTGACAGGTGATTGACAGGTGATTTACAGGTGATTTACAGGTGAACAGGGGGGTAGATGCATACAGTACATGGGGGGGGGGGTCTGGGGAGAATCTGAGGGGTGGGGGGTGATCAGGAGGTAGCAGGGGGCAGGGGGGGGATAAAAAAAATAGCGTTGACAGATAGGGACAGGGAGTGATTGATGGGTGATTAGAGGGGTGATTGGGTGCAAACAGGGGTCTGGGGGGTGGGCAGGGGGGGGTCTGATGGGTGCTATGGGCGATCTGTGGCAGGGGGGGGGGAAATCAGTGTGCTTGGTGCAGACTAGGGTGGCTGCAGCCTGCCCTGGTGGTCCCTCGGACACTGGGACCACCAGGGCAGGAGGCAGTCTGTATAATACACTTTGTAAACATTACAAAGTGTATTATACACTTTGTGTGTAGCGATCGTCGGGTTAACATCCCGCCGGCGCTTCCGTATGGCCGGCGGGATGTTGCGGCGGGTGAGCGGCGCCAGGCGGAGGCGGAGGATCAGTGACGCGATCGCTCCGCCCATACCCCTACAAGGACCGCCGCCATTTGTCAATACGGCGGTCCTTGCGGGGTCCACTTCCCGGCCGCCATTTGTCAATATGGCGGTCGGGAAGTGGTTAAAGATTGATCGCACAACTGCCAACAATATGTAATGTGACAACTACTCACCAATCCCGTATTACTAGGTGCCCATACATGTACAATCTTGATTATATGTACAATTGGTAAAATAAAAATAACGATTTTGATTATTTGCAAACCTAGTAGCAAAATTGCAATTTATAAGAACATAATAAAACAATGCGAACGATAAAATTGCTAGTTTTATTCTAAAACTGCATACACACAAATGTACTTACAACCAACAGATAAATATATCTGTCAGTCAGAACAGGTTGGGTTGATAGAAAAGAAAAAGGAAATAGAATGTCTTACAATGCTGTTCAAAATACCGTCATTGGTAGTCCATGCAGCAATCGAAAGTCCTTGTCAAAAAGTCCAAGATGACCATTGCCATGCGGCCAGAGGCCTTTGCGAGAAGGTAAACGCCTAGATAACCGCCTGCCAGAGTCCAGCTGGCTGTCGATTGATGGTAATTCCACGTTAGATTAAAGGTATAGGACCCCGGGCTCAGTGTGTCATTGTGTTTTAACTATCACTCTAGTTGGGAGGGGTTATGACACGTACAAGTCCAGCCTTGTGAAATTTAAATAGGGGCAGTTCCTATTGCACAGTGAGGACTTTTGGCACAATTCCTGTTTTGCCTGCTCTCTCCAAGATAGAATAGAATGCATATCCACATTCAGCATAATTTTATGAATCATTTGATATGAAACATGACAGGTTTGTCAGGAGTAGTCACACAATGGCATTAGTCACACAATGGATCGTATGGCTAAGTCATTTTAGGTTTCAAGATTCTGGGCATTTCCCAGAATAAGAATATGGGTTAGAAACTTAGAATGAACTTAATACTCTCTGAAAAAATGGTGCTGCTAGCATCATCAGATCATCTGAAAAACGTAAAACCTAAGAAATTATGAGGAGATATGAATTTGGAAGTTACAGTGTGGTCACTTTCTTTTGGTAAAAACCAACTGTGTGATAAGCATCTCCTAGCCTCCTTTTGAAGGTCTTTGGAGGTGACAAAGCTAGACTCCGTTTTATGAGATTTTGTAAAACTTATCTCTGATGGATGGGGCTAAGGTGCCTCACTGTCTCAGGGAGAGCTGTCCTGGGTTTGAAATTTCTCTCCCTGCATGGTTGGTTGTCCTGGACCCTAGCAATATTTCACGATTCTTGCTTTGGGAAAGGAGGACAATTAAGGTCAGGGATATCTGACTTGCCCAAGGGAAATTAACATAAAGTTTCTAACATTTGACCAAGGAGAGGGGAACTGTGTTAACCCCTGGCTCCCCTGCAGAGCCGGGACAAGGTCCTCCAGCACCCAAGGCTGAGACACCAAAGTGCACCCCTCCATCCCTCCCACCCCAGCGGTCACACACTGTTTGCTATTAGACTAAGAGGCACCCCAGGGCCCCCAACACCTTAATCTCTAGTTATCTGGCTTGTAGTCACTTCCTTGTATCTCCTTTTCTTATTTCTTTCTGCTTCAAACACAATTAGGAATGACAGCTGAATGAATTGTGCGCCCCCTCCTACACTGCGCCCTGAGGCTGGAGCCTCTCCAGCCTATGCCTCGGCCCGGCCCTGCTCCCCTGCTCTTTTTAAAACTGATTCTTTTTTCTGTCTGCTGTCTGCTTTTAATAGTGGCTACAGGGAAAATTTTATAAGGCTCTAACTACTTTATTTGGACTAATAAACAACATTTATTCATCACAGTAGCCACTAACGATACAATTTTCTGAACAATCGTTTGCGAATAATTATTCATATGAATGATTGGAAATGATTGCTTTGGACCACTAACAGACAAAAATCTCCTAACCAATCCTATCAGATTAATGGGATCGATCCAAAATTCGGATCGATTTCATTAATCTAATTGAATTGGTTAGGAAATTTTTTTTCCATTAGTGGTCACAAACGATCATTTCCAATTGTTCATATGAAGAATCATTCATAAATGATCGTTCAGCAAATTGTATCATTAGTGGCCACTTTTAAACACGCTGGAAAATGCAATTATTTAGGGGAAGATTTGAAAGCAGATCTAGGCAGGCTTCCTTACCCAGCCTCTTACTTACCAAGGTTTCTTTTTAGTGGTCTGGGACCCACTTTCATTATCGCAATCACTAGGGATTTGTGATAGAGCTTTGCAAGCAATTTTGGGAGCAATTTCCCTGCTCCTACACAATACATTAGAATGGAAACAATCCCAAAATGCTGTGTGTCCTGCTCTAGTGGAATCTGTCCCATCCATTTACATTGGCAGAGAGTATAGGGGAATTGCTTTCAATTAAAAGTGATCCCTAAATGCTCAAAAAAGTAGTTTTATTATTTCTTGGTGCTTTGCTAAATGTATATTTGTGTAAGTCATTAACCATGTTCTTATAGGAAATAAAGTAAATAAGCTGACTTCAGTTCCACCTCCTTAGCGTTCTGGACGAGTTGAGCTCATCCAGTAACGCTGGAGGGCACTGCCGATTTGAATGAATTTTTTTTTGAAACACGCAGATAGCACTTTTCTAGCGTGTTTCTCCGGTCGTCACTGCTCGCCACCGATCCGCCGCTACCCGCCACGTAATAGGGCCCCCCCCCAGACCCCAAGCGCAGCCTGGCCAATCAGTGCCAGGCAGCGCTGAGGGGTGGATCGGGACTCCCTGTGATGTCACGATGTCGATAACGTCATTCCGTTCGTCCCCAGGGCGATGGGGGAAGCCCTGAAGGAAATCCCGTTCAGAACGGGATTTCCTGATGGGCATGATCGCCAGCGGCGATTGGAAGGGTGGGAGGTTGGGAGCAGGGAGGGGGGAATCCTGTAGCTAGCGCTAGGCTAGCTACATGATTAAAAAAGAAAATTAGGTTAGAAAAATCAGAACGCCAGGGAGGTTAAAGGAGTTCTGTGTAGGTTAAAAAGTAAAACAAGCTGACACTTACCTGGGGCTTCTATCAGCTCCCTGCAGCGGTAATGTCCCGCGCCGTCCTCTCCTGATGCGCCGTTCCCCGCCGCTGGTCCCCGTGTAATCACGCGAGTGATTACACTGCGGATGCGCGGCTAAGCTCTCGCTTCCGCACGCGTCATCAGTGCTTACTGCGCAGGCACAGTACAAGAAAACTCTTTACCGCACCTGCGCAGTAAGCTCCCGATGACGCGAATGAGAGAGCGCATTATTCGTCTGCCGTCAGATGAATAATGCCCGGTGCCGGCGGCGGGGAACGGGGCATCGAGAGAGGACGGCGCGGGACATTACCGCTGCAGGGGGCTGATAGAAGCTTCAGGTAAGTGTCAGCTTGTTTTACTTTTTAACCTACACAGAACCCCTTTAAGAGTGTCACCTTCACTTTCTGTCATTTCTCATTGCAAAGCTGCATTAGTTGGGGGATTATGAGATCATGCTGAAGGGATATTATGTTATTTTATCATTGGAGAGAAATGTATTTCAACATCCCAGCCATGCCATTGGGGCTATCCTTTATGTGACTGCTTGCTTCTGAGTTCTTTTCTTTAGTAGTCATTAGCCAAAGATCATGAGACCCAAATTTCAAATAGATTTTAAGTTATTTGCTAAGATAATTATAAATTACATTATTACTATGGAACATTAAAGCGCCTATGTATTGTTTGGATTGCTGCCTGGAGTTCAGTTTTAATCTCCTGTAATGGTAAACGTTATCCCTGGGGGTTCTCATTTCCTCTTCTGTCAGTCCTTCCTGAATCTAATGATTAAAAAATGTGTTTATTTGAACATACACTACATTTTTTATTTAGCTTGTTTTCAAGCTGTGTTACATTTCTTTTTATAATTAGGTAATCTTTATATGAATTATATATATATATTCATTTAGCTGTAATGTAGATCGGAAGACACCATATTTGCTCATATTCTCATATAAATAATACAATTCTTTAACATAATTTATTAATGAGAGATACCATCTGAACAGTAGATTCATTTCCATGTGATAATTCAAAATGTATGATAATTTACTGTACATTTGAATGACTGTTTTAGCCTGACAATATGAAAGCTTGAAAGTCTAACACTGACTAATATGCTGTGACAGAAATGTAATTGCTCATCTGATCAATGTTCCATGTGTCACTACAATGTGAATGAAATGGTCCACTATTAGCTAGATGTTTAGCATGCCATTGTATGTAGTGGAGGATGTCATATTATAAAAGGGCAAAGGTCAAGAGTTTAATGAACATGCAAATTACTTTCCGTAGGTTACAGTTACATAGCACAGGAGTCGGGACATAAGGGCATGTACTATTTACTAAGATAACAACGGGACTTTTGAATACTTTATACATTAATAATTTGCCAAACCAAGTTTAAATATCATCACTTCTAAGAGCCAAAACTGATTTTAGTGAACACATTTCTCAAATTATGTAAAAAATTACTTTTCTTGATCAGAGTTAAGAATTAATGAATCATTGAAAGACACCATCAAACCTGATGGACTGGCCTACAGCTGCTAGATTTCAAGCCAGTTCCAACAAGTTCTGGGATATCACAAATTATGCTACTTTTATGCAATCTTTGCTTTACTAATTTGAGCAGGGGTGTTGCTAGAATCCTAAGAGATCCGGGGCACTTTTGGGCACTCCAACCTGAAAATGGGTGTGGCCACACACCAGAATGAGGGTGTGGTCATGGGTGGAGCCAAATTTACAAGAACAGCAGTCTCAGTAGGCCTACCCAGCAAAATGTTGGATGAACCCCCCTCTCCATTAATACAAGAAAATAAAATGCACCATAGCAAATAAATAGGCAGTGTCATTTAAACATACCTAGGCAGAGTTACCTGGCTTCTATGCTGGCTGATCTGGATTTCTGCTGAGTAGACTGGCCTGTTGCCAGATTATCTGGCAGTTCCCCATAGCATTCCCTGACTGTCTAGTGGACCCCCTACCATGTTCCCATGGGCCTGCTATTGAGGCACCACAACTCCCAGCCAGGGATGAGCTCACGAGTGCTCACTGTCACGGAAGAGCCGTGAGAAAAGAGAATGGTTTGCTGCACCGACTGTCATTGTATTGCCAGATCTGGATTTTCTGTCTGTGGATACCAGGCCGTAAAACCTGGGGTCTCTCCTTCTCTCAGCAGAGAAATAGCATTACCTTAAATGCAGGATGACTGTTGATTTGCTAATGAACTAGGAACAAACTCTTATGTGCAAGAGGCTATTGTTTATTTTTCATTACCTTTGCACTCTGGCAGAACCTCAGATAGGTGTCAATTTCTTCCACCATTTGGTGAGCCCAGCAAAGGGAGCTTCCCTCACAGCATGAGGCTAGACGGCCTGACTCCATCAGCAGCAGAGAGAAAATGAATGCAATGTATATGATTTTTTGCATCTTTACGGAATATAGTATGTAGGATAATTATGAGAGTTATATCATTGGGTTTGTGGCATCTTGAGGAATCTTTCGAGACCAGCCTTGGGGGGGCCAGGGGTACTCTACAACCAAGTTATTAAACTCCTAAGAAACGGGATCCTCTACCCTAATCAAGTCTGATGTCATGGGAATTGTCATAATCTGAGGAATATTAATCTGTTATCAGCGCAAATGTGGCTTTTATCGGATTTGAGTTACAGCGTTTTATAAGTTTAAACCTAAATCTCTCTCCAAGGACTTGAACTGTGATTGGTTTGTAATTCAGAGGGGGCAGGCATTGCCACACTCCCAAACCAGCTTCATCAAAAGCACATTGCCAGCAGGCGGACCTCATTCCTCCAAATTCCATCTTCTTGGAAGCATGCAGCCGCTTTGAGGAAAAGTGGCGGCCATCTTGTCTGAACTTTTCTCCTGAACTGTAACAAGGACATATTTCTACAAACTTTAAGTATCCGTATTTTCTTCCCTTTTATTTTTTATACTGTGCTATTATTTGTCTCTATAATTTTCTGTATATATTAATTATTTATATTGCATTTTTAATAAACGACGCTAACGTCCTTTATTTGTTCAGCTACCCTATTATTCAGCCGCACAAATTGAACCCGGGTTTCTGAAGAGTCGCTACTATTGTTGATACCCTCTTTCCCTGAAAATAAGACCTACCCTGAAAATAAGCCCTAGCTGGAATTTTGAGCATGCTTGAAATATAAGCCCTACCCCGAAAATAAGCCCTAGTGGAAGTTAAAGAGGAGGAAGAGGCAGCCAGTAAGTGGGGACACAGTGGTGCCATACCAATCGGGCACTGATCCTGTCATCCAATCACACAGCAAGGTTATCATCTGTGTGCAGTGAAGACAGGGCAGGTGCCTGATCAGTACAGTAGCATACTTTCAAATCCATGAACATCACAGTACAAAGGAACAGGAAATGTTCTGCTGAGAGACACTTCCTAATAGAAATATAAGACATCCCCTGAAAATAAGCCCTAGCACATCTTTTAGAGAAAAAAATAATATAAGACACTGTCTTATTTTCGGGGAAAGACGGTAGCTAGATAAAATAGAGTGTATTTAACCGTTTTCTACTTGCAGGTCTAGAGTCAGACAGTCAGTGGGTTCCTCTGTCCCATGGTAACAGAGGTGGTGGCAGTTATCCCCTGAAATAGTGTGTAATTTGTATTACCGTAACTCACAGGCTCCCTTCTAGTCGGTCTGCTGCCAAAATTCCCACGGTTTCTGCGCACCGATTGTGACAGCACAGATTTCATGGTCTGTTTGCTGAAACCGATTGGAAGGCATTGTGCGGTCTGACCACTAGGGGCCCTGTGACACTCACGAGTAGTGAGCAACTCAAATTCATCATTAAAATGAGCCTTGATTGCCTCAGGTGTGCGGCTGAGCGACGAGGGGTTACTTTCCCACTATGCTGCTGGCTTCTATGAATATCACGTCTTGCACGTGGTTTATTGGATGCGTTGCAAGACTCACCAGCGCACACTTTCTCCTTCCGGCTTGAAAGAGGCATTGTGGGAAAGTAACCTCGTCTCCCAGCCGCACACCCGAGGCAATCAAGCCTCATTTTAATAATGAATTAGAGTAGCTCACTACTCATGAACACTCGTGAGCTCATCCCTGCTCCCAGCATGACCCCATAGAATAACCACAGCTCCCTGCATGCTCCCATAAAGGCACCACAGCACCCAGCATGCCCACATAGAGGCAGCACAGCACCCAGTATACACCAGATTGATGCACCACAGCTCCCAGCATGCCTGCCATTGAGGCCCCACAGCTGTCTCTGCCTGGGGACATCCTGGGCACCCCAGAATAGATCCGGGGCATGTGCTACTGTTCTTTGGGCTAGCAACGCCCCTGTTTGAGCTCCAAGCAATACATTGAGCATCTACTTCTGCACTGTAGTCCTGGCATTTCAAATAAACTCCTGTAACAAGAAAACTTCATTTTGTACCATATGGCATAGCAAAGGTGTGTGTGTGTGTGTGTGTGTGTGTGTGTGTGTGTGTGTGTGGGGGGGGGGGGGGGGGTTATCATAATTACCATAGAAAATGCTGTTGGATGGTGCTGAAATTGAAGCACTTTCACCATTGGTGAAAATTGGGTGTATTTCTGAGGCACTAATCAAATTACTTGATTTCATATACTGGTATTAATGTGATTTTATAGTCTTAAGATTTCTATAATCAAAAGACTAGAAGTACCATCAGGAGTGAATCCACCAATGACCTTCTCTACCATGAGTAAGCCTTTCATACCTGCAATCACCTTCATTCACTATCATTGGGGTTCTGATTCAATTCCTAATATTGCCAGTGACTAGTGCTGGTAATTGTCAAAATGATGTGATTAGTAAATTGCACAATTCTATTAAAAAGGAACTGTAGTGAAAATAACATAATAAATAAAATTGCTTATATGTTACAATATTCACTTATGAATTATTTAGTCAGTGTATTCCAAATATAAAATCTTTCCTTTCCCTGAATTACATTCTGAAATTTACCACAGGTGGGGACATCTTTAGTTCTGCCAGGTGATCTGCACGGACTGTTCATTACTGAGAGTTCTACGCACAGGGGAAGATATTGGTTGCTTGGCAGTTAAAAAAAAGCCATTATTTCCCGCAATGCAACAAGGTTCAGACCATGATCCAGACCATGGTAATGACATCACACTGTGGGAGGGGGTTCACAACAATAGTCATACAAACCCCCGATGATCTATTCAAAAAAAGGTTAACATTTTCTGTGGCAAAGGGAGTATCAGCTACTGATTGGAATGAAGTTCAATACGTTCCTCTTTAACATTATATTGCTGGATGACTGTAAGGAAGTGTAAAAAAAGACTTTTTTATTTTATCTAATTCAATAGTGAATTCAAATCCAGGGAGGAGATTTTATTGTCAAAATTGAGCACAGATGAGCTTATGAGCTGCTGAATCCAGGTGATAAGACGTATCGTTCATCTCAAAATGTTGTTTTAATTTTTCTAAATAACTATTATTAAATTATTACATTTAAAATAAAATGAATCCTCTATTATCCCTTCTCCTCCATGTAGGCTGGTATTGCCAGAATGGCTAAATGGGTCTTTGCCACTTAAACAATGCCAATACCAAAACAATGGGATTGGGAAAAGCTCTTCATGAAGAGGATGGAAATATTTCCCTTTCCTTGCAATGCACCTGACCATGCCAAAACAAAGGGCTCATCACCATCTTGATGCTGGTAAAGTAGAGTAACTACCCTCATGCACATGTATGTATGTGCTAGGGGTTCTTTTGGTTTATTCTGGGAGCCCCCTTAAATAATGGTGGACCCCCAGATAGTGACTCCTCCCAGGTACATAGATAAAGGTTTCAGCCCCTTTCCCTGGTACTGCTCTTGTGGCATAGCTGCACGCTGTTCAGCTCTGTCATTCTGGCAATGCCAAATGGCATAGTGAAGAAATGGTTATTGGGACTGGGATATCTGTTATTTGTTGCATTAGTTAATTGAAAATGTGAAAACAAAAGTAAAGTTGCACTGAGGTGAAAAGTGGTGTGTGGTGCTGATCACAGCCCCACAGCTAGCATTGCTTAAAATCATCCAGCATCTTACACAAGGTCCCCCTGGTAATTTCTTTAACATGCCATGTGAGGTTAACCTTTGACAGATTTTGGAAGCATTACATTTAAAATTGAATTGCACATTAACTTCTGTACAATACCAGGAAGATAAAAAATGTGCATGCATTGAGTATTTTATTTCCTGCAACACATATTTACTGAAGAAATAGCATTATTTCACAAATGCTGAGAACCCTGACAGAGTCACTGTAAATAATGTTTCTATTTATTTTAGCATCTTGTTCTCTACCATATAAGTGAGTAGTGTGAGCCAATCAGGAATTAATAGATTGTTCTCTGCTCTACATCTAATGCTTGGAGTTTGCTGATAGGAGAACAGTGTGCAGTGAGCAGATAAATGATTTTATCAATGTAGTGATGTTCATTCACTGTCCAGTCAGTAGACTGATGGCAGGCTAGGAAGCATGCTGAACATAAGTGGAGAAAAGCAAAGTCGTTGAATTGAAAATATTATGTTCCATGGCTGTGTGGGTTATATGTCTTGCTGGATTGTGTTAAACTATTTTGGTAGGAAAAACCGTTTGTACATAAACATATTTTTCAGCTCTGTATATAACTGTCTGTCTGAAGTTCAGGCTGAAAAGCAAAACTTTCTCAATTAAAAGTAAGAAAGATGTCCCTTTTCCCTGTGTTTCTACAAAAATACTAATTAAATTTTGTGTATTTTGATTATGAAAGATTGTAATAAACACTGACCAGTGTTATGTATCATTTTAGGGAGATGATGTTGGGAAGCCCTGTGTATACAGTACAGTTCCCATTAGCATGATATTTTGAATAGTTAAAGTGTACCAGAGACCACAGATTCTTACCTTTTTTACATACCTGGGGCTTTCTCCAGCCCCATGGGCACGTATTGCTCCCACGCTGCCATCCTCTGCTGCCTGCAGCTTCGGTACTGGGTCCCGTAACTTCCTCCAGTAGCGGCCAGTCTGACACAAGTGAAATGTGCTATTTACGTCTGTCTTGAGCAGCCACTGGAGAAAAAGGTAAGTATCTGTGGTCTCTGGTTTCCTTTAAAGAGAACAGAAAAAATGATTTCTGACACAGCACTGCAGATCTACAATGTCAGTCTTCCCACTATCTTGAATAAAGCTGGTTATGTTGTTCTTGTGACTTAACGCGAACTTACTGAGTTTGCTTTATCTTTCTAATTTTGCATGTAATAGCCATGCAGTAGCAATGTATATCAGATTTATGCAACAATTCAGGAATATTTTGCTCTACATAAGCTTTGTTTTGTCAAGAATCCAAATGTCATAAACATTTTAATACATGATAAGATTAGCGTAAAATCTATGGACCCAGTGCCTAAAATGGGGAAAAAATGTATTAATTTTATGTCACAATATACATTTTTTACTTATAAAACCAACATATTATGTAATAAACTTTTGCATAGAATTCATTGCTACTTCTAAACACACATAAAAAAAGAATAATAAGCTCATGGGACTTCAGAAGAAACCATGTGATTAAACAAACATGCTGCCAACAATACCCAAATGGAACAACAATGTAATACATGAATCAATTAGGAACATTCTTTATTAGGAAAACCTATCAAAAGGTTTGACCACAGACTCAATAAATTACGACTTTTAGACTACATTCACAGTGGTTCATTGCAGGGCAAAGTAATGGACACATTGTAATGCCGGGTGGTCCACTGCAATGCAATCCGATGCTCACTGTGCATATGGTACAATCTAATGGCATACAGTATCCCTGTCAAACATGCACATTAACAGCATACTTTTTATTGACTATATCCGACACAACACATGGATAATGTGTGGCATGACTTTTCTGTTCTGTTGCATTTCCTGCTTTTACAGGGAACACAAATTAATGCCCACAGTGAATGTAGCCTCAAAGCTTTTGGGCACCACTATAGGATATAAAATTTCTATATCTATGCTTGACCATAGGTATACAGCAAAACAATGCAAAGAGGTATTATGGTGCCTATGAACAGTACAATTTTGTGGCCAATCAATCGTTTCTGATCGCTGCGATAATCAATCGAAAACAATCAGTCATGCCCATTTTTGGCTGAATTACTGGTAACTAATCCAACCTAAAATTGATTGATTCCATTAATCTGATTGAATTGCTTAGTGGGAATTTGTTGATACCAATTGTTTCCAATTGATTACCGCAGCGATTGGAAACGATCAATCAGCTGCAAAATTGCATCATTAATGGGCATCTTAACTGTACCAGTTTCATTGGGGGATACTGATTCTTTATGGTACATAAGCTTTAAATCAGTGGCCTAACGTAGGCAGGCTCATAACTTGGTTCATAGATTTATGATGTTTCTCAGGAAAAGCCAGATTGATATAAGATTTCAATTGATATTATTAACTAAAAGATTGATAAAATTTGTTAGGTTTTGTGAACTCTCATGTATGTTTAGCAGGAAATGAATAAGTGGACACAGCATCCAAGAAGAAGCTAAAGGGGATGTGCCAGGAGCTAAAACCTTACTGTCAGCCATGGAACTTGATAGGTCACATCTTCTTGTTTGTAAGGTCTTGATTTGGACGAACACCAGGCAATCATAGCATCTAGTAGATCATGTACCAGCCCTAGGATGGGGCTACCCGTATATTTGTGTACCATGGCTTTGTGGGACAACCTAGTAGAGTAACTTTTTTTTCCAGAACCCTTCATTACTGTCATAGTAAAATATGATTTTTCAGCATTGGATTAAATTGACCATTGACCCTAATATAAATAGAAATATGTGGATAGAGGCACACAATATATTTAGATAGTGGTTTTCTATTGACATGAAAAGTTCAAAAGAAGTATTCTGTGTTTTGAATACATATTTTCCAGTTGAATGGGTGTCCTATCTTCTGGAGAGGTAAGAGAATACCTCTTTTCAACTTTTTCAATCAATAGAAAACCACTATCTAAATATATTGGGTGCCTCCATCCCCACATATATCCAGTCAGACCTCCTTTTGAGGTGATAGTTTTATCCAAGACTAAAATTTAGGAGAGCAACCATCAAGCATCCGACTGGACCTGGAAAGCCAAGCAGGGCTGTTTATTACCCTACACAGTGCCTGCAGGGACCCATTTAACATTTTGAAAGCTTGCAACAACCCACCTTTGTGAGTGTAAACTTATATACAGCACTTACATTACCCCTATACCTAACAGTACTGCACCATTGGGCTCCTGTCCTCTCTCTGCTTATCACCTAGGTGTATCGGAGTACGAGCCTACTACAGGAAACACCAAAACCTTCCCACACTAATATAAATAGCAATAACAATAATCTTCACAACTGGGAAATGTTTTTTTCAGTTTGATGCAGTCCCAATTTACCAGCTGCTCATAGTTGATCTAAGGTCACTGAGCAATTTAAAGCAAGACGTTTTGATAACACGGTACAATACCCTGCTGCTGCTACTAAGCACTTTAAAAAAAGTAACACAATGTAAAGAAGATTTGATCAAAATGATCAATTCCTTTTAAAAGCAATCATTTTTATTGACCAGTCTTTTAATAGCGTTTTAAGCCGAACTGGTCACACCATTACTTACTACATTACATAATTACATAGTTACATAGTTATTTTGGTTGAAAAAAGACATACGTCCATCGAGTTCAACCAGTATAAAGTACAACACCAGCCTGCTCCCTCACATATCCCTGTTGATCCAGAGGAAGGCGAAAAAACCCTTACAAGGCATGGTCCAATTAGCCCCTAAAGGGAAAAATTCCTTCCTGACTCCAGATGGCAATCAGATAAAATCCCTGGATCAACATCATTAGGCATTACCTAGTAATTGTAGCCATGGATGTCTTTCAACACAAGGAAAGCATCTAAGCCCCCTTTAAATGCAGGTATAGAGTTTGCCATAACGACTTCCTGTGGCAATGCATTCCACATCCTTAGACATTATAAGGAATTATTTACACTGTAATAACACAGAATTTACATTGAACATGTATTATAAGGTTAATACTGTAATATTATGCATTAGTTCAACGTTAAGATTAGCACTGAATCAGTATTGTGCTGATTTTAACAACTGGTTTTCTAATGCATAATTAATCAGCTATGAGTCTTGCAGATTTTGAGCAGTGAAAAGGTTAAGTCTATACAGAAGGAAAGTATTTCAGAAGAAAAATTGGAATAAGATTTTGTTTTTATCCCCCATTGTTCTACTCATTTTATTAAGTAGGATTAGTGCTGTGCTGCAATATGGTAAAATTGAAGAAAACTACACATAATTATAAAATCACCTGGAAACACACATATTTGAGCTGAATTATGTTTTTATCCCAAGAAAATGTTTTTGGTAAATTAAGAGTTTATTCCAGTTAAGTGCATTGCAATATGCATGCCACATATTTAAAACCAGTGATGATAAAATGATAGTATCTAATAACAGTTAAATCTTACACCCCGTGGACAATAAACATTAAAGGTTGAAAAGAATCAGAACATAAAAGTGGTATCATTAAAAATATAATCTGCCACTATGTATGTAACTAAACTTTTCCCGCTGTTGCTGGAAAGATTACAATAAACAGCAGGAGAATACCCCATATTGGAAGAATACTAAACTAGAGTTACATAGCTAAAGAGAGAATATGCAGTATGGCATTGATTGAACAACAGACAATAAAAAGGCATTATGTCCTTATTTTATCAGCATTTTTTTACATAACTTTATTTAAAAAAATATTGTAACATAATAGAAATAAGTTGTATACTAATAATAGTCTATGTATACATTGTCATTGTCATAGCAAATAACACATATGACATACCAAACACATTCTTTTGTTATGTTGACATTAGCTCACTGGCTAATTAAGAATCCAAAATTCCAAGTATTACAATTTAACAACTTTTTTCACTGATAAGGCCTTAATTTCCTTGTTTTGTGCTTGTTTGATTAATTTCTTGTTATTCTATTCAGGAGTAACAAGATCTTTGACCACTGTCATGGGTTATCTGATCCACAACAACCAGAATTTATCATGTACAGTATAATTGGACACCCTTCATTCTTGGGGTGTGTTTAGTGGATGAAATTGGGGAAAAACTACAGGTACCGGAGAAAACACCAGGAGCGCCAATAGTGTGGAAGTTTTTAGATAATGGAATATACGCAAGAAACAACTACTACTTACAAATGTGGGTTGCCATAGACAACCACAGTGACAGGCATTGTGGAGAATTCCTTCTCCATGTGGAAATGATGACTGCTGTAGGTCTAGTGAGTCACATTCCAGAGAAAAAAACTGGATGGATAATCATAGGGGTGGCCCCTGGAACAGGGAGTAGGAGGCTCCCTCCAAAAAACGTGTGTTGATGTACAGTGGATCGTACAATGATAAGTAACAATCTTACCTCCACATTGGAGGTTCTGAAAATATTTCATTAGATACCAAAACAAGGAACAGTGTGTTTTATGGCACTCGTCAGCTTCTTCAGGTCAATAATAGTGTCTGTTCACTTGTGCAGCATGGACAGGAGCACTCAGGAAAAAAGTGATGTATTGCATGTGAGCACCTCTATATTTTGATTTGACTTTTATAATTCAAAGTCACTGGTAGTAGGGTGGATCTTTAGCCTATTTGCCAATGTCTCTGAAATAAATACAGGGATAAAGGGCATCCTTGTAAATAAGCATAAGTTTTTAATTTAAATAATGGTGATGTGAAGCTATTCACATGCATACATTTAATAAAGGTGCCCATTGAAAAGAGTGCAGGAAATAGCCGATAGTAGAACATTGGTAAAATTACTGATATGAAACGACTTAATTTATATAGTAAAATATAGGTAATATTTACTGATATTTATTACTATGACCTAACCTCACCCTTCTCTCACACAGAACCCTCTCTCTACTGATACCTAACCCTAACCCCTCTGGTGGTGCCTAACTTTAACCTCCCAGCAGTGCCTAACCCTAACCCCCCTGGTGGATGCTAACCTTAACCCTTCCTGGTGGTATATAACCTTAACCCCCATGGTGGGGCCTAACCATAACCCCCCTCGCTGATGCCTAACCCTATCATGCCCGCTATTTTTAGGCTCAGTTTGCATAGCAGGCGGCATGAGTGCCCACTATTTCATTGGGCACCCTATCCGACAAGACATGTCTTACACTTTTTTCAACTGTTCCAACTCTGGCCAAGTTGTTTCACCCAATCACTCAAGTTGTTTCACCCAATCACTCAAGTTTTAAGCTGGCAGGCCCATAAAAAGTTCCATTCTAAAGTCTTAAAAACACCCAGTGATAACGATTTAACTTCAAGCTTTTTGCAACCAGCTTTAAGCAAATAATACAATTATTTTTTTGTGTGTGTGTCAAAAAAATTATACGCAAATTAAGAACTTAATTTTAATATGTTCCACATCCTATGTTTAAATTCACAAGTGATGATTGTTTCAAACCGTTATGCTCAAACCCATTTCAAAGACCAAATTACTAGTAGATCTACCAAAGAGTTGATTTAGGATTCTGCAATTTTTCTAAACTGGAGAACAAAAAGGAATACAAAATGCAATAAAAAAGGAAAATGGTACATTTAGTTTGTACCTATCTTGGTATCCAGAAAACTATCTTGTTGTGATATCTGAAAACATATACCAAAAATCTGTCATCCTTGATCTATTACAGTGGCAACCAAAGAGCACAAGCACCTTTCAAATTGCCCCATATCTTTTTTGAGGTAACAGATGCAGGAATGAGGCCATTGTCTCTTGACATCAGGACAAGGGTGCTTTGTGAGGCACAGGTTATTTTTCATGTCTCTTAAATGGCACCGCTGAAGGATGAAAAGCATTCAGCTTTGTTAGCTGGGTAGGAGGTGGTGAAAAAGGAGTTGTCTTCACTGACACCTTTTCTTGCTAAGCCCTAGCCTACATCTCTATACAGTGAGTGGTTTGAATTTCTAGGGGTTGTTGTGGGGGTGTCCCATGCATTTTAATGATAAACAGCGAACCCGGAGGTACTTCAATACCCATATTTTCACTTGGGCAAAAATATGCTTTCTCATGCCCATATATTTTTGCACATTTTTCACTTGTTTGAAGATGTCAACTTTTTGTGAAAATTATAGCAAAAAGAAAATGACTACAGCACTAGAACCATTCACTACAATACTTTGGCTACTTTAGCAGTTTTGAAAAGCCCTGGAGTTAGAGAAGGGGAGGGGTTGGTATGATTGGTATGTCGGGTTGAGGGAAACATTAAAGAAAACAAACAATAGGGAAACATAGCTTCACTGTTTGTTTGTTTGTTTGTTTGTTTGTTTGTTTATTTTCATCCAATGTCAGGTTCTTTTTAATAAAGGATTTTGGCTTGGTTGTGGTTTCTGAAATAAAGGGCAGAAAGTGACCTATTTATTCTCTGCATGGTCTTTACGAAACTCTTGGAAGGAACTTTGTGCAATTCCGAAAAAGTATTCCAACATCAAATTTCTTCCATTTTCAGAGAGACTCAGGGCCATATGTTTTTTACTAATGATATTTTGACAACTTGTAATGTAAATAAAAAGCTATTTACACCCCACAGCAAGCAAAACCTCAAAATAAATTTGACAGTATCTTTTCACCTACTTTTTGGTATTTTTTTCCATTGCAAAGTGCTAAAAAGTTAATTTAACTTGAAGATGAAAAATGATCTCCTAGGACTTTAGACACAAACCTATCTGCAATATATTATTTTAATAATTACTATTATTTTTAATGTTTCCCCTTCTACACTTGAGATTACATGATACCAAGTTTATCATGCATATTGCTTACCAAAATGATTGAAATTTTGAGAGGCGGCCCTGCAAATGCGTCAAGAACAAAATCCATTAACCTAAACTTTTGGTTTATTATGAACCATAAATGACTAAATAAATACCGTTCATATTATTTTCGACTTACATAATTAATGAATTATAAATAATGTGTTGTTTGCTATGTGATTTCAATTAAGTGTTATAACTAGTGTAGGGAATCCTTCATTATTGTGTACTGCATCTGTATCAGGTCAAAATTTTAAAAGCATGTGCTAGACATGAATAACCTTTATAGCTGGGTAAGATTTATACCTCTACTTATATTTGTATGGCAAGCAAGAAGCTGTACTAGAGTAACTTCTGTAATCCTGGCTTCTGCTGTTAGTGCTACCAGAAAGACTTAATAATATCCCAGAGGCAAAGATGAAACACTTTCACTGCAGTTACTTGTTATGGATATCGTTTGAAGTCAGTCTTAAGATATCTTTATTTCTCTACAAGAAAACTCCTTTTTCACTTTATACTGTCATGATGGCTCTATTTTATTTAATTTTTGAAGCCACTACTGAGAAAAATTATAAAACTTCAAAACTTTTTTTTAGGACAGAAGTCTATATAGTAAGTAATACAGAACAACAACCCATCATAATTGACAAGGCTTTGTGAACTCAATACATTGTTGGTATATGGTATTATAATCTTCCCAGTTGCCAATGTACATTATCTTTACTTATCCAGAACTCCGTAGTGTCAGGAATTTTATAAAAGTTTAAAAGGTTACTTTATATGTATTACATTTTCTTTTTTTCATATAATAAGATGTTTAATTAGTTAAATTACCAGTCTTTTAATTGAAAATAGTCAGCTACAGCCAGGAAACAATACTTAAAACTGAAGGAAACAATACTGAAAAGGTGTCTTTCCAAACTCATTTTTTTCAGTTTAGAACTCTGTATCAAACCTGGTTCACAGGTGCCCAGACCATTTATAGACTTGCTCAGGGAGAGTGTTGTCAATCCCTCCCTTGTCACAGATCTGTGCATGGTCAGCCCTACATTAACAATGGCTTAAAAGACAAACACATATATAGGGTTGAGATGGCCAGAACCGATTTTAGGTTCGCAAACTGGGTTCGTGAACCTACACAAACGTTCACAAGCTTGCGAACTTTCGCGAACCGCAATAGACTTCAATGGGGACGCGAACTTTGAAAACTAGAAACATTTATGCTGACCACAAAAGTGAAGATGTTTCAAGGGGTCTAACAGGCTAAGGTAGCTCAATGACAGAACAACAGGGATTGTCCAGCTGATCGAATTTGGTCTGTCCACAATGAAGCAACGATCTTATTATCTTTGGTGTGCCACCTCCCGAGACACTTATATAGCTGGCGGTCATTGCTTCATTACGATACGCAAGCCCCTTCACTGCGGCAAGTTAACGATCACGAAGGGGAACTGACACATGTACATGCCTTTTGTTTTGTTGTTGCAGCCGCAGTGCAGCCAGAAAAATTAGGCAGGCATGTACAAGCACCAGAAAAATTCAGGAATCCACCTGGAGTCCTGGTGGACCCTGTTGGTGGTGGAGGAGAAGGCAGTCAAGTGGCCTGCAGGCAGAGATGCTGAGTGGGGACCGACTTAGTCTTGGGGCAGGCAGTCACACAGCGTGCAGGCAGAGATGCTATGTGTGGGGACTGACTTAGTCTTCGGGCAGGCCTGAGCATGTTTTGCAGACCAGGCATCCGTGGTCAGATGGACCCTTGACCCAACATTGTGTGCCAAAGATGTCACCACTTGCCTTTCAACATCACGGTACAGTTTAGGTATCACCGTTTTTGAGAAAAAATTGTGGCCTGGTATCTTCCACTGTGGTATGCGGCTTTGCTTTTTTGTGCTGCTTTTCCTCAGGTGGTCATCACATTGCAGTTTGTGCTTTGTAATCATGTGCCTTCGTAAGGTAGTTGTCCCTACATGGGTCTTGGTCTTTCCATGGCTCAATTTTTCGGTGGCAGAGAGTACAGATGGCATTGCTCTCATCTGAGGCAGACACACAAAAACATTTCCACACCGCTGAGCCCTGGGGTAATGGCACTTTGGTGGTGGCGTCCGACTGAGTGTTAAATGGGGTGCCAGAATCAGAGCAGGAAGCGGAAGCTGAGAAAGATGAGGTGTTCTGTGTTAAATAGTCAACTATGTCCTGACAATATTGGGGGTTGATGTCACGTGCCTTCTTCTGAACACTGTACTTTGGTCAAGGGCCACATGAAATCATGACAGCGCGACCTCGAACAGACCTGCCATGTGGCCTGCCTCTGCCTTTTGTTTTGTCCATATTGGGGGGATGAAGTGAAAGGTATGCACTGACTTGACTAATACAATGTACGGTTACACAGGTGCAGTGAACAGGTTGCAGTGACTGATATTACAAATGTGCAGCTGCCTGTCACACACACACACACAGGTACCCTGAACAGGTGCAATGACTGGTGGTATTAACAATGCGTGCGCTCACGTAGGTATAGGTAGGTAGGTGCACTAAACAGTGAACAGGTGCAGTGATTGGGATTACAAATGTGCAGCTGCCTGTAACACACACACGGACTGCAATGACAGGTGCAATGACTGGTGGTATTAACAATGCATGCACTCACGTAGGTATAGGTAGGTAGGTGCTCTGAACAGTGAACAGGTGCAGTGATTGGGATTACAAATGTGCAGCTGCTTGTCACACACACAGGTAGTCACTGAATGTGCTGGGCCTGGCAGTGGCACAGTAAGAATTAAGGTGCCAAAGGCCAGCTGCGACTGACTTACAGGGCTGTATATAATGCAAGTGGGCCACACAAAAAAAAATAGATCACAAGAACAACATTAGCTCTCAAAAGAGCTGTTGAGGGGTGCTTTTTTAGCAATAAGAATCAGCAAGGAGCAAGCTAACAAGCCTACAAGAGCCTAACTAAGCTTTCCCTATAGCTCTCTCTGCAGCAGCTCTCCCCTCTCTAATTACTGCAGCCACACAAGTGAGTGAAAAGTCTGATGCTGCCTGCCTTTTATAAGGGGGGTGGGGCTCCAGTAGGGAGTGTAGCCTGATTGGCTACAATATGCCTGCTGACTGTGATGTAGAGGGTCAAAGTTGACCCTAATGATGCACTATGGGGGCGAATCGAACTTCCGCAAAAGTTTGCGAACCACGGAAGTTCGCCGGGAACCGTTCGCCGGCGAACAGTTCGGGCCATCTCTAATATAGAGCATTACCACCTCATGCCAATTTGAGATTGAGCTGGGGTAGGAGATGAAATAGGAGGTAGCAGATGATGATGAGATGCATACATTTTAGGTATGGTTCAGCATAATGTTGTGCAGGAGGGGGAGAAGAAGGATTTACACAAGAGGAACACCCTTGCAGAGGGACCATGATGGTCCCTCTGCAAGGGTGTTCCTCTTGTGTAAATCCTTCATCTCCCCCTCCGGCACACCATTAAGCTGCTCCTTACGAAATATGGTCCTAATGCAGCAGCCATCAGTTAGTAGTTACATCAGGCCACCCTAATATCTTAAGAGGTACAGAGGAAATGCTGAATAGGGATCAGCGAGTGAAAATCATATGTTCAATATAGTGTTTTTTCATGTTTAGAAAACTTGTCCAAGAGAAAGGCCCCATGATTTCTCATGTGGCCTATTTCTCACCAAAGGATCATGGGAAAAACATAGGGGTATTACAGCACCAACATTTTGTCAGTAAGCACATCTGTTGAGCAAATTATTTGCTCCCAGGATTCACAGCAAGCCACAATAGCCAATGAGAACAGATCTAACTGCAGAGAGATGTAGAGGGGGTGAAGGGAGGGCTTATTCACTCCATCTTGTTTTGTCTGTTTGATGGTCAAAAATTATGTCAACTCCAGTTTAGACATCTACAATCAAAGATATGAAGACCCTATGCTCTACTGAGTGTCCAAGATGGACCGGTGGCTGGAGCAAAGCATGCATTAGGGTTTTTTTGCCCACCCTGCTGCAAGTGTCTTTTTAGAAAGGATTTTAAGCATAGCTGGAGGAGCAGTGACCAATACTTCCCACAAGCAATGATTCATGGTTTTAACTTATAAAATGCAGTGTACTGAATTGCTTTAATACACAGTTATGACAGCAATGTGCCTTCTTTACACATAAGTCTTCTAGCGTTGACAGATATGCTGTACCTGCCCGAATAACTTGAGAGAGCATACAAAGAGAATAGGCAGACATCATAATAAAACCTAGCGATAAAGGTAGGAATATTGTTCTGATTAACAGCAAACTTTATACTAATGAGATTTTTTGTTGGACAGTTGGCTGTCCAACTGAGTTTTGTTTTCGTGGGCAAGTACTATCACCAGATTAGAGGTATGAGTATGGTGCGCTTTGCGCTCTGCTGTATGACCACATCCATCTGGTCATTTGGGAGGAGCAAGAGGTGTACTTAAACAAGATCCACCAAGTGGGGATGGCCCTCTGTTTGAGGTACACTGACAATGTGCTCTTCATGTGGAGGGGAACTGCAGTGAAGTTTGAGACATTTGTAAAGGTTGTGAACCACAATGAATATAATATCCACCTCAAGTTCTCCATTGATCCTATGAGAATTGTGTTCTTGGACCTGGAGATTGTAAAGGATGGAACCTAGTTTGGTAACAAGCACCTTTCAAAAGTCCCCTGCAAGTAATACACTACTCCACGTGGCGAGCCATCACCCTGTGTGCGCTATGGCTTTGGCTTGGCTGGGACTGTCATTACCTGCTTATGGCTGTGCATTAAGTACTTGCTTTGCTACTGCCTTGTATCAGGCTTTTGATGAACTCCCCTTGAAGATCTTCCATTGGAAAGACAGTACTTTCCAACAGACTTGTTCTTGGGTGGCTGCTTTGGGACCTCACTCATATGTTTGTGTGTAAGTGTCTATGGTTGGCATGACATTATGTGCAATAGCATGCTTTGATCACAACAGTGATGTTGTTTGTAGATGGTAACTACCTCTGCATACATTTTTTAATGTTTTGCTGTATCTATACAATTTGGACCTGTTTAATCAATAATTCGATTTTTGTACACCAATGACAGACATAACACAGTTTATTGTTTGCTTAAGTGTGTTGGTCAGGACAGAGTTGTTCCTTGATGGTGAAATTATTCAATTTTTGATACTACGCTTGGCCCTAACTTCCCTTATGACTTTATCTCCGTACATAGTTAATTTCAAACCTGGACACTATTCTATGTTTGCCTATGTTTGCTTGAGTTTTCTCCAGGCATTCGGGTTTCCACTAGCATTCCAAAAACAAGATTATAGGTTAATTTCCTACAGAATGGCTACAATTGGCACACACAGAGTATATGCATACATGACCAGGATGTCTCTTAACGAGTGCATCTAACATGGCAGCCATTCTCTATACTTCCTACAGGAAAAGAAAACAGTCCTTTACAGTCCTTTACAATGATTATCTCATGTTGTTACACAAAAAAGTGAGATGGCCTTAGTACTAGAGTTGGGCCGAACCTCCGATTTTAAGTTCGCGAACCGCAATAGACTTCAATGGGGAGGCGAACTTTCAAAGTTTAAAAGTTTCTATCAGCTGGAAAAATGATAGAAAACATGTTTCAAAAGCTCTAATACCTGGAGCCACACCTAATTGAGTGAAATACACATCTCTCCTGGAGGACCCACCTCCCTCCCTCCCTCCAAGCAAGGTCCTTTATACCATTTGCCTATCTACACTAATTAGTTATGGGACAGCTGCTACGAAGATTTTAATCTCCCACCTCTCTCCTCCCTTCAACCTGTTCCCTCCTCCCTCCTACCGGAGGGAGGAGGGTCTCTTCTGGCAGGGAATTATACTACTTTAAAAGCCAGTATACATCATACCATAGCTGGGAATCGAACCCAGATCTCACTGTGTAGTGGACACGTCACCCTAAGCACTGTACCACTACAGTAGTAAGTGAAGCTAGCCGAAAATGTACCATTAATGCTCAATGCAATAGAACCATTAGGTTGCTTAAAGGAGAACTGTAGTGAGAGGTATATGGAGGCTGCCATATTGATTTCCTTTTAAGCTATACCAGTTGCCTGGCAGCCCTGCTGATCTATTTGGCTGCAGTAATAATAATAATAATAATCCAAACATTTGTATAGCGCTTTTCTCCTGTCAGACTCAAAGCACTCAAGAGCTGCAGCCACAGGGATGTGCTCAAGAGGCCACCCTGCATTGTTAGGGAGTCTTGCCTTGAACTCCTTACTGAATAGGTACTTGACCTAGCCAGGATTCAAACCCTGGTCTCCCATGTCAAAGGCAGAGGCCTTAACCAGTACACTATCCAGCCACTGTAGTGTGTATCCCACCAGAAACAAGCATGCAGCTAATCTTGTCAGATCTTACAAAAATGTCAAACTGTTGTTTGTTCAGGGTCTAGGGCTAAAAGTATTGGAGGCAGAGGATCTGCAGGATAGCCAGGTAACTGGTATTGCTTAAAAGGAAATCAATATGGTAGCCTCCATATACCTTTCACTACAGTTCTCCTTTAAAGGGAACCTTAACTGAGAGTGATATGGCTGTTTCCTGTAAACAATACCAGTTGCCTGGCAGTCCAGCTGATCTTTGTGACTGCAATAGTGGCTGAATCACACCCTGAAACAAGCATGCAGCTAATCCAGTCTGACTTCAGTCAGAGCACCTGATCTGCATGCTTGTTCAGGGGCTGTGGCTAAAAGTATTAGAGACACAGGATCAGCAGGCGATTCAGGCAACTGGTATTATTTTAAAAGGAAAAATCCATATCCTTCTCCGTTTAGGTTCCCTTTAAGGATTTGTAGCATAAAAGCCAACTCACATTGGCTGGGATTTGAACCTGGGTCTCAATGTATGGTGGACAAGCACACTATCCACTATACCAACTGAAGCTGGCCTGAAATTGCTGGCCTGAAATTGCTGGCCTGAAATTGCTGGCCTGAAATTGCTGGTTCGATTCCCAGCTATGGTATGATGTATACTGGCTTTTAAAGTAGTATAATTCCCTGCCAGAAGAGACCCTCCTCCCTCCGGTAGGAGGGAATAGGTTGAAGGGACGTGGGAGGAGGGAATAGGTGGGAGGAGGGAGGAGGGAGGAGGGAGGAATTAAAACTCTCTAGCAGAGTGTGTACCAGCTGTCCCATAATTAATTAGTGTAGGCAGACAACTGAGTCAAATGGTATAAAGGACCTAGCTTGAAGGGAGGGTGGGCGTGTCCTCAAGCAGTGTGTTTGACCATAACATGGCTGCTGACAGTGAAATGGAGGGTAAAAATTTTGTTTTTTGATGCGAACTGGGCGAAGCGAACTTCCGCAAACGTTCGCCTGCGGGTGGCGAACGCGAACCACCGAAGTTCGCCGGCGAACCGTTCGGCCCAACTCTACTTAGTACTATCTTGCCCAGGTAATTAATGTAGGTCCAAAACTGACAAGATAACACATAAAGATCCATACTATACATACTAATTATTTTCATATAGTTTATTTCTGGTAGGCTCATTTCCTAATTAATTACCACTATCAAATGAGTGTGGGTATAATGTGCTGTATTTTGTTCGGTGTAACAGGACTAATGATGATTGTAAATACAACTTTTGTGGATGATTGGAGGACTGGCTTCTGATAAAGTAGCTCAAGGCCATGAAATGTGCATCAGATAGTGCTGGATCATACACTCACCTAAAGGATTACTAGGAACACCTGTTCAATTTCTCATTAATGCAATTATGTAATCAACCAATCACATGGCAGTTGCTTCAATGCATTTAGGGGTTTGGTCCAGGTCAAGACAATCTCCTGAGCTCCAAACTGAATGTCAGAATGGGAAAGAAATGTGATTTAAGCAATTTTGAACATGGCATGGTTGTTGGTGCCAGATGGGCCGGTCTGAGTATTTCACAATCTGCTCAGTTACTGGGATTTTCACGCACAACCATTTCTAGGGTTTACAAAGAATGGTGTGAAAAGGGAAAAACATCCAGTATGCGGCAGTCCTGTGGGCGAAAATGCCTTGTTGATGCTAGAGGTCAGAGGAGAATGGGCTGACTGATTCAAGCTGATAGAAGAGCAACAAGAACAACCGAGGTATGCAGCAAAGCATTTGTGAAGCCACAACATGCACAACCTTGAGGTGGATGGGCTACAACAGCAGAAGACCCCACGGGTTACCACTCATCTCCACTACAAATGGGAAAAAGAGGCTACAATTTGCACGAGCTCACCAAAATTGGACAGTTGAAGACTGGAAAAATGTTGCCTGGTCTGTTGAGTCTCGATACAGTCAGAATTTGGCGTAAACAAAATGAGAACATGGATCCCTCATGCCTTGTTACCACTGTGCAGGCTGGTGGTGTAATGGTGTGGGAGGATGTTTTCTTGGCACACTTTAGGCCCCTTAGTGCCAATTGGTCATCGATTAAATGCCATGGGCTACCTGAGCATTGTTTCTGACCATGTCCATCCCTTCATGACAATCATGTACCTATCCTCTGATGGCTACTTCCAGCAGGATAATGCACCATGTCACAAAGCTCGAATCATTTCAAATTGGTTTTTTGAACATGACAATGGCCTCAATTCACTAAGATCATGGTGGACATAATAAGGCAAGAGAAAACTTACCTGAGAGAGTTATCTTATCTCTTCATTCCTTAAGTTGCCTCCTCTGTAGTTAGGTTACCTCCTCTGTAGTTAATTCACCTCCTCTGTAGTTATTTTCACATGCAGTTAATAAACAGCCTGTCTTTAACTCTGGAGTTATTTTAAGGATTGAAGAGTTAATTTAAAGACAGAAGAGTTAACTTTAGGTTTGCCTGAGGTAAAATGTTTCCTGAATATGACATGCCTTATCACCATGGTGACCATTCTAGAAACGTTATTAAAGACAGGAGATAAGCTTAGTGAATTGAGGCCATTGAGTTCACTGTACTAAAATGGCCCCCACAGTCACCAGATCTCAAGCCAATAGAGCATCTTTGGGATGTGATGGAACGAGAGCTTCGTGCCCTGGATTGTCACCCCACAAATCTCCATCAACTGCAAGATGCTATCCTATCAATATGGACCAACATTTCTAAAGAATGCTTTCAGCACCTTGTCGAATCAATGTCACGTAGAATTAAGGCAGTTTTGAAGGTGAAAGGAGGTCGAACACCATATTAGCATGGTGTTCCTAATAATCCTTTAGGTGAGTGTACATGAATTTTTAGTAAATTGAGCTCTCCCTCATGTTCACTGATTAAATATTACACTTTACACAATCACTAGTGACTGACTGTGCTTCATAAAGACATTTTTCAATCTCATCACATACTAACACTATTAAACAGGGCTTACACTTATCACTGTAAAAAATTGAGAGCATTATATTTTTAACCACTTGAGGACCTAGGGCTTTACCCCCCTTAAGGACCGGCCACTTTTTTTCCATTCAGACCACTGCAGCTTTCACGGTTTATTGCTCGCTCATACAACCTACCACCTAAATGAATTTTGGCTCCTTTTCTTGTCACTAATAAAGCTTTCTTTTGGTGCTATTTGATGGCTCCTGCGATTTTTACTTTTTATTATATTCATCAAAAAAGACATGAATTTTGGCAAAAAATTATTTTTTTAACTTTCTGTGCTGACATTTTTCAAATAAAGTAAAATTTCTGTATACATGCAGCGCGAAAAATGTGGACAAAGATGTTTTTGATTAAAAAAAACCCATTCAGTGTATATTTATTGGTTTGGGTAAAAGTTATAGCGTTTACAAACTATGGTGCAAAAAGTGAATTTTCCCATTTTCAAGCATCTATGACTTTTCTGACCACCTGACATGTTTCATGAGGGACTAGAATTCCAGGATAGTATAAATACCCCCCAAATGACCCCATTTTGGAAAGAAGACATCCCAAAGTATTCACTGAGAGGCATAGTGAGTTCATAGAAGATATTAATTTTTGTCACAAGTAAGCAGAAAATGACACTTTGTGACAAAAAACAAAAAAAAAAAAGTTTCCATTTCTTCCAACTTGCGACAAAAAAAAATGAAATCTGCCATGGACTCACCATGCCCCTCTCTGAATACCTTGAAGTGTCTACTTTCCAAAATGGGGTCATTTGTGGGGTGTGTTTACTGTCCTCGCATTTTGGGGGGTGCTAATTTGTAAGCACCCCTGTAAAGCCTAAAGGTGCTCATTGGACTTTGGGCCCCTTAGCGCAGTTAGGCTGCAAAAAAGTGCCACACATGTGGTATTGCCATACTCAGGAGAAGTAGTATAATGTGTTTTGGGGTTTATTTTTACACATACCGATGCTGGGTGGGAGAAATATCTCTGTAAATGACAATTTTTTAATTTTTTTTACACACAATTGTCCATTTACAGAGATCTTTCTCCCACTCAGCATGGGTATGTGTAAAAATACACCCCAAAACACATTATACTACTTCTCCTGAGTACGGTGATACCACATGTGTGGCACTTTTTTGCACCCTAACTGCGCTAAGGGGCCCAAAGTCCAATGAGTACCTTTAGGATTTCACAGGTCACTTTGAGAAATTTCGTTTCAAGACTACTCCTCACGGTTTAGGGCCCCTAAAATGCCAGGACAGTATAGGAACCCCACAAATGACCCCATTTTAGAAAGAAGACACCCCAAGGTATTCCGTTAGTAGTACGGTGAGTTCATAGAAGATTTTATTTTTTGTCACAAGTTAGCGGAAAATGACACTTTGTGAAAAAAACCAATAAAATTCAATTTCCGCTAACTTGTGACAAAAAATAAAATCTTCTATGAACTCACCGTACTACTAACAGAATACCTTGGGGTGTCTTCTTTCTAAAATGGAGTCATTTGTGGGGGTTCCAATACTGTCCTGGCATTTTAGGGGCCCTAAACCGTGAGGAGTAGTCTTGAAACAAAATTTCTCAAAATTACCTGTGAAATCCTAAAGGTACTCATTGGACTTTGGGCCCCTTAGCGCAGTTAGGGTGCAAAAAAGTGCCACACATGTGGTATCGCCGTACTCGGGAGAAGTAGTACAATGTGTTTTGGGGTGTATTTTTACACATACCCATGCTGGGTGGGAGAAATAACTCTGTAAATGGACAATTGTGTGTAAAAAAATCAACAAAAAATAAAATTTTCTATGAACTCACCGTACTACTAACAGAATACCTTGGGGTGTCTTCTTTCTAAAGTCATTTGTGGGGGTTCCAATACTGTCCTGGCATTTTAGGGGCCCTAAACCGTGAGGAGTAGTCTTGAAACCAAATGTCGCAAAATGACCTGTGAAATCCTAAAGGTACTCATTGGACTTTGGGCCCCTTAGCGTACTTAGGGTGTAAAAAAGTGCCACATATGTGGTACCGCCGTACTCAGGAGAAGTAGTATAATGTGTTTTGGGGTGTATTTTTACACATACCCATGCTGGGTGGGAGAAATATCTCTGTAAATGACAATTATTTGATTTTTTTTACACACAATTGTCCATTTACAGAGAGATTTCCCCCACCCAGCATGGGTATGTGTAAAAATACACCCCAAAACACATTATACTATTTCTCTTGAGTACGGCGATACCACATGTGTGTTAGGACCCAACGTCCTAATCACAGGTCATTTTGAGGCATTTGTTTTCTAGACTACTCCTCACGGTTTAGGGCCCCTAAAATGCCAGGGCAGTATAGGAACCCCACAAGTGACCCCATTTTAGAAAGAAGACACCCCAAGGTATTCCGTTAGGTGTATGGCGAGTTCATAGAAGATTTTATTTTTTTGTCACAAGTTAGTGAAAAATGACACTTTGTGGAAAAAAAACAAAAATCAATTTCCGCTAACTTTTGACAAAAAATAAAATCTTCTATGAACTCGTCATACACCTAACAGAATACATTGGGGTGTCTTTTTTCTAAAATGGGGTCAGTTTGTGGGGTTCCTATACCGCCCTGGCATTTTACGGGCCCAAAACCGTGAGTAGTCTGGAAAGCAAATGTCTAAAAAGGACTGTTCAGGGGTATAAGCATCTGCAAATTTTGATGACAGGTGGTCTATGAGGGGGCGAATTTTGTGCAACCGGTCATATGCAGGGTGGCCTTTTAGATGACAGAATGTATTGGGCCTGATCTGATGGATAGGAGTGCTAGGGGGGTGACAGGAGGTGATTGATGGGTGTCTCAGGGGGTGGTTAGAGGGGAAAATAGATGCAATCAATGCACTGGGGAGGTGATCGGAAGGGGGTCTGAGGGGGGATCTGAGGGTTTGGCCGAGTGATCAGGAGCCCACACAGGGCAAATTAGGGCCTGATCTGATGGGTAGGTGTGCTAGGGGGTGACGGGAGGTGATTGATGGGTGTCTCAAGGTGTGATTAGAGGGAGGAATAGATGCAAGCAATGCACTGGCGAGGTGATCAGGGCTGGGGCCTGAGGGCATTCTGAGGGTGTGGGCGGGTGATTGAGTGCCCTAGGGGCAGATAGGGGTCTAATCTGATAGGTAGCAGTGACAGGGGGTGATTGATGGGTAATTAGTGGGTGTTTAGGGTAGAGAACAGATATAAACACTGCACTTGGGAGGTGATCTGACGTCGGATCTGCGGGCGAACTATTGGTGTGGGTGGGTGATCAGATTGCCCGCAAGGGGCAGGTTAGGGGCTGATTGATGAGTGGCAGTGACAGGGGGTGATTGATGGGTGGCAGTGCCAGGGGGTGATTGATGGGTGGCAGTGACAGGGGGTGATTGATGGGTGATTGACAGGTGATTGACAGGTGATCAGTGGGTTATTACAGGGAAGAACAGATGTAACTAATGCACTGGCGAATTGACAAGGGGGGGTCTGAGGGCAATCTGAGACGTGTAGGCGGGTGATTGGGTGCCCGCAAAGGGCAGATTAGGGTCTGATCTGATGGGTAACAGTGACAGGTGGTGATAGGGGGTGATTGATGGGTAATTAGTGGGTGTTTAGGGTAGATAACAGATGTAAACACTGCACTTGGGAGGTGATCTGACGTCGGATCTGCGGGCGATCTATTGGTGTGGGTGGGTGATCAGATTGCCCGCAAGGGGCAGATTGATGGGTGGCAGTGCCAGGGGGTGATTTATGGGTGGCAGTGACAGGGGGTGATTGATGGGTAATTGACAGGTGATTGACAGGTGATCAGTGGGTTATTACAGGGAAGCACAGATGTAAATGTTGCACTGGCGAATTGATAAGGGAGTCTGAGGGCAATCTGAGCGTGTAGGCGGGTGATTGGGTGCCCGCAAGGGGCAGATTAGGGTCTGATCTGATGGGTAACAGTGACAGGTGGTGATAGGGGGTGATTGATGGGTAATTAGTGGGTGTTTAGGGTAGAAAACAGATGTAAACACTGCACTTGGGAGGTGATCTGACGTCGGATCTGCGGGCGATCTATTGGTGTGGGTGGGTGATCAGATTGCCCGCAAGGGGCAGATTGATGGGTGGCAGTGCCAGGGGGTGATTGATGGGTGGCAGTGACAGGGGGTGATTGATGGGTGATTGACAGGTGATTGACAGGCAGAGCCGGGACAAGGTCCTCCAGCACCCAAGGCTGAGACACCAAAGTGCGCCCCTCCATCCCTCCCACCCCAGCCGTCACACACTGATTGCTATTAGACTAAGAGGGCCACAGGCCCCACAACCTTAATATCTAGTTATCTGGCTTGCAGTCACTGGTATGTATCCCCTTTTCTTATTTCTTTCTGCTTCATACATAATTAGGAATGACAACTGAGTGAGTTGTGCGCCCCCTCCTACACTGCGCCCTGAGGCTGGAGCCTCTCCAGCCTATGCCTCGGCCCGGCCCTGTTGACAGGTGATCAGTGGGTTATTACAGGGAAGCACAGATGTAAATATTGCACTGGCGAATTGATAAGGGGGGTCTGAGGGCAATCTGAGCGTGAAGGCGGGTGATTGGGTGCCCACAAGGGGCAGATTAGGGTCTGATCTGATGGGTAACAGTGACAGGTGGTGATAGGGGGTGATTGATTGGTAATTAGTGGGTGTTTAGGGTAGATAACAGATGTAAACACTGCACTTGGGAGGTGATCTGACGTCGGATCTGCGGGTGATCTATTGGTGTGGGTGGGTGATCAGATTGCCCGCAAGGGGCAGGTTAGGGGCTGATTGATGGGTGGCAGTGACAGGGGGTGATTGATGGGTGATTGATGGGTGATTGACAGGTGATTGACAGGTGATTGACAGGTGATCAGGGGGATAGATGCATACAGTACACAGGGAGGGGGGGTCTGGGGGGGGGGTGTTCAGGAGGGGGCAAGGGCAGGGGGGCGGATTAAAAAAAATAGCATTTACAGATAGTGACAGGGAGTGATTGATGGGTGATTAGGGGGGTGATTGGGTGCAAATAGGGGCCTGGGGGTGGGCAGGGGGGGTCTGAGGGGTGCTGTGGGCGATCTAGGGCAGGGGGGGGAGAAATCAGTGTGCTTGGGTGCAGACTAGGGTGGCTGCAGCCTGCCCTGGTGGTCCCTCGGACATTGGGACCACCAGGGCAGGAGGCAGCCTGTATAATACACTTTGTAAACATTACAAAGTGTATTATACACTTTGTATGCGGCAATCGTGGGGTTAACATCCCGCCGGCGCTTCCGTATGGCGGCGGGTGAGTGGAGAGAGGCGCCGGCGGAGGATTGCGTCACAGATGACGCGATCGCTCCGCCCATGCCCTTACAAGGACCGCCGCCTCTCGTCTATACGGCGGTCCTTGCGTGGTCCGCTTCCCGGCTGCCCCTGTGCGTTAGGCGGTCGGAAAGTGGTTAATCCTAGCTAATGAAAGTCAATGGGAATTTGCATGCAATGTGCAAATGTAAGATGTAAGTTTTTTGCAGCGCATGCAAAAACGCAATGCAATTTCCCAAATTTTAGCAGAATTGTGATTCTCCATTGACTTGCATTAGACATGTGTGAAAATGTTTTTGCACATTTGCATGTGAATTTTAATAAGTATAAACACATTATGCTTAAAGAGACACTGAAGCAAAAAAAAAAAACTTATGATATAATGACTTGTATGTGTAGTACTGCTAAGAAATAAAACATTAGAAGCAGAGACATAAGTCTAATATTGTTTTCCAGTACAGGAAGAGTTAAGAAACTCCATTTGTTATCTATTATCTATCTACTTTTAAAGTCGCAGAGAGCTCTGTCTTCTGAGGCTTGTTATCTAAATTGTCAGTCACTGTATTTTCTTTTTCTCTCCAGAGGCCAGGTCAATAGTTCTTTGGCCTGCTCTGTAAAAACATTTAGAATGCTGAGTAGTGTATAAACTGCAAATATTAGAGAATGATGCAATGTTATAAAAAAACACTATATAACTGAATAATATATATTCGAATATTTTCTTTGCTTCTATTAAAGTTCTAGTAATTATCCGTACTACACAACCAATTCATTGTATATATTTTTTTCTCTTCAGTGTCTCTTTAACCACTTGAGGACCACAGTCATTCTACCCCTTAAGGACCAGAGCCTTTTTCTCCATTCAGACCACTGCAGCTTTCACGGTTTATTGCTCAGTCATAAAACCTACCACCTAAATGAATTTTACCTCCTTTTCTTGTCACTAATACAGCTTTCTTTTGGTGCTATTTGATTGCTGCTACGAGTTTTAGTTTTTATTATATTCATCAAAAAAGACATGAATTTTGTCAAAAAAATGACTTTTTTTTAACTTTCTGTGCTGACATTTTTCAAATAAAGTAAAATGTCCTATACATTTGAGCGCAAAAGTTATTCTGCTACATGTCTTTGATAACAAAAAAACATTCAGTGTATATTTATTGGATTGGGTGAAAGTTGTAGCGCTTACAAACTATGGTGCCAAAAGTGAATTTTCCCATTTTGGAGCATCGCTGACTTTTCTGACCACCTGTCATGTTTCATGAGGTGCTAAAATTCCAGGATAGTATAAATATCCCCAAATGACCCCATTTTGGAAAGAAGACATCCCAAAATATTCACTGAGAGGCATGGTGAGTTCATAGAAGATTTTATTTTTTGTCACAAGTTAGCGGAAAATGAAACTTTGTGACAAAAAAAAATGGAAAAAAGTTTCCATCTCTTCTAACTTGCAACAAAAAAAAATGAAATCTGCCATGGACTCACTATGCTCCTCTCTGAATACCTTGAAGGGTCTACTTTCCAAAATGGGGTCATTTGTGGGGTGTGTTTACTGTCCTGGCATTTTGGGGGGTGCTAAATTGTAAGCACCCCTGTAAAGCCTAAAGGTGCTCATTGGACTTTGGGTCCTTTAGCGCAGTTAGGCTGCAAAAAAGTGCCACACATGTGGTATCGCCGTACTCAGGAGAAGTAGTATAATGTGTTTTGGGGTGTATTTTTACACATACCCATGCTGGGTGGGAGAAATATCTCTGTAAATGACAATTTTTTGATTTTTTTTTACACACAATTGTCCATTTACAGAAATATTTCTCCTACCCAGCATGGGTATGTGTAAAAATACACCCCAAAACACATTATACTACTTCTCCTGAGTACGGCGATACCACATGTGTGGCACTTTTTTGCACCCTAACTGCGCTAAGGGGCCCAAAGTCCAATGAGTACCTTTAGGATTTCACAGGTCATTTTGCGACATTTGGTTTCAAGACTACTCCTCCCGGTTTAGGGCCCCTAAAATGGCAGGGCAGTATAGGAACCCCACAAATGACCCCATTTTAGAAAGAAGACACCCCAAGGTATTCCGTTAGGTGTATGGTGAGTTCATAGAAGATTTTATTTTTTGTCACAAGTAAGCAGAAATTGATTTTAATTGTCTTTTTTCACAAAGTGTCATTTTCCGCTAACTTGGGGCCCTAAACCGTGAGGAGTAGTCTTGAAACCAAATGTCGCAAAATGACCTGTGAAATCCTAAAGGTACTCAATGGACTTTGGGCCCCTTAGCGCACTTAGGGTGCAAAAAAGTGCCACACATGTGGTACAGCTGTACTCAGGAGAAGTAGTATAATGTGTTTTGGGGTGTATTTTTTTTTACACACAATTGTGCATTTACAGAGAGAGTTCTCCCACCCAGCATGGGTATGTGTAAAATACACCCCAAAACACATTATACTACTTCTCCTGAGTACAGCGATACCACATGTGTGACACTTTTTTGCAGCCTAGGTGCGCTAAGGGGCCCAACGTCCTATTCACAGGTCATTTTGAGGCATTTGTTTTCTAGACCACTCCTCACGGTTAAGGGCCCCTAAAATGCCAGGGCAGTATAGGAACCCCACAAGTGACCCCATTTTAGAAAGAAGACACCCCAAGGTATTCCGTTAGGTGTATGGTGAGTTCGTAGAAGATTTTATTTTTTGTCACAAGTTAGTGAAAAATGCAGTGCTGGTCGTAATGGAAAAATCTACGCTTACGGATCATTACGCGTAATTTTACGCTATTACGCATTACGCAATTACGGTTACGGCGTAGGAAGTTATCTACGGTTCATCACTGTAATTACGCATTAACTTACGCAGTTACGCGTAAGGATACCGTAATGTAGGCTCTTACACTACGATGTTACGCGTAGTGCCGTAATACCCATTAATGCATATTTTTTTACGCATACGGACGATGTGTACGCAATAGCCATCAATGTGACAGCTATTGCGTACACATCATTCGTATGGGTCAAAACGTACACTTATATACTCAAGGGCGGGAAAAGATACTATTGGTTGCTTAGGATGTTGACTGATTGGCTACTCTTAGAAAAGGGTAGTTTTTACGTTAGTAAAATTACGCGTAAGTCTTCGTAAAATTACGCATACCTAGCCATTACGGTAGAAAGCGTACTTACGATACCACTTAACTGTTTACGCGTAAATAATTACGCGTAAGACCGTAAGTTACGCGTAGCGCTTACGCGTAAATTTACATTGAAGTACGATGCGTAATTACGCTCATGCGTAATTTCGGCCCAGCACTGAAAAAATTACACTTTGTGAAAAAACTATAAAAATCAATTTCCGCTAACTTTTGACAAAAAATAAAATCTTATATGAACTCGTCATACATCTAACAGAATACCTTGGGGTGTCTTTTTTCTAAAAAGGGGTCATTTGTGGGGTTCCTATACTGCCCTGGCATTTTACAGGCCCAAAACTGTGAGTAGTCTGGAAACCAAATGTCTCAAAATGACTGTTCAGGGGTATAAGCATCTGCAAATTTTGATGACAGGTGGTCTATGAGGGGCGAATTTTGTGGAACCGGTCATAAGCAGGGTGGCCTTTTAGATGACAGGTTGTATTGGGCCTGATCTGATGGATGATCTGATGGATAGTAGTGCTAGGGGTGGTGACAGGAGGTGATTGATGGGTGTCTCAGGGGGTGGTTAGAGGGGAAAATAGATGCAATCAATGCACTGGGGAGGTGATCGGAAGGGGGTCTGAGGGTTTGGCCGAGTGATCAGGAGCCCACACGGGGCAAATTAGGGCCTGATCTGATGGGTAGGTGTGGTAGGGGGTGACAGGTGGTGACAGGAGGTGATTGATGGGTGTCTCAAGGTGTGATTAGTGGGGGGAATAGATGCAAGCAATGCACTGGCGAGGTGATCAGGGCTGGGGTCTGAGGGTGTGGGTGAGTGATTGGGTGCCCTAGGGACACATAGGGGTCTAATCTGATGGGTAGCAGTGACAGGTGGTGACAGGGGGTGATTGATGGGTAATTAGTGGGTGTTTAGAGGAGAGAACAGATGCAATGCACTTGGGAGGTGATCTGACGTCGGATCTGTGGGCGATCTATTGGTGTGGGTGGGTGATCAGATTGCCCGCAAGGGGCAGGTTAGGGGCTGATGGATGGGTGGCAGTGACAGGGGGTGATTGATGGGTGGCAGTGACAGGGGGTGATTGATGGGTGATTGACAGGTGATCAGTGGCTTATTACAGGGAATAACAGATGTAAATAATGCACTGGTGAATTGATAAGGGGGGGTCTGAGGGCAATCTGAGCGTGTGGGCAAGTGATTGGGTGCCCGCAAGGGGTAGATTAGGGTCTGATCTGATAGGTAACAGTGACAGGTGGTGATAGGGGGTGATAGGGGGTGATTGATGGGTGATTGATGGGTAAGTAGTGGGTGTTTAGAGAAGAGAACAGATGTAAACAATACACTTGGGAGGTGATTTGACGGCAGGTTTGCGGGCGATCTAATGGTGTGGGTGGGTGATCAGATTGCCCGCAAGGGGCAGGTTAGGGGCTGATTGATGGGTGGCAGTGACAGGGGGTGATTGATGGGTGATAGGTGATTGGCAGGTGATTGACAGGTGATCAGTGGGTTATTACAGGGAAGAACAGATGTAATTAATGCACTGGCAAATTGATAAGGGGGGGTCTGAGGGCAATCTAAACGTGTGGGCGGATGATTGGGTGCCCGCAAGGGGCAGATTAGGGTCTGATCTCATAGGTAACAGTGACAGGTGGTGATAGGGGGTGATTGATGGGTGATTGACGGGTAATTAGTGGGTGTTAAAGAAGAGAACAGATGTAAACAATACACTTGGAAGATGATTTGACGGCGGGTTTGCGGGCGATCTAATGGTGTGAGTGGGTGATCAGATTGCCCGCAAGGGGCAGGTTAGGGGCTGATTGATGGGTGGCAGTGACAGGGGGTGATTGATGGGTGATTGATGGGTGATTGATGGGTGATTGACAGGTGATCAGGGGGGATAGATGCATACAGTACACGGGGGGGGGTCTGGGGAGAATCTGAGGGGTGGGGGGTGATCAGGAGTCCCCAGGGGGCAGTTTAGGGAATTTTTAAAAAAATAGCGTTGACAGATAGTGACAGGGAGTGATTGATGGGTTATTAGGGGGGTGATTGGGTGCAAACAGTGGTCTGGGGGGTGGGCAGGGGGGGGTCTGAGGGGTGCTGTGGGCGATCAGGGGTCGGGGGAGGGGCAGATCAGTGTGTTTAGGTGCAGACTAGGGTGGCTGCAGCCTGCCCTGGTGGTCCCTCGGACACTGGGACCACCAGGGCAGGAGGCAGCCTGTATAATACACTTTGTATATATTACAAAGTGTATTATACACTTTGTAGTGGCGATCGCGGTGTTAACAACCCGCCGGCGCTTTCCGAACGGCCGGCGGGTTGTCGTCGCGGGTGGGCGGACCAGTTGCCGGGGGAAACGCGCGTCATCAATGACGCGATCGCTCCCCCGGCATGCCGAAAGGACGCAACACCCATGGGCGTATTGCTGTCCTTTTTCGGCGTCCACTTTGCCGCTGCCCATCGGCTGTGGGCAGTCGGCAAGTGGTTAAAGTGTACCAGAGCTCAAAATAGTAAACAGATTTCTTCAAACCTGGGGCTTTCTCCAGCCCCATCTGCTCAGATTACTCCCATGCCGCCGTCCTTTGCTGCCTGCATTTTCGGGAACTTACATCAGTTGGGGCCAGTCTACACAGGAGAAGTGCGCTGTTTGCGTTTCTCTCCAGCAGCTGATGGATAGATACATAGAGGGCGCACTTCTCCTGCGTAGACTGGAGCCGACTGACGGAGGTGCGGGGACCCGGTTCCCAAAGCTGCGGGCAGCAGAGGATGGCGGCATGGGAGCGATCCGTGCGGATGGAGCTGAAGGAATTCCCAGGTATTTATAAATCCTTTTACTATTTTGAGCTCTGAGTCTCTTTAATGAATATTGTTATGCTCCATTTATTTCACTCATAGTAATTCTTTTTAGTCAGAAATAGAAAATAAAGGCTTTTTTTATGAATCTAAGCAAGCTACATCTCAAAGTCAGTAGAGAAATCTACTGCATGAAGATGACTCACTTATACAATGTGATATAGACACACATCAAGAGAAAGAGGAGCAAAGAGTAAGTCATAGTGGTTCAGACACTTTGAACTCTTACCCTTTGTCCAATGTGTGAAAAACTAGTAAGTATCCTATGGGAAAAATACAGTAAGTAGCAGCTGCAAACTCATCACTACATTTTTATTCCAAAATAATGTACTGAAACCGACATCATTTTTTATTGTTGCTGGTGTGCCAGCCTCATGCTCACTAACAGCAAAGCCAGACTTTTACGCCTCCGTCTTTTCTTTCTGCCTCTTGTGTAACATCGGTCACCTATGGTGGAGCATTATTTTCACTCCATTGCTATCTTTGATGTATCAATGAGTGGATTCAAGTTACATTCATCAACACAAGTTCCTTCATCAGTTATTTTAAAACACAAAGGCCCATATGCAATTCATTTTTTCACCTGAGTTTTCTTCTAGGAGATAATTTTGATTTTCTCTTTAAACTAAACTTTCAGCATTTTACAACTGAAAATGTACCCAAAAGTTGGTGAAAAAGTGCTATCAAATTTATTTTGATTATTTGCTTTCTTGCTGGTGGCTTCAAATGCATTTTATGGCAAGTTATGAAAATATCACCTAGGAGAAAACTTCTAGGTGAAAAAGTTAATATAATATGGCCCAAAGTGGTGAAGCTGTACTTCTTTAAAATAATGTAGTTAATGCCAATGCACAGTTTATAATCTTCTATTTTAAAGTAACTAATCATGCATATTCATAATTTTTTTGTATCTTAAGGTGGCCACACACCATACAATTTTCATGCAATCTGGCTGTACAATCAATCACCAAGTGCTGTTATGCTACATGGATGTTGTTAAGATTGTATAAAAAATTGTACATTCAGATTGCATGAAAATTGTATGGTGTGTGGCCACCTTTAGAGTACGAAATATCTGTAAAGACTCGTTAGAAATTGTCTTTCTTACCTTTGTCACTCTGAGTATAATTTCCTGCAATGTTTGACAATTTTCTAAATTACAAAATTAATAATAGCTGTTTTAATGTGATAGAAATCTCTTTACATCAGTTTAATATACAGTAATAAAAAACACACAGAATGGTCTCAAAGTTGCAATGTTGCAATGGGCTTTTAAGGGTTACAGGCTGTCATCAACATACAGAGCACAGAAAGAGAAAGATGAGAACCCAGAGAGACTTCATTATGTTGCCGGAAGCAACTTATTTCAGCAATTCACACAACCACACTGGTTACTTTTATATCTCTCTAAATATGACATTGAGTTACATATTTGGAAGTAAAAGGGAATCTGCAGGGGTTATTTTTATGTAATTTTATTCTGCTTTTCCCTTCTTCAAAATTCTTACTGATTGAGACATTACATATCACTCTGATTGCCGCTAACTTAATTATTTCTTATCTGTAGAGGATTTCAAACATGCCACTATAACTAGCATCAATTATTAAATAAGAAGGAATGAGCTGTAGATGGGAAAATGACTGATTTTCAGTCATGCTGATACCTTAATATTTTCCCAAAATGAGCTAATATATGTACATTGTGGAATGGTGAAACAAAGGACTGGCGAAATATTTGCATTAAGTATATTTCTGTGCTACTGTGCCAGATAAAAGTACATTTTATACTTATAAATTGCTGTAGGAAAGTAACAGTAAAAAATGAAACTATTACATCACAATAAATGTTCAGTACATAAAGTGTTGTCTACAAACAGGTACCAGAAGCATTTGCAGTAATTTGCTACAGTACTTTATTATTAGGATCTTATCGGACAAATGAACACATATCGGTAAAAAGAAGAAAAACGTGTTATGTTGTTTACAAATAGCAAGTTCCCAATTTCTGATTGCTGTATTTGTAAGTTAGATTAAGGCTAAAATACTGAATATCCCAAGTTTGTTCCAGGCCAGTAAATCTGTGCTTACTTAAAACAACTGTTATAATTTAAGAGATGAAAACTGATAAAGTGGCAGAGAAGTGAAAAAGGGTTTTTATTTCCTTGTAAACATTTTAGTTAAATTTCACACCCAGATTGTTATTTTGTATTGTAGATTTGAATAGTGCACAAAAGTATACGTATTTACCTATATATTACCAGCTGTTACACTACCCATAGATTTTTGAAAACATGTGCAGCAGCCTCTTACTGTGATGGCCTATTGCAACACTTTTGATAGCACTTTAAGGCCTCTTTCACAGTCCCACGTTAAAGTCGCACGTTAGAAAATGTTCCAACGCAGACTAACGCACAGCAATACAAAGTCTGTGCGACATTCTCAGTGCACATGTTGCGTTGTGTGTAACGTGTACCAATATTTAGAAAGTGGTGCATGCTGTGCGTTCAGCAATACATTTGCCGCATTATGTGTGTTGCACATGCTCAGTAATGTTTTTTGTTTTTTTTTTAAATGTAACACATGCACCGTTTTTGTTCCATCACTGTGCAACAAAAATGACGCAACAAACGCAGGGCTAAAGAATGTACTATAACGTCCAAGTTATAGTCTTTCAATGCGTTGCATTAGAGCCATGTTATGCGACCTTAACGTCACATCAAACGCAATGTCCCACTGTGAAAGAGACCTAAATGTCTATGCTTGGTCACACACAACTGCAGTGTGTTAAAAGTAGGACCTTGGGAAAAATGTTTTAATTATTTGAAAAATGTAAAACCAGTGTGGTTCCTCCTTCAAAGCCTGATGCAAGCTGTATACTCCAGGGAATCTAATGCCCTTAAGGGCATAGTGCCCTAAGCAATACCAAGTCACAAGGTCCATAACACACTTAAAGTTACGTGGCAAAAAGTCCCTCATTTTTTCAGAACTCTCATGTCCACTGTTATTTACAAAGGGGTTTTCCACCTCTAGTGCCTAGGAGGAGGTGGAAGAGATAATAGTATAGAAGGAAGGGTTTTTATGGTGGAATCTACAATCTTCCGGGGCCGTTTCCACTACTGCGACGCGATTTAGACAGGAAAATTGCGCCAAAGATTCCGCATGCAGTTGCGGTTTCGTTGACATTTTTATGCGGATTTTCACGTGGAATCACTTGCGGTTTGCACAATGCGATTTTGACCATGACAATGCCGGCATGCATTAACATGGGCTTTCAAGCGAAAACGCATGTGGAAACGCTGGGAAAACCGCAAGACTAAAATGCTTGCGGTTTTCCTATTAGTTACATTATCGACGAATCGCGTGTGGGTGTGGTATGCGAATTCTGATGGGTCTGCCATGCAGATTTTTTCTGCACGACAAACCGCACAGAATCCCACACAAGTGGAAACAGTCCCATCCACTCGTATTGTCTATGCGAATCTGCATGCAGGAAACGCATGCAGATTCACTCTAGTGGAAACGGGCCCTAAATATTATGAATATCTGCTCTTTCCCAGATAAATGCATAAAAAGGGTCTTTTTTTACCACTTTCATATTTACTAAAAAGAGTTAAAGCAGACCTGAACTCTTGCACAGGACAGGGGGGAAACATAGAGAATACACCTTGTATGTATTTAGAGAGTTTAGCCTGTCTAATTCCCCCACATCTGTGACTAAGCACAAGTTATGTCTGCTTCCATGAAAGCACAAAGTAGATGCATTGCAGATTTATTGCAGGATTTGTATCAGCTGTAACAAAGAAATATTTTCCTTTAACGGCTAATATGCTGTTGCCTATCTTTTAGAGCAGAGAGGAAATTCTGAGTTCAGGTCCGCTTTAATAAAAAAAGTAGCGATATTGCTTACAACACAAGGAACGTTTTCCAGCACACTAGAACTGCAAATAGGTATATCTCCCTTTAAAATGAACTTATTTAAAAATATTTTACTAATTGTATAATGTGTTAGCATTTTAGGCCCCAGTGAGCAGTTACCAAGCAGCAGTGAGCAGTAACCAGGCAGCAGCAAGCAGAAGCATTCACTACTTGTGTTTTATGCAGGAGAACAGAGGAGCCAAAAGGATAAAAGGAAGCTAAATGAGCTTAAAAAACAAATTCTTGGTAAATAGAGGAGGTAGTGGTGGACTTACCGCCTCCAAGTAGACACACAACGACTGTAATGAAGACAATCAATATATTTTATTTATGAACTCCAAATATTGCTTCATCAGGCAATAACAACGGCGCAATAGCATATGTGGTCAGTAGAAGAGCCAGGCACCTACACCTCTACACACTACTTGTGTTTTGCATTTTTGATTCTGTGGCAGTTGCAGGTGATTCCCCTGGTGGTGGGCTTACTGGGGTCCACTTGTGCTGTCCTTTTGGTGTTGTATGTTGAGTGGGGGTGCTGGGTGGTGGCAGAGCCTGGGGCCCACGCTTCTCATGTGCCCCAGTGACGATTTTAAATCTTCCTTTTGCAGCTCCTAGTGACAGGTCAGTTGATAGGGAAGAAGGCTTGGAGAGGGATACCTGTACTCGGTGCCCCTTGCTGGTAACATAATCTACAATTGTGTGCAACTGAGCTTTCTCTCCTGTCTATGGCCATCCGCTTCAGCTCTTGCTAGATTTGGTACTGCAGACACAGGTGCATGTATTTGCAACTTTATATTTGTTGACAGGCTGTCTGTGGATCAATTTAAACGGCAAGTTGCTGTCTTGGAGTGAGCATTCCCTTCTTGTGTTTTGCAGTTTTGATTCTGTGGCAGCTGCAGGTGATTCCCCTGGTGGTATGAGCACTGGGGTCCCCCTGTGCTGCTCTCTTGGTGTTGCATGCGGAGTGGGGGTCCCTGTTAGTGGCAGAGCCAGAGGCCCCCGCTTCTCACGTGCTCCAGTGTTTTGAAGATATATTATAACTAAGGATGGTCAATGAGATAATAATTTCATGTTGATGCAGATTTAATTGTAATTGTATGCAATTTTATGTAGCTTGGGGACGGACCAATTAATTCAAGCAGCTGTTGCACTTGACTATTCTAGTTCAAAGCAACATAAATCTGCATACATTAGCACAAAATATGCATCAGTTTGGAATTATTAACATCTCATTGACAACCCCAATTTGTTACTTGAATCTTCTATGTCTCAAGGTAAACTATGGCTTAACACCTCACACTGACAACGTTTGAAAGAAGAGATTAACATCAGCAGAGATTACAGTCAGCCCCACTCTGCCTCTGCATCTCTGTCATGCTGAAAAGAAGAAAACAACTGCCTAATTCTTTTATATAAATCCTTTACTGAACAATCTGAATACTTAACAAAGATGGCACCTTTGATCCAATTACGAATGTATACCATTAAAGAGAATAAATGCACTCTGAAAAAATACTAACCAATAGGAAGGTAAGATATAGAAAACATGGAAAACACATTTCCTGTCCATAGGACTATTTTACACAATGAAGCCACAAAGCACTAAGGCAGAGGGGTGGTGTCTACCCAGGAACAGGAATTTAGAGAATATGTTTCCAGTGAGGATAAAAATAGTAACAAACATAATAATTATAATAAACTACAAATTCTAAACTTTTCTAGCTCTTTTACAAACTATGTAAAAGTAAAAACAAAATCCTGAAACTGGGCTTAATGGACATTACTCTGCATATTTTACCTCAGTTCAGTTATTTGGATCACAATTGAATTGAACACATTTTTACATGAAAAGACATTTCCCATACATGTATTTCACTTGTATATTTAGCTCCTTCGACAGATTTCAGCTTTTAATATAGGAAAAAAAGGACACTTTATATTTTAAATAACATGCATCTGGTGTTGATACCTACAAAGCTACATTATTACTATTACAGTAAAGTGCAGTGAATAACTAATCAGTGGATTTCAAATAAATGTGTTATTAGTATTTAATAAATGCAATTGCATACATATAAAGATGCATTTGTCCATATCTGAATGTTAAAAATAAATTCTTTAAAAATTCCAGCATGGCCATTATAGCATTACTATGTGCCGCGACTGCCTGCTACATCTTATTTGTGTAATGTAGTTATGTATCTGTCATTATGATAAATTAAGAAGACTGTAAAGGGGAGTCCCATTCAGTGTTCATATTTAACCTCTGACAAAGCATACTCCCTGGGTGAAAAATGCCAGCATTAAGGAGATGCGACATTCTTGCTGAATAATACAGCTATTAAACTAATACATGCACAATAGCATAACAAAGACAGCATACATTTTGGTGCTCTTTTATTGAGAGGTATCTTTTATCTGTTATAGAGGCTTTTATTATGTCTTTTAGATATGCAAATAAACATGCTAGAGATCTATACACACATCTTGAGGAGAACAGTATTTATCTGCAAATGAACTGTCAACTCCGTCTCATGTCTATTTGTGTTATAATTTAGTGCAAATTCTATTCACTATCCTCCTTATCCTCTCACAAATGTAAAATAAGACTGCATTAACACATCATGCTTTTCATCTGCTGACCATAAAATTGTCCACCTCCCATTTGCCTACACCAAGCCTTTCATTTTCTTGCTGGCCAGTGTTCTTTGTGCTTGAAGCCACCAGCACTCTAGTGCCGGAAGCACTAATAGGAGTTGAAGCACTTACCGTTATTACTTACCTTGCTGCTAGCTTCCTTGAGTCACAAATTGCTTGGGTATTCTGTTGTAAAGGTATTACCTAAAAAGTCCTGTATATAAGATAAATTATTGTTAGCCACCCGGAATTATCCAAGAGTGTGCCTTCTGTACTACAATAACCAAAACAAAGGTTCACCTACATTTTTTGTTAAGATTATTGGTATGCACTTAAACAGAGCTGAAATGCTTTGCATACATAGAATTGATTCATGTAAGTCAGGGGGGTGTGAATTTACCTACCAGTCTGCTATTAGGATTAAATATTGCTCCTACTAAATCCTACTAAAATGAGGAAAGAACATACAAATGTCATGCAGTGTCTTCCGAACCATGAGACTCCATGAGTGTTTCAATTTGAGAGTGCTAGCCACTTAGTAACTGTATTGCTGATGATGACTATATCCATCTTATATACAAATATGCTTCATTTTTCCAATAAGACTTTCAAAATATTATCTTCCATGAATGTAGACACTTAAGAAATGTAACTTATATTTCTATCAACTGCCCCATACATGTACCATGGCCAAACTGTAGTGCTTCCAAACAGCAATGCCTTATTGGTCAACATTCTGCAATTATGCCAATGTACTTCTGCAAAGCAATGCCATTTTCCCAATCCCACTTTCTTCTCGCAAAATCTGTGCAAGTGTTGACCATCTTAGTGGATCATATCTATGTGGGGGAACATCAGTTCTGAGCTATTCCTAACACACGTACTGTTTATTTACAACATGTGTCAAGAAACGCGGAAGAGCCGCCGCCATAAGTCAGCGCCAGGCGGCTCTTTCCGCGCACGGCGGGGCAGAGCACGGGGAGGCAGCCGCCTCCACTCAGTCTGAGGCGGCTGTCCCCGTGCAGGGCATGGCGGAGCGCGGAGAAACCGTCGCGTTTGACGCGGCGGTTAGCGCGCATGGCCCCATTGTGGAGGCACCGCAGAGCGGTGCTGGTGTGGCTGGGACTCATAGTCCCTCTAGGTTTCGAGTGACGGGTGCGCGCACTCAGGCAGGGATTATATGACAGCCAGAAGTAGTCAGCTGACCAGGCTGGTCAGCTGACACTGGCTTCACCTTTTCACTGGTTCAGCACTATGGGAGGTGCTGGGCAGTCTTATGTGTATATATACTGGAGGATGTTCAGTTGCTGGTTGTCTGGCGTTGTGAACACATACGTAGTAGCACTCAGACCTGTAGTCAGATCCTTAAGTGTGCCGGGACCAGCTGGAGCTGTAATCCTACACTTAGCTAGATTCTGTTGATAGCTTAAAGTACTAGTTTTATTGTGATTATCTGTTATGACCCCTTGCCTGCCTGACTATCCTCCTGTATTCTGATCTTGTACCTTGCCATTCTGATACTCTGTTGCCGAACCCCGGCTCGTCCTTAGACTCTGCTTCTGCCTCCTGATCTTGTACCTCGATATTTCTGATACCCTGTTGCCGAACCCTGCCTGTACCTAGACTCCACCTCTGCCTTCTGAATCTGTACTTTATCTGTCCGTGTGTTTACGACCTGGCTTGTCCGACCTCGAGAACCGACCTTACTGTTGGAGGCGGTTCCCCGTCCTGTTAGTGACACCTCCTCCTGGGTGTCACTTTCAGACTATCCTTCCTACTCTCGACCTGACTCCTCCCACCTTGGAGAGTTCAGGTCTTCGGAAGGAATCCGTGCAGTACTCCTTACCGCACTGAGGCCCAGTCCTCTAAGTGTTACTGTTGCACCTAACACTACACTCTACTCAGGTGAACAGAGGTTAGCTGGTATATCGGATTATCGGTGATGCTGCAGATCACTTATAATCTGGTATATATCTGTATTCCCAGTGATACTGCAGATCACCGGTAATCAGATCCTCTCTGTGCTTCACCGATCGTTACACCTGCTTGCAAAATATCAATACCTATTTTTTTTTTTCTGTTCGTAAGCTATTATATGCTGAAATGTTTACTACTGATCTGTATGGATTATGACAGTCTATGTGTTGACCAATATGTTAACTATTTGTTGTAATTTGTGTCATGATATTCTTGCAAGGCTCTTTTTTACTATGTCCCCGGGCATTGAGAAGGACTAAACTTAGCCTGCCACTCCTGGATTGTTTACACTTTAAACGTATATGGATGTTCAGGGATACACTGGCCTGACAAAGATAAATACAGTAAAGTACATTTATCAGCAAGGACAAAGGGAGGACACTTCTCTGCTGGGTAAGTGTCTGAAGCTCCCTTAGGTTTCTTCAATCTACATTTAATGATGTACAGAGATTTGATTCTTTGAAGTTTCTGATTTAGGGAGTAAAAAGCAAAGAAAACCTTTTGCCTGACCTCTCATTTGTTGTTAGAGGAAGCAAGGAAGATGAAAAGCTTTCTTAAGATTCTTAGGTAAATTATTGTAGTTTCAAGTTGTTATTAATTCTTCCTCGTATTTTATACTTAACATTCAAAGCAGTTCTTGCTATTACTGATTAGAATAATAATTAGTGTGAAGTTGTGGCAGACTGTTGACACAGCCTTGATTTAGACAGCTCTTATCTTTTGCCTACTTTTATGATTATGCTGCCCATGCTGTCACTGTCTTATTATTTTCACACTCCATCTTTCCTGTTGCAGCAATACAAAATATTTGGAGAGTTTCCAAACAGTGGAAGTGACTGTGCTAATAGAGATGAAACTTTTTAACACAAAACTAAAAAGAAATAATAATAATTAACTTCATAAGAGGAAAACATTTTTTTTTTAATTTTGAATTAAATTGTTACAAATAGAAAATAAATGTTATTTTGTAAAAAAAAAATGGGTGTTTATTCAATTCAATTTTTCTCCTAAGTTTTCTCCTAGGGATACTTTCATCTTATCAATGAAATGTCTTTTAAAGGGGCACTACAGCGAAAAACTAAAATTTAAAACATGTGCAAACATATACATATAAGAAGTACATTTTTTTCAGAGTAAAATGAGACATAAATTACTTTTTTCATATAATGCTGTCACTTACACTTGGCAGTAGAAAAGTAGAAGTGACAGGTTTTGGACTAGTCCATCTCTTCATAGGGGATTCTCAGCAAGGCTTTTATTCTTTATAAAGATATTCCCTAAAAAGGATTCAAACAATGATGCTGACCAGCTTCACTGCTCCGTAAACAGTTTTTTGGCAGTTGGACAGAGCAACTGCCATTCACTAAGTGCTTTTGAAAATAAATATATCCCTGAGAATCCCCTATAAAGAGATGGACTAGTCCAAAACCTGTCACTTCTGTCAGATTTCTACTGCCTACTGTAAGTGACAGCATTATAGGAGAAAAGTAATTTATGTCTCATTTTACTCTGAAAATAATGTACTTCTTATTTGTATATGTTTGCACATATTTTAAATTTTACAGTTTTTCACTGTAGTGCCCCTTTAAGCAACCAGCAAGCAAGAAAATAGTCAAAATAATTTTTGACAGTACTTTTCCATGTACTTTTTTGGTACTTTTTCAATTGCCGGCTGCAAAAAAGTTATCGTCAAATTAAGGTGAAAAAATTATCTCCTAAGAGAAAAGTTGAATTGGATAAGGACCATGGCCTTAACCTCCTTAGTGGTATGCCCGACACTGTGTCGGGCATACCGCTCTGTGGCCCCAGGAGTCCCCCATAAATAAATAAATGTGCCAAATGGCTGTAAATCCTTTAGCTAGCACTGGGCTAGCTAGTTCTAGTGTCGGGCACCCGCCGCTCCTCTGCGATCCCCCAGTTTATACATTACCCCCCTTTCTTCGCAGTCAAGTCAGCACCATCCATAGTATCATAAAGCTCTTTTATTGGTAAAAAAGTAGCATCATGGACATCATCAACAGTGACAGCAGCGCTGTTTCGGTCAACAGACCTTTCTCAAGCTGTACAAGATAAATGTCTCCTATACATTACCCCCCTGGATCCAGCGATCTCGTAGCCTCCCAGCTCAGCTCCGGTCTCTCTATGGGGAGGATCGGGTTTGTGCATGATGTCATAATGTCAGCGAAGTCATGACATTATCTGCGATCCTGCCCATAGTGAAGACCGAAGCTGTCCGGGAGGGGCTGCACCGATTGCGGGATCCAGGCTGGGTAACGTATAAACGGGGGAGCGGCAGGGATCGGAGGATGCCAGAGACTTCTTCTAGCTAGCCTAGTGCTAGCTAGAGGGTTTATAGCCATTTAGCACATTTATTTAAAAATCGGGCTAAAAGTAACAAAATCTCCTGAGCGGCGTAACGCTCAGGAGGTTAATATGGTCTTCATAGTATAATTTTTGAAAACAACAACTTTTTATTGACATTGTTTTGTAAAGTTTGCATAACGTAAAGCATTGAAGCAATACAAACAGAAATAAGCTGCATATACAGTGTGGCATCATTGTACTATAAAGCACATGTTCACCATTTTGAAAGGATCTATGTAGGTATCTTCGTAACATTAATCTAATTCAAAGAGAAGATCATATTAAACATACTGCAGTGCGATACTTTGGATAATTTTACAGATGCTTTTTCCTATTCTTTGGAAGAGATTTGGGTCTCAAAAGACTCACACCAGGACCTCTTTTGCCACAAAGGGGCATGAGAAGGCAGTAAATTGGTATAGGAATAGCACATTGTCAGGTATTTTTCGTTGAGTTTTACTTTTTAAGAGGTACAGTATCTCTGGGGGGAATTTAGGAGGCAACAACTGTTGTAAATTAAGTAGGTGTCTAATTTGTAAGAATTTTTTTTAAACTATTCCTTGGGTAAAGGTACATACACACGTCGGATTTTCGCAAACGACCCGGAAAGGAACACAATTATGCAATGAGTAAAAGTTCATCTCAGATCCACTTTAAAAATGGGATCATGAAATCTTTCACAGAAATGCAATCTGAGTTCTCCTTAAGGCTCATACACACGTCGGATTTTCGCAAACGACTCGTCATTTGGACGTTTGAACATCCGATCATTTGGACATCAAATCGGGCGTGTGTACGGTCTGTCGTTCAGCTGATAAGACTGGACTTGAGCGATCCGCTTGAAGCTGTTTGCAGCTGTCTGTGTAAACTATCTAAACTTTAGATAAGATATATAGACAAGTTACTTGTTATAGTTAGTTTTTCATCTCGGATCCACTTTAAACTGGTCCTGGAAGTGGTTTAATCCCTCAAATTGATCTCTTCAATTAAACTAGATAAGACACTTATTGGTATATTTAGCTCATACCCATTAATCCCTTCTTTTTGCAGTTGGCTACACTCAAACTATAGATTGTATCAAGTTGGTGATAACTGGCGAAATCTTAGATAATGCTTTAAAGAGAAACTCCGACCAAGAATTGAACTTTATCCCAATCAGTAGCTGATACCCCCTTTTACATGAGAAGTCTATTCCTTTTCACAAACAGACCATCAGGGGGCGCTGTATGACTGATATTGTGGTGAAACCTCTCCCACAAGAAACTCTGAGGACCGTGGTACTCCTGGCAGTTTCCTGTCTGTGAACCTTGTTCCATTGTGGGAAATAGCTGTTTACAGCAGTTTTCAACTGCCAAAATAGCAAGAAGCAGCTACATCACCTGCCAACAGTAAAAATGTCACCATGTAATAAATGTCAGAATGTAAATCAGGGATTTAAAATTTTTTACAATGGGCAAACATTGACTAAATCATTTATACATAATTATTGTAAAAATGAAGCTCTTTTTTTATTACATTATTTTCACTGGAGTTCCTCTTTAATCTGCTTACTCGGGCTGGCTGCTGCAAAAAGATCTACATACTCTAGGCCTGGGAAGCTTTCTTGTTGAATTGCAATCCAAACTAAGTATCATAGAACATAATAACATAAACAGGAAGAAACATTTAAAAAGACAAAATTAGCATAAAAGGTTACATGGTCAAACAAATCACCTGAAAGACAGAGTTCTAATTTCAGGATATAGGACTCAGGAATCAGGTACTAACAACCAGTTCATATTGCCTGACAGCATTATGCTTTCCTCTGAGTGAGCTGGAAGGGGAGCCAGTGAGTTGTTGTCCTCAGACCACTCCATAGCAGGAGGATTATCTTTATCTGAATAATGCTGGCGTATAATTAGATGAAATGTTCCAGTTTTGCAGCATCTTCAAACTGTCTTGTAAGGATTTGATAATAAAGATGGAGCCATTCTTATGCACAGGGAGCTTGTAAGGGAAACCCCATATTTAGCAATTTTATGGTTTCTTAAAGCAGCAGGTTCAGCCATACTATGCCAGGAAAACAAAACACATATATAAGTAGATAACTAATTGTTCTTCTTACATAACATATGTATTGTACTGCCCACATTTTTATTTCAGTGAATTTTATAAAGCGAATAACGAGAATTCTGTTCCTGGCATTTGCCATCTTGATTCCCTCTGACTGAAGCTAATCCTGATGTATTTTCCTCCCTTACCTTTTTTTCTCCTAGAATCTGCACTGTCGTAGCTATCTTTCTTTATAAACACATTAGAGCACAGACATAGATTGTATTTCAGCAGCACTGAACTGGTCTTAAATCCAGAAAAGATGGAGAGGAGAAGCTAAACTGTGTGCCCCCACCACTCGGGACAAAATCCGCAAGCTATTTTTTCACGGAGATCAGCAACATCTTCATGCACCTACAGTACTTAGCTAGTGTGGAGACCGCCACACACTCTAAAAGTGTAATATTACCCTGTTTCTGTGAGGGCTTTTATTCGTTCAGGTCATGATACAGCAAAAGAGAAATAAAGTAGCTACAATTGGACACCTTTTTCTAAAAGAGGATCCATTACTCCTGCAATCCAACTTTTACAGTTCTAATGAGTCAAGGAGATTCCTGGACATTTTATAAGTACAGGTACTTCAGTCAGGTACTTCAACCAGCAGACTAGACAGATGGCACTAAGCATAAGTGCACAGATTTAGCAAATTTCAAGTTAAAAGTCTGAATTTATGGAATTCTGAAATGTAAATTTTAAGCATTATAAAATTATATTCATATAATGCATGATCATTGTTTTGAATGAGTAATGAAAAATGTCTACTGAGCAAGTTCAAGAGACACAAATAAGAAAATTCTATCAGAAAACCTGAAACTTCTATATGAAAATGCAAAAAATTGACCCTGCTTCCTGATTTTTACCCATCTATCCTGACCCTGGCTTTTTTCTTCTCCTTGTTGCTGAACCCTGCTATGCCTACTTGCTGCCCACTTTGACCCTTGCATGACATCTGAGTTATGCTTCACATGTTGCTTGCCTGGCCTATTGATTGGATAATGACTATGATGTGCCTGACACATTCCCACCCTCTGGCCTGAACCTCTTCTATAACTGCTTTTTGCCTGTCCCTCCCAATCTACTAATCGTTTGAAGCATGCATCCTGACTTCTCAGCAAGTTTCTCTCTGACGTGCCAATTTGCCTGTTTTCCCTCTCTCTAGTGGGGCAATACTAGGGACCACTATCTGGTATTCACTAGTAGAAAATAATTCATTTCTATCATTCCTTGAGGGTGCTCTGGTAAAGACTAGGTCAACAGTAACACTGTAGAGTCTTGATATGTAGAGTTTGCAACTGTTTTCTTATATAAAAAAAATGTTATATCCATTGGAGTTCAGTGGGTGCTGGCAGAGGGTAGGAGAGGTCAGTGGATGCTGGCAGAGGGTGGGATTGGTAAGTGGGATCTGGAGAAGGGTGGGAGAGGTCAGTGGGTGCTAGCAGAGGGTGGGAGAAGTCAGTGGGTGCTGGCAGAGGGTGGGAGAAGTCAAAGGGTGCTGGCAGAAATTCATCACAAACAAACAGGTTACATAAAAAAGTACTTAAAGTAAGAAAAAAGTTAGATACTTACCTCAGTAAAGTGCAGCCTCTGGATAGTCCAAAAGCTTCCCCGGTCTTCATATACCCCTCTGCTCCTGCACTGGGACCCTTTTAACATTATTCAACACTAATGTTGAATATTGCTCACGGCCATGGCTGCATTTTGCAGGTACAAATACAGTAGAGCCTGTGCAGTAGTATATAGCTGCTTGTGCATTGCTTTTTTCTCTGTATGCGAGCAGCTCCATGCTACTCCATATTACTATGCAGGTGTGAGCCCTACTGGGCCTGGGCAATGTGATCAGTCACGCTTGTGCACTGAGGGGAGAATGACTGCAAAGATTAAGAGGATCCTGGAGGACCTAGGAAGTCTTTGAAGCATCCACAAGCTTCCCTCTTCAGTTGCAAGTTTCTACTTTAGACATTTATTTTTTGGTTTTAAATTTGCCTTAATATTACAAATATATTTCTTATCCGTGAAGTTATATGAATGTGCATTAAAAAAAATGCAAGACTGAAATAAATCGTGATTCAGGATAACAAGCACCAGAGACGTTAGTTTAGTATGCAGTGCTGCCCATTTAAATATATAGCTTTTAATTACATTTATTAATTTAATGGTAGTCAGAAAAGCTGATTAATAAATTAGAATGGGTGAACATTTTCTAAGGTTCCAATTAGTACTAGATAGACCTGTAATTAAATTTCAGCTTTAATTTGTTCCTGTCTATTTCTACCTTATCAGTGTTAATCAATGTAATGTGCATGAGAAACCAAGCTTTAGTTTAAAGTGGGGTGGTGCTGTATCGCCAGTGTCTGTCCAGTGTACATTGTACACTAGTAAAAGAATAAATACTATAGGCTGTTTATACGGTTAATTTCATAATACAACAGTAAAGTGAGTCTTGCACTTTCTTATGCATGCATAAAAGTTATATCGTCCGTTATCTAGTATTGTCTTTTTCTCCCTTCTATTTAAAAAACAAATTTTTAGAAAATATCGATAAAACAGTACTCAAAAAAAGGTTTTCCTAATTCGTTTTTGTATTAATTTTTCTTAACTAAAGATGTGATAAAAAATATATTTAACAAGAAAAAAGATAGGGAAAAATAACTCATGAGAAAATGTTGTGCATCAGGGCTTTAGTTCTGTTTCCTGCTGATCCATAAGATGTAAGAACCATATACCTTGCTCAATTTCTTTTCAGAAAATTGCATTTCAAACTCTCTACAGAAAGCTATGCCAGCATAGTGATTGACACAAGCTCCCATCTATCTCTTGTACATAGAACTTAATATAAATGGAATTGGCAGTGAACTATGCACCTAAATAAACCTGTTCAAACTATTTTCATGTTCTACCTTTTTATGCCTATGTCACTGTTCTTTGCCACCACCAACTTTAGCAATGTATTTTCTACTGTATTGTTGAAGAGCAAAAAAGATTGGCACTAGACGTCTGACTAGCAGTTGAAGGGGGAGCAGTGCAGGGTCCATGCCTCTGGCTAGAGCATATCCAGTATAACGTAAAGAAAGAGGGAATCAGGGCACTCGTCCAAACACGTCACCTTTATTGTATCTTCACACCTTCAGACATAGTTGCAATTAAAATTGGCCACTTTTTATAGCAACTATGTGTGAAGGTGTAAGGGCACAATAAAGGTGATGTGTTTGGACGAGTGCCCTGATTCCCTCTTTCTTTACGTTATACTGGATATGCTCTAGCCAGAGGCATGGACCCTGCACTGCTCCCCCTTCAACTGCTAGTCAGACGTCTAGTGCCAATCTTTTTTGCTCTTCAACAATACAGTAGAAAATACATTGCTAAAGTTTTTTTTCTACTGCAATGCTGGTTAATGCAGTTTGGTGTCTATTTTTTTTTTCTACTTGGGAGTCACAAGGTTGCTTTTGATTCACTGACTGAGAGGGCAGGAAGCAAGCTGTCCCCAGATGGGAATTGGGAACATATGTCTGAACCTCGGGGACTTGTTTGCACTGTACTTCTTTAACCCCCCTGGCGGTATGATTATTTCCGGATTTTGGAGTCTTTTAAAAACTTTTCAGACCCTACAATCAGGGAAAAAATCATGCCATCAGAGTCTCTGCAGCAGCCCCTGCTCTCACTCACCTCCCTGGGCTCCAGCAGTGCAATTTTACCTCCGTCCGGGTGGCACTGTTTCTCTCTGGTGAGATCAATGACGGCAATCTCACCAGAGTGATTCAGAGACATTAAGGACAGGAAGGAGAATGGCTATCAATGCCTGGATCCCCTGGGAGGTTAGTAAAAGCTCCCGCTGCGCGCTATACCCTGCATTGAGCTTCCAATGGCTAGCCCGAGGCTAGCTCAGGGTTACCACCAGGGAGGTTAATGATTTTTGTTTACACATTGTACAGCTTTTTTTTCTCTGTCACTAGAGTATTAGAGTCTTTGGGTTTCACGAACACCATATCTGCAGGGTACAGGTCCTTTGATGACAGCTAAGTGTATTATCTAGTCCAAAGTCTGCACAGGAGCAAAATACGGCCCACCAAGCCTTTTTCTGGTGGCTCCTAAAGCTCTCTACAGTTGTTAATTCTATGTAGTTCACAGGCCGGAACTGCAGTGCTGTATGCAGGGGCCACCTTGTGTTGCTGCTCTGCCTCCCCCTTTGCTCACCTGTAGGTTATGAGCTATTAATACAGCAGTAGCAGCCACTGATTTCCAGCCCACACTACGCCAGCAGCACTAACAGCCACTGACTAGCAGCTGTAACTGTGCCAACTGCACATGGTATATGGGTTATTTACTATGGAAATGTTTTATTGAATGACAAAATGTAACGGCAAACAGCAAAAATTGTGTTTACTTCTTTTTATTGAGCCCCAAAGCACGTTCAAGATCAGCAATATGGCCCTTGGCCTAAAAAAATGTGGACACCCCTATTCTAGTCTATGTGAGAGGTGCTATAATGTTCATCCTAGATGGTATTTTATATTTGTCTTTTGGCCCAAAAGATACTTTTCGCGTTTTGACTAATAAAAGATTACACAGTTAACTTTTATCTGTACAGTTCTACTGTAGAGATGGCCCAAACTGTTTGCCCGGCGAATAGTTAGCGGTGAACAACGCGTGTTCGATCTATTCTCGAATATATGTGGTGTTCGATTCGCCCATATACATTATAATGGAGCCAAAAATTGACCCCTCACCCCACAGTCAGGAGACACATGGCAGCCAATCAGCTATCGCTTCCACCTGCTTCCCCCCTCCCCCCACCTATCAGAAAGCCATCACAGCAGCCATTTTACACTCTGCTTGTGTGCTGTGTGAAGCAGCTGAGGGACAGAGCATTTCTGTAGATAGGGAAAGCGTTAGTTAAAGGTAACCAGAGACGTTGGGGGAAAGCTTTTATACATACCTGGGGCTTCCTCCAGCCCCATACGCACAGATCGCTCCCACGCTGCCGTCCTCCGCTGCCTGGATCCGCCGGTACCGGGTTCCGTCATTACCGCCAGTCGGCCGGCAGACGCGGCCAATTGTCCGCATCACAGGTGGCTCCCTCCATATAAGTACACGTGAGGCTGCTTACTGCGCAGCCACATGCGTACGAGTATGGAGGGAGCCTCTGTGATGCGGACAATTGGCCGCGTCCGCTGGAAGTGACGGGACCCGGTACCGGCGATAGAGGAAGTGGAAGATGGCGGCGTGGGAGCGATCCAGGCTTATGGGGCTGGAAAAAGCCCCAGGTATGTATAAAAGCTTTGGTTCCCTTTAAAGGCTGTGTTTTGATCCTGTGATATTACTGCTCAGTGTGTCCACACAGTGCACTTTAGCTGTTGCAAGGAGGTGCAGTCAGTGCTCAGTGCTACAGTAATTCACCCTTCTAAGGACTGCTTTTCTTTTTATTTAGTTATATTGCAGTTCTGTATGTCCAGTGCACCCATTAGCTGCTGGAGACAGGTCTGCTGACCTATAGTGCACCGACTTGATAAATCAATTGACCTAGTAAGGGCTGTTTTTCTTTTTCTTGCTATTGTTATATTGCAATTCTGTGTGTCCATTGCACACGTTAGCTGTGCATCTGTGTGTCCAGTGCACACGTTAGCTGTGCATCTGTGTGTCCATTGCACACGTTAGCTGTGCATCTGTGTGTCCAGTGCACACGTTAGCTGTGCACCTCAGTCCGACCACATTGAATTACCTCAGCCTGACCACAGGGGCTGGAAAACCATGATTGTCTGCACGCCTGTGAACGTGCACACAAGCGCGGCGGCCATCTACACACCACTACACAAAGATTGCCACTGAGAGGGCTAACATTTATGTTCTGGAGGTGTCACCTAGCAAAAGCAATGATTTGCTCACCTGATGTTACCACTAAAGTGCTTTGCAGTATGTTAAAAGCGGCATTTGTGAACTGGGCCTAATCCTTACACTACCTTATCACCGTGTACACACACCGGACTTTTAAAGCACTTGTATGGTGTACGCAGTGCTGCTCGTAATGGAAAAATCTACGCTTACGGATCATTACGCGTAATTTTACGCTATTACGCATTACGCAATTACGGTTACGGCGTAGGAAATTATCTACGGTACATCACTGTAATTACGCGTAAACGTACGCAATTACGCCTAAGGATACCGTAATGAAGGTGCTTACACTACGATGTTACGCGTAGTGCCGTAATACCCATTAATGCGTATTTTTTGACGCATGCGGACGATATGTACGCAATAGCCGTCAATGTGACAGTTATTGCATACATATTATTCGTATGCGTCAAAACGTACGCTTATACTGAAGGGCGGGAGAAGATACTATTGGTTGCTTAGGATGTTGACTGATTGGCTACTCTTAGAAAATGGGAGATTTTATGTTAGTAATTACGCGTAAAATTACGCGTAAGTGTTCGTAAAATTACGCATGCCTAGCAATTACGGTAGACAGTGTAATTACGATACCACTTACGGTCTTACGCGTAAATAATTACGCGTAAGACCGTAAGTTACGCGTACCGCTTACGCGTAAATTTACATTGAATTACGATGCGTAATTACGCTCATGCGTAATTTCGGCCCAGCACTGGGTGTACGGTGAATTCTGTTGTTTAGAGATTAAAAAAACACTCTGCGTCAACTACGTAATTTTTGATGGGACTTTTGCCATGGATCCTCCTCCAGCATGCCATGGTCCAGGTGTTAGGTCCCTTGAAACAACTTTTCCATCACTTTTGTGGTCAGAAACAGTCCCTATAGGTTTTAAAATTTCCTGCCCATTGAAGGCTATGGCGATTTGCTAAAAAATGTGCATTCACGAACTGAAAACTTGATGTTCGCTACATCACTATTCTTCCAGGTTTAATTACAAATGCACTCCATACTATACAGAAGCAAGCTATAATTTCAGACCATTTTAGTACTGAGTCATAATTCTATTCCAGCAGAATTCTGTACTATATTTTGTGATTTACATATACTGCATTGAAACAGTGTGCTCGCTAATGTATCTAAAGCTTTGGTGTGTTAGGAACACACTTTTCTGCTCTTGATTTGTTTTCAATTTTAGATTTAATTGGGCTTTTAAGTTTTGTAGCTGCTGAATGCTATCACATTATCAACATATACAGTTTAATTGCAAACGTGTTTCCTGCTTTAACTTATCAAGTCTGTTGGAAGGTAAATAGGAGTATTTGCAAATGAGTAGATAACTGTGGAGAAAACTGAATGTCACTCTCCTAACACAGTTTATCAATAGATATGTGCCTAATATCTCGAGAAAGTCCCCTTAATTAAGAAGCAATCAGACTGCTAAACTCTTGAAGGCAAAATTGGCATTAGTCCACAATGCAACAAGGCCAGGGCCTCTATTCAATCCAATTTTCTCCTGAGTTTTCTCCTAGTAGATATTTTCATACTTCATCAATAAAATATATGTTAAGCCACCAGCAGGCAAGAACATACTTCAAATAACATTGCATTTACTTTCTAAATTTGGGCATTCCTGCTTTGCTGTTATAGCCTCAAAAAACACAATTTTGGAAAGCTGACGATTTCTGTGAAACATATAGTACATTTTCTTGGAAATAATATTTTTCACAAATTACACTTAAGTCAATGGGACACAAGAAAGCATAGCTTCACGAATATGCTTGTTTTCTTCAAAATGGAACATTTCAAGAACATTTTTAGACATTTTTAGACATAACAACAAAAGAAGAAGACAGTTTTGAAAGCTTGCAAAAAAATCTTGTACGGTTATTCATGAATGGTATCACCTAAACAACTTTTGTGGTTATGTCTTTGGATTCTCTCCATGACTAACACCGGACCACACGCAACAAGAAAATTATTGAGTTTTGAAAAATCAAAATATGTTCACAAAAGTTTCTCAGGTGATATGATTTTTATGGTTATAATAATTATTTAAATCATGTAAGAAAACAGAAGAATACAATTCTGGGTCATCCCCAGCAGGCCTGAAAAAAATACAAATTTCAAATCATTCTTCCACTTAACCTAGTTTTACCAATTTTACCATTAAAATGTTTTATGGATAAACGACAAAGAGAAAAAGCACACGTTTTTAAAAAATACACCTGTCAAAGTCAAATTTATCACAAACATAGTGGCAGTGGCAGTAACATAGTTTAACTGCTGAGATACATCATGGGAATCAATCTGTATTTTTATATCAGCAATAGCTCTGTGTATTTTAAAACTGTTATGGGTGAAAACTGAGACATTGTATTCTTCCACTTTTATTTTTTCCCCCTTTAAAATGACTATTTATTATATATTTATTTATTTTTAGTATTTATATAGCGCCAACTTATTATGCAGCGTTGTACAAAGTACATAGTCATGTAACTAACTGTCCCTCAGAGGGGCTCACAATCTAATCCCTACCATAGCCGTATGTCTCTGTATGTATCATGTAGTGTATATATTGTAGTCTAGGGCCAATTTAAGGGAACGCCAATTAACTTATCTGTATGTTTTTGGGATGTAGGAGGAAACCAGAGTGCCCAGAGAAAACCCACGCAGACAAGGGGACAACATACAAACTCCTTGCAGATTTTGACCTGGCTGGGACCCAGTGCTGCAAGGCGAGAGTGCTAACCACTATGCCACTGTGCTGCCCTAGATGGAAATAATTAACAACTTAAGCCCAACTTGACAAACATTCTCGTCCAGTTGGGCTGTGCGCACTCCCGCGGGCCATGCGTGCTCCTGCTGCCGCCGGCTGTTAGCCTAACGATCAATGAAAGGGATTATAGATCCCTTTCATTGATCGAAACCCCCCACAGAAAAGCCAACAGCGTCTCATCAGACGCTGCAGTTTTTCTGAGTTTCAAAAAGTTCCTCGTCTTCATTCTTCTTCTTGGAAGCATACGATCACGCTTCCAGGACTTTTCACTGTGGCCTTCTTGTGGCCAAATAGTAAAACTACACACACATCCATTTTTTAATAAATAAATACATTTTTTTACATTTATAAAAAAATAAAAAAATTACAATTAAAAAAAACATAAATAGTTACCTAAGGGTCTGAACTTTTTAAATATGCATGTCAAAGGAGTATATTAACCACTTCACCTCAAAGGGTTTTTAAAAATAATGAAAATGTATTTCATTTTTCTATGGGAAGGTGTATAATAGGGTATTTGGATGTGGTTTTACTTTTTGGCCACAAAATGGAGATACAGAGTTAGTGTGTTCTAAAAATAGAAACAGAACCAAGTGTTTGTATTTCTTTATATCTGTGTAAATACAGGGACGTAGATACTCGTGCTGGGGGGGCTTGTAAATAGTGATGGACGCAAATTGAAAAAATGCACCTTTATTTCCAAATAAAATATCGGTGCCATACATTGTGATAGGAACATCATTTAAATGGTGTAATAAGCGGGACACATGGGCAAATAAAATACATGGGTTATAATTACGGTAGCATGTATTAATTTCAAACTATAATGGCCAAAAACTGAGAAATAATGATTTTTTTCCATTTCTTTCTTAATATTCTTGTTAAAATGGATTTAGAATAAAATAATTCTTAGCAAAATGTATCGCCCAAAGAAAGTTTAATTGGTGGCAGAAAAAACAAGATATAGACCAATTCATTGTGATGAGTAGCGATAAAGTTATTGGAAAATGAATGGGAGGTGAAAGTTGCTCAGATGCAAAAAATAAACAACCCTTCGGGCTTAAGTGGTTAAAGCAAAAAATAAACTCAAGTGATACACATAAAAAAAGGTGTCCAGTCCTGTCCAGTTTTGCATGTGTTACTATGGATGTGTTCACACACAAATCTGTACATTTCTGGTCCGGTCCAGTCCTGTCAGTTTTTTTATCAGTTTTGTATGTATTTCTATGGGTGTGTTACACATAAATCTGTACATTTCCAGTCCAGTCAGGTAAAACTGATAGAAAACTGATGCAAATCTGATGCATAAGTGCCAAGACAAGTGCTGGACTGGACCAGAAATGTACAGATTTATATGTGAACCATAACTTATAAGAGAGTAGGAGGCGCCCGTAGTACTTGTGACATGGTATTTTTATGAAAAAAGAAACTGTATATCAACTTATCTCAGATATAGTATAAAAAATACGGTCCTACCTGAAAAAGTAGACCATCGATAAGGTAAAAAAACGTAAACGTAATACCTATACCGTGTCACAAGTACTACGGGCGCCTTCTACTCTCTTATAACTACATCTTACCCCGAACCTGGGGTTACCACCCCGGAAGGTGGACCCTTTTCAAGGAGTAGCGACCACACATACCAGGGCACAAGACCGAGTGGAGACGGCACTTCCCCGCATGCTAAGCTGAGTGGTTGCCTTCTGCAACCTACCTTTGCGAGTATATCTGACACCTTTTTAGCTGTCGTTACCCACTGTTTTACGATACTACACCAGATTGGGCTCCCGGTCTCCTTCCGTCCTTTTCTTTACCTTTCCACCATAACTTACAAGAGAGTGCTGGACTGGACCGGAAATGTACAGATTTATATGTGACCCATAACTTAAAAGACAGACAGGAAGGGAGGGTTAGAAAAAAAACCAGGGAAATTTAATAAAAATAAAATAAAATAAATATTTATTAAAAAGAAACAAACAATCCTAGGGGCGATCTGACCCCACCAACAGAGAGCTCTGTTGGTGGGGAGAAAATGGGGGGGGGGGGGGGATCACGTGTGTGCTGAGTTGGACGGCCCTGCAGTGAGGCCTTAAAGCTGCAGTGGTCTATTTCCAAAAAAATGGCCAGGTCTTTAGGGGAGTTTAACACTGCGGTCCTCAAGTGGTTAAAGGGAACCTTAGGGGGGAGCGATATGGAGGCTGCCATATTTATTTCCCTGTAAACAATACCAGTTGCCTGACAGCCCTGTTGATCTTTTGGAATTAGTAATATTTGAGTCAAAACCCTGAAATAAGCATATGGCAAATCCAGTAAAACCTGAGCCAGCTGAGTCAGAATACCTGATCTGCTGCATGCTTGTTTAGGGTCTATGGCTCAAAGTATTAGAGATCCAATACACAGAAAAAGAGCAGAGTCTCCGGGCACCTTCCGTCCAATTGTTTTATTGCAGTAATTTGATCGTGCGTCTATAATACAGCCACATGACTGATCCTCGAGTGATGGTGTGGTGGAGGTGGGGGGGCGCCGAGCACCAGTTGGGGCCTGTGACGGCCGTTTCGCATCTCAGTGGATGCTTGGTCATGCTAGAGCATAGCGTGACCAAGCGTCCACTGAGACGTGAAACGGCCGCCGCAGGCCCCAACTGGTGCTCGGCGCCCCCCCACCTCCACCACACCATCACTCGAGGATCAGTCATGTGGCTGTATTATAGACGCACGATCAAATTACTGCAATAAAACAATTGGACGGAAGGTGCCCGGAGACTCTGCTCTTTTTCTGTGTATTGGATGTACTGATGGCTTTCTTCACCCAAACCGATGTGCACACGTCCCAGCAGCAGCAGCGTCGATGATCTGGTGAGAACAGTGGTTTCATTTGCCTATATGCACCTACATTGCTCCAGGTTAGTGCAGGGAGTGCCACTCATATCTATTCCTCCTTGGCAAAATATCAAAGTATTAGAGACACAGGATCAGGATGACTGCCACCATCGGGTATTCTTTACAAGGAAATAAATATGGCAGCCTCCATAACACTCTCACCTTTTCCTGCTGGTCATTTCATGTTATTTTTTATTCGCCACAACAAAATTAGACCCTTTTTACTGAGAAATATTGATCACTTCCATAGTCAAACTTTCAACCATAGTCACACAATAAAGACACTCAAAATAATCCTCTGCTCATCTATATTCATAATATTTTGTAATAACACTTTTAACTTTATAGCATCATTTAAAATTGCTTCAGAATAATAGTTCAAACCCATCTATGCAATGTAACTAGAATTGTTATTTTTCATAATAAAGCAACAATCTTCCAGCAATATTGATTCACGCAGTATTGATTCATATTTCAGTTAAAGTAGCCACTGATGACAGTAGCAAAACCATTTTTATTAATATTTGTTTTAGTTACAAAGTGCTGAAAGACTTCCAGTACAAATATTTTGGATAAACTTTGTTGGAAGCATACATTATGCTGTGATACAATAATATGAGTAATGCAATTGCAAACCAAGCAGTACAGTACCACACAGCTTTATCAACTTCAGTATATGAGCAAACAAATAAGCTGTTAAAGGAAGCCTAAAGCAGGTTGTACTAAATTGCTAGTCAAAAAAGGGTGTAGAGAAATTTGGTTGTCAGCACTATTACTAATATTGTACTATTAGACTCTGCGGACCAGTACTTCCTCTCACACTAACCCTCCACTACCTACTCCTAGCACTAGCCTACCCCCACCTACGCCTAACACTAACCTTCCCACCTATGACTATCACTGTGGGGCCCAGTTACATATTAGCCAAGACCAAACCACCACTATCTGTCCCACTACTGCTATCTGCGCTGCTATCTCTGCTGCTCTTTCCCCTCCACCACTATATCCACCATAATTTATGTCACGCATGCTGCTTCATCTACATTCGAAGCCATAGAGAGGAAAAGGATGGTCACCGCTCAGCTGCACTGTGGAAGAGGGTGCAGGGCCATAGGCAGCCAGGCCTATACACTAGTGTTGGGCGAACAGTGTTCGCCACTGTTCGGGTTCTGCAGAACATCACCCTGTTCGGGTGATGTTCGAGTTCGGCCGAACACCTGATGGTGTGCGGCCAAACCGTTCGGCCACATGGCCGAACTAAGAGCGCATGGCCGAACGTTCCCGAACGTTCAGCTAGCGCTGTGATTGGCCGAACGGGTCACGTGGTTTCGGACCCGAACGCGCTCTGATTGGCCGAACTGTCACGTGGTTCGGGTAAATAAATACCCGAACCACGTCATATCTCCGCCATTTGTCTGTGGGTTTAGCTTTGGGTAGGCAGGCAGGGGAGTTCGCGCTCCAGCCACGCTAGCCAGGGTCCCCCCAGTCATTGTGTCGCTGCTGGGAATAGTAGTACACCGCTCGCTCAGCCACACTATATAGCATTCTGTTTACTGCCACTCTGTGTACCTCGCTCAGCCACACTATATAGCATTCTGTTTACTGCCACTCTGTGTCTGCTGGGAATAGTAGTACACCGCTCGCTCAGCCACACTATATAGCATTATGTTTACTGCCACTCTGTGTACCTTGCTCAGCCACACTATATAGCATTGTGTTTACTGCCACTCTGTGTCTGCTGGGAATAGTAGTACACCGCTCGCTCAGCCACACTATATAGCATTGTGTTTACTGCCACTCTGTGTACCTCACTCAGCCACACTATATAGCATTGTGTTTACTGCCACTCTGTGTCTGCTGAGAATAGTAGTACACCGCTCGCTCAGCCACACTATATAGCATTGTGTTTACTGCCACTCTGTGTACCTCGCTCAGCCACACTATATAGCATTGTGTTTACTGCCACTCTGTGTCTGCTGGGAATAGTAGTACACCGCTCGCTCAGCCACACTATATAGCATTCTATTTACTGCCACTCTGTGTACCTCGCTCAGCCACACTATATAGCATTGTGTTTACTGCCACTTTGTGTCTGCTGGGAATAGTAGTACACCGCTCGCTCAGCCACACTATATAGCATTGTGTTTACTGCCACTCTGTGTACCTCGCTCAGCCACACTATATAGCATTGTGTTTACTGCCACTCTGTGTCTGCTGGGAACAGTACTACACCGCTCGCTCAGCCACACTATATAGCATTGTGTTTACTGCCACTCTGTGTACCTCGCTCAGCCACACTATATATCATTCTGTTTACTGCCACTCTGTGTCTGCTGGGAATAGTAGTACACCGCTCGCTCAGCCACACTATATAGCATTCTGTTTACTGCCACTCTGTGTACCTCGCTCAGCCACACTATATAGCATTGTGTTTACTGCCACTCTGTGTCTGCTGGGAACAGTACTACACCGCTCGCTCAGCCACACTATATACCATTGTGTTTACTGCCACTCTGTGTACCTCGCTCAGCCACACTATATAGCATTGTGTTTACTGCCACTCCTCTGTGTACCTCGCTCAGCCACACTATATAGCATTGTGATTACTGCCACTCTGTGTCTGCTGGGAACAGTAGTACACTGCCGCTCACTCAGTCACCCCATTACTATATAGCATTGCTGGGATCTGTAGTACTCTGCTCACCCACCCATACCATTGTACTGCCAGTCACTGTGTATATTGCTGGGATCTGTAGTACTTCCCTCACCGTCAACCACTATATAGCATTGCATACTCTGCCAGTCAGTGTGTATATTGCTGGGATCAGTAATACTCCACTCAACGTCAACCACTATATGAGCTCACCATGAGTTCCTCAGAGACCTCCGCTGTGAGCAGCACTCCCAACAACAGCAACAGCCAACGCCCCACGCAAGCTATAACATCCACCCCAGCAGCCAGTGGTCAGCAGCAGCCCTCCCCGGAGGAGAACGTTGTGTCCATCGGTCCGGCGCCAGAGCGATTATTGAGGGCTGCCATTGAGGAGATGATGGGGCCTGATGTGGAGGAGGAGGTCAGGCTCAGGCCAGCATCCCAAGTTAATGTTGAGGACGATGAGGGGTCTGTGTCTGGGGCTGTTGGGGTGGCAGAGGTGGTGGGTGGGTCAGACTCAGGAGAAGAGTTGTATGATGAGGATGATGATCGGGACCATCTGTATGTGCCTCAGAGTCCGACCCCGGAAAACATGTTGTATCGTGTGTTTAGGTACTAAAATCTGCGTTCCCACTTCCCAGTACTGCCCGGGTCCACGGATCCATATAATTTTTTGGGCAGCACTATCAAACTGTGGTACTATGAGTGAGTTGCCATGGTCCTTCTGTGCTGTCACACTCACCGTCTGTCTGCAGATGGATTGTTCAACACAGCTACGCCATCTGACATGTAGTCCTTGACCATCTTCTCCAGGTGATTGGTGTTGGAGGACGTGGAACTGCCCGATTGCTGTTCTGTGGGCTGCTGCATGGGTGTCAGAAAATGTTCCCACTCCAAGGACACTGCCAATACCATTCCCTTTTGGGCACTAGCAGCAGCTTGTGTTCTTTGCTGCCCTCCTGGTCCTCCTGGGTTTGCTGAAGTCAGTCTGTCAGCGTACAACTGGCTAGAGAAGGAGGAGGATGTCAATATCCTCTCTAAAGTCTCCATCCTCAAGGGCCTGCTGGAATTGTTCCATTTTTGACCTGTCTGACACTTTCTTCAATCAGTTTTTTAACATTGTGTTTGTATAAACTGGGTATAAACCCAGTAATTGGTGTTGTCCAGAATAATGAATAATAATGAATAGTGAATAATGCGCGGGCCGCGTTCAATGCAGTCTAGCATGAATTGAGCCATGTGTGCCAGAGAATCCTGCCAGACTCCTCTGTCTTCATGTTCTTGTGAGCGTTGTGATTGTTGTGATGCACCATATTCGTCACCAGCATCACTTTCTTCCTCTTCTGCTGTCCATTCCCGCTAAATTGTGGAAGTCCAACGTCCACCGCTCTGTCCCTCGGCAGTGGGGGCATCCAATTCCTGCTCCAACTCCAGCTGTTCCTCGTCCTGTTCTTTGTCATAGCTGGGACCAGCGTTTCCTGAGGCAGGTTGCCTGATGTTGGTATCATCACGCTGATCGTTTTCATCTTCAGATTCCCCCACTTGCATCATGCCAGCGGTTTCCATCTTCAACATTGATTTCTTCAGTAAACACAGCAGTGGTATTGTAATGCTGACTGTAGAGTTGTCACTGCTCAGTCACAAGCAACGTGGATTGCTCAAAATTTTGGAGGACTTGGCAGAGATCCAACATGGTGGCCCAATCAGATCCACAGAAGCTTGGTAGCTAGCTGCTGGAATGCGCCTCGGCACTGCGCAAAAGCGTGCTAGCATGTGCAGCGTAGAATTCCAGCGCATAGGGAGGGACATCACCCAGCGAGCGATGGTGCGCTACATTGAAGCACTCCTGCATCTCTTGGTGAGTCCTTCAGAAGCGGTACTGGACTTTAAAAAATGTTTTTTTTTCTCCTTCAACAGAAGATCTGCCACGTTGGAGTGAGGAGGACGCCGCCAACCCCGACACCAAGCTGAACCCTGGCGAACTCCAAGCAGAGGATCTTCAGGAACCCTCAAGGCTTTGAGCAAGCTGAGGAGGATCAGCAGTCCCGACGAGACCTCTCTTCATATGTGACTGTGTGCAGTGGAGTAGAGCTCCCCAGAACAACCTCTCACTTGTCACTTTGTCACTGGTCACTTTGTCACTTTGTCATTTTGTCACTTTGTCACTTTGTCACTTGTCACTTTGTCACTTGTCACTTTGTCATTTTGTCACTTTGTCCTTTTGTCACTTTGTCAGTCACTTATTCACTTTGTCACTGGTCACTTTGTCACTTTTCACTCTGTCACTTGTCACTTGGTCACTTGTCACTTGGTCACTTGTCCAGATGATCTCGGTACACCTCCTGCGATTCAAATTCCTGCACACATTGCTCTGGGATTTGGGTGTGATGAATGATGCATCTAACTGGCCACCGGAGGCAATTAAGGCCTTCAAAACATTGAAAGCAGCTTTCTGTTCCGCCCCCATTTTGCGTCATGTTGAGTTGTTGACGTCATGTTCATCCTCGGCCTCGCCTTGCATTTCAGTGCGAGGTGCATTTTCCACAGAAAAAGGTTGTGAATCCGGGCACAACATTTGTGGCTGTTCCATTGACCTTTCACAGGTAGAAGATTGTGGGGGTGGAAATAGCTCCTCCGAATAGCCCATTGTGTCCTGAAAACTACTCATTGCATTGCTTTGCGCACGCATTTTTTTGTCCTCATGCAAGGCCTGAGTTGCGCATGAAAGCGTGGCCTTCTCCTCCTGCGCCTCCTCCTGTTCCATCACGTCTGCTGCTGCTGGGTTAGTGTTGCCGCCCGGTCCCTGTTTATAGAACCTCTTATCTTTATTACATTTATGACTGCATGGCGGTACAAAGCATGCTATCCGCACGCTTCTTGTCCTCATGCAAGGCCTGAGTTGCGCCTGAAAGCGTGGCCTTCTCCTCCTGCGCCTCCTCCTGTTCCATCACGTGTGCTGCTGCTGCTGCTGGGTTAGCGTTGCCGGTCCCTGTTTATGGAACCTCTCATCTTTATTACATTTATGACTGCATAGCGGTAAAAAGCATGCTATCCGCACGCTTCTTGTCCTCCTGCAAGGCCTGGGTTGTTGTGTCTCAAAGCGTGGCCTTCTCCTCCTGCGCCTCCTCCTGTTCCATCACGTGTGCTGCTGCTGCTGCTGGGTTAGCGTTGCCGGTCCCTGTTTATGGAACCTCTCATCTTTATTACATTTATGACTGCATGGCGGTAAAAAGCATGCTATCCGCACGCTTCTTCTCCTCATGCAAGGCCTGGGTTGTTGTGTCTCAAAGCGTGGCCTTCTCCTCCTGCGCCTCCTCCTGTTCCATCACGTGTGCTGCTGCTGCAGCAGGGTTAGCGTTGCCGGTCCCTGTTTATGGAACCTCTCATCTTTATTACATTTATGACTGCATGGCGGTAAAAAGCATGCTATCCGCACGCTTCTTCTCCTCATGCAAGGCCTGGGTTGTTGTGTCTCAAAAAGCGTGGCCTTCTCCTCCTGCGCCTCCTCCTCCTGTTCCATCACGTGTGCTGCTGCTGGTGCTGGGTTAGCGTTACCGGTCCCTTTTCCTGGAACCTCTTCTCTGTATTACATTTATGACTGCATGGCGACAAAAAGCATGTTACCTGTGGAAAGAAACATGACATTTTCCACATTTAAAAGACAGTTTTTCCTTTGAAACTTTACAATCAATTTTCTCAAAAACTATAAGCTCTTTTTCAAATTTTTTTTCCCTCTTGTACCCACTCCCAAGGTGCACATACCCTGCAAATTTGGGGTATGTAGCATGTAAGGAAGCTTTACAAAGCACGAAAGTTCGGGTCCCCATTGACTTCCATTATGTTCGAAGTTCGGCGCGAACACCCGAACATCGCGGCGATGTTCGGCGAACGTTCGCGAACCCGAACATCTAGGTGTTCGCCCAACACTACTATACACTGGAACAATATTCAAAAAAAGTGGTCCGCAGCCAAAACTCTCCACAAGCAGCAATGTCTTTATTTAGGACTTATCCTCACAGCAAAAACGGGTACAAAAGCTGACATGTTTCGGGCATGCGGCCCTTAATCATAGCTTACAAACACATAGCTCTTGCCTCTCAGTTTAAAATACTCGGAAAGGTGACACACCCAAGTGTGGCAGAGGCCCAACCTCTCCTGGGGGGAGCCAAACACATAAAGGTAGCCACTCATGTGGTGGTCACCGTCCCTTTGTAAATGAACAACATTTAAAAGAGATAAAAATTCCAAAATATATAAAACCAAGAAGAAAATAAGGAACAATCAAAAAGAAAGAGGAGTACATGATGGCATACGAAATAATTTTGTTCGTTTAGTTATAGCAAATATCCCATGAACCCATTACTTGCAGACATAGCCACCCATAACATATAAACATAACAGGGGTATAGGTCAAATTTGGTACATGGCTCAGTTCGTAACCAAAGCTAAATCCCATCTCGCATTAAGTCCTTTCGGGGCTCTAGTCCCCAGACGAAATATCCATAAAGCTTCCCTTCTGCGGATTGCTGCCAGTAGGTCCCCTCCTCTTTTTGGCAGAAATACCCTTTCTATGCCCTGGAAGGAGAAACCAGACATATCACTACCATGTGAGTTTCTAAAGTGTTTGGCAACATTCGAGACATTCCTGGTAGACCAGGACGCCCCCAAATAATGTTCGGAAATTCTAGCTTTAAGGGGTCTGGTGGTACATCCCACGTACTGTAATGAACATAAAGTCATCTATATGGTTACATGCACTTTATGTTCATTACAGTATGTGGGATGTACCACCAGACCCCTTAAAGCTAGAATTTCCGAACATTATTTGGGGGCGCCCTGGTCTACCAGGAATGTCTCGAATGTTGCCAAACACTTTAGAAACTCACATGGTAGTGATATGTCTGGTTTCTCCTTCCAGGGCATAGAAAGGGTATTTCTGCCAAAAAGAGGAGGGGACCTACTGGCAGCAATCCGCAGAAGGGAAGCTTTATGGATATTTCGTCTGGGGACTAGAGCCCCGAAAGGACTTAATGCGAGATGGGATTTAGCTTTGGTTAGGAACTGAGCCATGTACCAAATTTGACCTATACCCCTGTTATGTTTATATGTTATGGGTGGCTATGTCTGCAAGTAATGGGTTCATGGGATATTTGCTATAACTAAACGAACAAAATTATTTCATATGACATCATGTACTCCTCTTTCTTTTTTATTGTTCCTTATTTTCTTCTTGGTTTTATATATTTTGGAATTTTTATCTTTTTGAAATGTTGTTCATTTACAAAGGGACGGTGACCACCACACGAGTGGCTACCTTTATGTGTTTGGCTCCCCCCAGGAGAGGTTGGGCCTCTGCCACACTTGGGTGTGTCACCTTTCCGAGTATTTTAAACTGAGAGGCAAGAGCTATGTGTTTGTAAGCTATGATTAAGGGCCGCATGTGCAAAACATGTCAGCTTTTGTACCCGTTTTAGCTGTGAGGATAAGTCCTAAATAAAGACATTGCTGCTTGTGGAGAGTTTTGGCTGCGGACCACTTTTTTTGAATACATTCGAAGCCCTTGACTTCCAAATTGTCCATTGGGTGCTATTATAGCTGCAATTAACATTGCAGTCTATGGCGGCACCCAACTATTCAAACCACTGCAAATGCCAAATGCTTCTGAAATCTATATATAGTAGGAAATTAGTATTTAGCCCTGCCCCTCAGTGATGTTCTGCCATGGCAGTGATGTCATTTGCCCTGCTTCCTCAGAGTACTCTGGGAGATCAGTTGAGTTTTCTGCTCGACAAACAGAGGGGGTTAAATAACAGTTACAGCTATACACCTTTGTTAAAGTAAAGATGTCAACACCTGTGATACTATTTACAGCACAGTGTCTCTTTAATGCTTTTCTTCAGGAATGTGGTAGAGCAATGAAAACTAGTCCTCTATATACTTACATCATTTTGAAACACTAAGTATAGCCTAGATATAGCTTTAAAGAAAAGCTAAAGTTTTGTTGCAAAAATGGCAATACTTTAACAACGTTTGTGGAGCACTTTTCTACCATAGGGCATAAAATGCATGTCATCTCTCTGACCATTAGTAAACTGTGAGGTGAATTATGTTATAGAGGATGAAAGCTACATTTCCATAAATGCCATACTGCAGGCTGCAGGATTGCGGCCGATACTCTGTTACTTTGCTGATTTTGTATTAGTTATGTGATATTTATATTGTAATTGTATTTTAGCACTATGGCACTCTAGCACTGGGCACTTATCACTCCTGACGAAATTTCCCATAGAGGAAATGAAACATGTTGAGTTGTGTGTGTGGTTTATAAATTACTAGTGGGGAAGTGGAGGGTGGTCTTTTTTTGACGGTGACAAATATCTCCCACCTATGTATCACATCTACCTCAAAATTTAGCAAAATAGATTCCATTTTAGAACTAATAATAAAGGTTAAGTTTTAATTTTTAGTCCTCCTCATATAGGGTAAACATGTGTTATATACATTTCCATAAATGCCATACTACACAGGTGGCCTTTCAGTCTAGATTTAAACACCTCCAGCAATGGAGCTGTCTGAGGCAGCATGACCGAAGGCTTTGGTTCCAAAAGTTTTCAACTGTACTCTAGGAATGACCAAGGTGAGCTGAGCCTAGGTGTAGTACAGTTGCAACACGTTCCTCAGATAGTCAAGGCCTAGCAGCTTGTGGTGAGGGTCATTTCTTAAAAGGACCTGTGTAGAGGGCATAGTAATAGTGCAACAATGATGTCATGAAAGCAAAAGCTAGGGTTGGCATATCCTATAAGGTGGATAGTGTACTGTTTAAGGGCACCACCTTTGTATTTATTAATGGTGTTCTGGAAAAAAAACTTTTATATTTGTCCTTTAACTGGCAGCACAAGTTAGGAGGAAAAACACATTTTAATTCCCCCTTAACCTATTTTTATTTCCATGTACCCAAGCTGGCCATTGAAAGCAAATAAATTAATTGTTGTCTTATGGGGAATTATCCCTATCCTTTTGTCCATTTGTTATTATTATTTTCACTTTAACAGATTACTTTGAGACTGCACTGCTTAGCATTCATAGCAAGAGAGACATTGGCAATGAGAAATAATACACTTACATTTGCTATTTGTGTATCTGATAGTATTGACAGAAACATTGTGCATATAGTGCTTAGAGCTAAGTATTTTAGAGCACAAACATTTGCTGTTTCATAAACATTAGCCACCTGTGCAATGTACCAAAGCTATCTAATCATTATGCCATGTAAAATGGACCATATGGAATACGTCAGAAATAATTTTATGCTATACTGAAATTACATAAGTGGTTTACATACTATCATAATGGTATGTACAGTGTAATTAAAGATACCTGCTTAACCCCCACCCCACCCCCATGTCTGAAATAATGATGTATAAAAATCACTTTGTACTGTAAATTAGCTCATAAGTTAAGATCACAAAAAAATGTAAGAATATTGATATGTAGTTATTGAACAATGACATTCGAACATAATAAATAATTCAGAAAAAAAATTATAATTCATAAAGGAAAAAAAAAAGATTGAATTGAACAATATGTGTTAAACCTAATATTACAGCATCCAGGATTTAGAAAAAAATGTATATATTGGTAATTGTTTTGCACAAATTTTGTCAACTTTTCAATGCTAACTATTTAAAAATTTGTCACAGCAGTCTGTTTGCCAGCACAAGCAATTTTCTATGCAGATCCAGTCACTGTCTGAGACCTATAATCCTTTAATTGTCCTGAGGTTATATTTCTGGAGTCATGCAGAGTTCCTAATACACTATCTAATTTTATAGATAATAACAGGTCAAAGAGTAGTTAGGAAATGTAGATTTTTACATGTTGTCTGACCTTCCCAAATAAGTCACACACTAAGCCATGGTGATTATAAGTCCCCTGTGTTGAATAAAATATGTCATCTGCATTTTTCTCAGTTTACTAATCTGCAAGACTCAAAGATTCTTAAATCAAATGCAACGGCTACGGTCAGCAATGATGAATCTTAAAATTCTGCTCTGTTACTAGTATGACCATTTTGTAATTATGAAAATTCTGGTAATAAGGTATGTAGTTATAATAAGTTTTCTTGTGTGTTTTTTTGGGGGGTAGGGGGAGGAGATACCCCTTCTATGACATAGCCTACACTCTGTACCCCTTTTGGCATGGTCACATCTGCAAAACTGATTGAATGACAATATAGCTGTAAAAAGCGCACATAGGGTAAAGTCATTTAATTCTAAGAAAACAGTAATTAAGGCAACAATAAGTAACCTAGTCCATAGATCAATTCTCCTATGGTCTTATAGTGAGTGTGATTTGATGGAGGAAGTAGCATGTGTGTGTGTGTATGATGGAGGGGCAATATAAAATTACCTCTTTGGGAATAGACCTTAAAATCAGGACATTTTGGCACCCCCTTGGCACATGCACCGCACCACATTTGGGTGCCGCTTTTGACCGCAATGTTAATTATGGCTATAGCGTTGCTCACTGTGTAACTAGGGCTCTGGTAATAGCCAAGGCCCAAGTTCGAGTGCCAGCAATAGCAGGACCCAGAAATTTGCAGCCAAGGGAAAAATTAAGTAATCAATAGGGGAAAATGTTTGTTATATTCCCCCAGATTGCCTAGAGACGAGCAGGAAGTGTTGTTTTTTGGTTTTTCCCTGTCTGTGCCCAATTGAACATATACTGTCACAGGAGGCCCTGGTGGTCAGACTGCAAATGGCCTTCTAAACGGTGCCAGCGCACGGATCGTGCAAACTCTGGTCGCAGTCAATGCGCAGGAACCGTTGGGAATTAGCCGAAGACAAACCAGAAGGGAGCCTGTGAGGTACGGTAATTACAACCTTCACACTATTCCAGGGTATCTGCCACCACCACTGGTAGGGGCCAGTGGACCCGATTTACTGACTGACTGGTCCTGCGAATAAAAACGGTTAAAACATGCTGTATTCTGTCTAGCCAACAACAAACAATAGTAGCGTCTCTCCAGAGATCTGAGTTCAGTTTCTGTGTATGGCTGAAAAGCAAGGTAGCGGAACAGTGAATGACTTTGATAAAGTCTTTTATTCACAGGCAAAATAAATAATTAATATATACAGACAATTATTAAAATCAATAATTATTAAAACAATAATAGCCAGTATGAAAAATAAAAGGGAGAACATACTTAGAGTTTGTGGAAATATGTCCTTTTGTGGGAAAATCATCAAGTCCTTGGTTTCAAGTTCACCAGAGTTCTTTGTTCCAGGTTACAGAAGATGGCCAATCAAGATGGCCGCTAGCCATGTGTTCCTTGCTTCAGCTTAGACAAGATGGCCGCCAGCCCTGTGTCCTCTAGCTAGCAAGGTGCTTTAGCAAAGGTGGAATTGGGAGGACTGAATTGCCCGGGCAGCTCATTCACTTTTGATGGAGCTGAGTTCAGAGGCGGGCTTCCAGAGTCGGCCCCCAGGCCGGATTATGGTAATCACATCTGGGCAGGGGCTTTTACCAGCCCCATAACACTGACATTTCCCTAGACCGACCTACGCGGCCGGCACACAAATAATAATTACATATTATCGATCCCCAGAACCTACCGATTAATATGATATCAGACATGGCTAGTGCAGCGGATCAGGTTCCTGAGAAGATTCATACCTGGGTTGTAGGGGCCCCGGCCCCGCTCGACTGGTATCAAGAGATTCAGCATGACCCTACGGATCCAATGATACCACTCTCATAACTACCCTATTTATTGTATTCTGTAAATAGGCAAAAGATTATATAATATATTCATTTCTTCCTGGTATGGCTGCAGCCATGGTGTCTGGTGTCTGGTGTCCAGCTGTGACTAGCTTTCTCGGATCTCCCTCTATGAAAGGGCCCTTTTGGTTCCTTTAATTAACATCTGAATGTGAGATCAGATTAGACAAACTTTGAGTTTACACCTCTGGCTAACAGGGCACTGGCTTCATAAAAAGACTCTGCTAACTAACTCCCCTGAAGACTGCAGAGACCCCCCCAGGCTGGACTGCCTGGTGTCCACCGACATGAGATTCTGATTTGGCAGCGCATCGACAATCGAGGCGGGAAATCGATTGCGGTTGCGTTTTCTGCGCACTGGCGGCTCGTCCGTCACATATACCTTTCCACATCTACCCCTAGACATCCCCTACTGAGAACATCGTAGCTTGCAGTAAATGACAAAAATTCCCTAATTATTTTTAAAAATGTTTGTGCATGTTTAAATTATAGAACTAAAGACCAAGGTAAAGAAAAGTTTCTGTTCTGCTGTTATTAGATATTTAGTAGATATGGCATGCGAAAGGATAACCTGGCAAGTAACCATCTGAAAAAATCTTAGGAGGAATTGTATTTTTATTAGATTTGCTGGTAGGGATGCTAATTGAAAAGATGCTAATTGTAAGAACTAATTGACTGAGGCAAGAGACTGGACAATGTTGTACCTTACCTTCAGAACTGCTGTGATTGCCTAAATTCTATGCAAACAGCAGAAGAAAGTTTAAGTTGTCTGTCACATTATATCCACTGGTTATTTGCACATCCAGATGGTTTAAGATGTGCATATCTGATTGCTATTTAACCATTTCAGCCCGTGGGGATTTTTCACCTTATGCATCAGAGCAATTTTCACCTCCCATTCATTTGCTAATAACTTTATCACTACTTATCACAATTTATTGATCTATACCTTGTTTTTTCCACCACTGATTAGGCTTTCTTTGGGTGGTACATTTTGCTAAAAATTATTTTTTTTATAAATGCATTTTAACAGGATTAATAAGAAAAAAATGGAAAAATGCATTATTTCTCAGTTTTCGTCCATTATAGCTTTAAAATAATCCATGCTACCATAACTAAAACCTATGTATTTTATTTGGCCGTTTGTCTTGGTTATGACACCATTTAAATTTTGTCCCTATCACAATGTATAGCGCCAATATGTTATTTGGAAATAAAGGTGCATTTTTTCCGTTTTGCGTCCATCACTATTTACAAGCTTATAATTTTAAAAAAAATCGTAGAATACCCCCCTTTAAATGCATATTTAAAAAGTTCAGACCCTTAGGTAACTATATATATCTTTTTTTTTTTTAATTGTAATTTTTTTTTTCATAAAAAATTTTATTTGGGTAATATTTTGGTGTGGGAAATAAACAGTTACTTTTTAATGTTATTATATGTGTAAATTGCAATGTAAAAAATATGTAGATGTAGTTGTACTATTTGGCCACAAGATGGCCACCTTGAATTTTTATTTTCCATCCTTGTGCTTCTCGCTAAGCGGAAGCATAAGGGGGATGTGGACATTTTTTCCGGGCAGAAAGACTGGAGCCTCTAGTTAGAGCGCTTCAGTTTTTCTGCTAGGGAGATGGATCGGTGATCAGGAACCATGTTCCCATTCACTGATCCCAGGGCTACCGGGGGACACCACGGGGCCGTAGCACGGCACCGCAGCAGAGCAGCTGCCCGGACGTGAGCTTCACGTCCGGGCGGCAGAAATAGTTAATTACCACCAAATCTGATTACTAAATGACAGATAAAACTATTATTTTATGAGACCTGCTGCATCCATCACCATACTTCAGTTCCTATGCCCCAATTTCCTCCGCAGTATTCACCTTGTGTGACATGTCCTCGCAACACCCGGTTACACCCAGGCCTTAATATGTGCAATGTATAGGAACTAAAGGCTGAAAGACAGTGGTACCACCAAAACCCCATTAGGCAGGTACAAACTGTCAGGAAAGTAGACAGTCTGGGTAGGCAAAGTGAGACCTAAAAGTGAGGTACCAAATCGTAATCCATAGCAAGTCCAGTAGCAGGCTAGGGGTCATACATGGGAGGTGAGATGATTGCAGTACCAGGGAGTAGACAAGAGCTGGTCGATTACAGAAACAGGGTCAGTCCAGGCAGCAAGCCAATAACAAAGCCAAAAATCAGACAAAAAGGTCATACACGGATAATCCACAGAAATCACATCCAGCAACATAGTATAAGGCAACTAATGGCTCTCCCAGGTGAACTCTGGGAGAGCCAGACTTATATATCCTAAGGCTTAATTAGGCCAGGACTACCAAAAAATGGCTGTCTGCAGATGAGCACAGCCTCTGGAGGAACAGCGATGAAAAGCCTAAAATTAAACCAGGGTTTTATTATTATTATTCTATACACATTGTATTCAGTATTTTCAGTTGCTTTAGGCAAAATGTTGGCACCTTGATAGGAAGAACCTGTAATGGATAAAGAAGGAAAGGTATGATATCTATTAAAGGTGTATTTTTCTAAAGTGCACTGGAGTACCTGTTTATTGTATGTCTTGCTTCTGTGGCCTGCAGAGAGAAACTATCAATAGCAAACATGAATGCAGATTACATGAAAATAGAAATTCATTTTTGATGTACTATATGAAGCAACAAGATGAATATTAGTACCGTATTTTCACCATATAAGACACACTTTTTCTCCCCCAAAAAATGGGGAGAAAAAGTTCCTGCGTCTTTTACGACAAAGGTAGGGAATCCCCGACTTATGAACACCCGCCGATACGACCCGCCTCCATCGGGGATTCCCTGCCTATATACCCGCTGTGCCTGGCTCCCCCCTGCATGCCTCTCCTCTCTCCCCCTTGTGTCTCCAGTGCTCCCCCTCCCCCCGACGCGCAAGCAGTGGCTTACCTCATCAATAACTCCCGTGGCGATTGCAGACATCCTTCTTCTCCGTGCGGCTTCCTCTAGTGCCGGGCTTCAAATGACACTAGAAGAAGCCGCACGAAGAAGACCAGAGGACATGGGGGGAGACCAGAGGACACAGAGGGGAGACCAGAGGACACGGTGGGAGACCAGAGGACACAGGGGGGAGACCAGAGGACACAGGGGTGAGACCAGAGGACACAGGGGGGAGACCAGATGATACAGGGGGGAGAGCTGAGGACACAGGGGGGAGACAGGAGAACACGGGGGGAGAGAGGAGGACACAGGGGGGAGACCAGATGACACAGGGGGGAGAGCTGAGGACACAGGGGTGAGACCAGAGAACATGGGGAGAGACCAGAGGACACAGGAGAGACCAGAGAGGATACAGGGGGAGACCTGAGGACACAGGGAGAGACCAGAGGACACGGGAGAGACCAGAGGACACAGGGGGGAGACCAGAGGACACGGGGAGAAAGGAGGACACAGGGGGAGACAGAGGACACGGGGAGAGACCAGAGGACACGGGAGAGACCAAAGGACACAGGGAGGAGACCAGAGGACATGGGGAGACAGGAGGACACAGGGGGGAGACCAGAGGACACAGGGGGAGACCAGAGGACACAGGGAGGAGACCAGAGAACACGGGGGAGACAGGAGGACACAGGGGGGAGACCAGAGGACACAGGGAGAGACCAGAGGACACGGGAGAGACCAGAGGACACAGGGGGGAGACCAGAGGACACGGGGAGACAGGAGGACACAGGGGGGAGACAGGAGGACACCATTTGGGGGAGGACATGCACAAGATGCTCCTGAAATATGAACACACCAGGTTTAGTTTATATTTTTATCCCCTAGTTTGTGCCCTTTAAACCTAGGTGCGTCTTATATTCCAGAATGTCTTATATGGCAGAAAATACGGTAGTTTCCAACCTGCTAGTATTTCAGCTAATGTATTAATGGTTAGAGTTAGGCTATGGTTTCACTAGTACGTCCAATAGCTGATCTGTTACTACTTTGGTTAGTGTTAAGGTACTTTGGGTGCCAGGGGACTGTAGGCATTTGGAGGAGAGGTTTTTACATTACCAATATTTTAACTACCAGCATCACCTGGGGCCCAATTCAACATGGGGCGCTGCTATACATACCCCCATTCTGTTGCCTTGTCTCTAGAGGGTTAGCCTTGCTTTTTAGTGTATTGTATTAGCCAGCTAAGCCCTGCATCCATTCCTAGGTAGCAAGTTGATCAAATGAAATTCACCTTAAAAACATCTTTTTAATGCACAAAAAATGGTGCCCACTGTATGAAGGAATGCCACATCTTAGTTCTGTGTAGTCTGTAAATTGTGTTTGCAGATTACCTTTAACTCTCTCATAAGCTAACTTCATTTTCTGACTCTTATTTTCCCCCTGGCTTCACGTTTTGGGCTTGTCTGTAATACCATACTTATGTATTCCATAACTCTGATTTCATTCCTTAGAAGTACTAACCCTTTTAGCTATTATTAGAAGTACAACAGTGATTCTAAGATGCACTTTCAGTCAGTAGTGTTAGCTTTTAAATATAATGGATTATCTATAATATTATGTGCAGCAATCTCATAACAATTATTGGGTCTGATTACTGTTCTTCATAATCATAATATTATTATATATTATTATTAAGTATTTAAATATAGCACTCACATCTTCCACAGCGCTGTACAGAGTATATTGTCTTGTCACTTAACTGTCCCTGAGAGGGGCTAACATTCGAATCCCTACCATAGTCATATGTCTAAGTACATACTGTGCAGTGTATATATCGTAGTCTAGGGCCAATTTAGGGGGAAGCCAGTAAACTCTCTGTATGTTTTTGGGATGTGGGGAGACCCATGCGGACACAGGGAGAACATGCAAACTCAGTGCTGATAGTGCCCTGACTAGGATAAATCTATTACTGGTCTTTTATAGGAATGACAGAACACAGAGGTTGTTGTTTATTATAGCATACTCCTTTCTGCCAGGAGCTTCAAGACCTTGATTAGAGTAGTTGCACAGGGTCACTGGAAGCAGAATGAGATCTGGAAAAATCATTATAGATGGAACACAGATGAAGCTGGCTGCATGAAGTCACTGGAAACAGGTTTAGATCTGGTACAATCCACGTAGATGGAAGACAGATGAAGCTGGCTGTGTGTAGTCACTGGAAGCAGGATCAGATCTGGTACAATTCACGTAGATGGAACACAGATGAAGCTGGATGCATGTAGTCACTGGAAGCAGGGTCAGATCTGGCACAATCCATGTAGATGGAACACAGATGAAGCTGACTGTATATAGTCACTGGAAGCAGGATCAGATCTGGTACAATCCATGTAGATGGAACACAGATGAAGCTGGATGCATGTAGTCACTGGAAGCAGGATCAGATCTGGTACAATCCATGTAGATAGAACACAGATGAAGCTGGATGCATGTAGTCACTGGAAGCAGGATCAGATCTGGTACAATCATTATAGATGGAACACAGATGAAGCTGGCTGCATGTAGTCACTGGAAGCAGGATTAGATCTGGTACAATCCATGTAGATGTGTAATGATCTGCTCAGCTGCCTGTGCAGGCAGGCAGCTTTTTGACCATTGTTTAGGTTTGCATGCTGCAGGACTCTGGAAAGAAGAGCTTCTGTCAGTTTTGCAGCTTGTGCTCGCAGAGAAATTTGCATACGTTGTCAGGCAAATTGCCTGGCCACATTCATTGGAGGAGTGTACTATAAGTACTACGTCTTTCCCACAATGCTTGGCTGGTCATAAGGAGTCTTCCTGTGAAACACTCTGAAGAGTGTCAGCCATGCTCTTTGTTTGAAGATCAGCTTAGAGTAATTCCTGGAAACTGTGCTAGGCAGGTTCCCTAGTGCAGTTAGGATTGTTTATCTGTTTTGTTTGTTGCGATTGTCCTGTCCCAATGGTGGTCGACAGGAAATCGTTCTGATCTCTGTTCTTGGAGTATAGCTGGTGCAGCGGTTGCTACCAGCTATCTCTTCTGTTCTGTCTCCTTGGATCGCGCTAGCCACTTTGCGCTAGCGCTGTGGATCCTTCTGTTCTGCTACTCTGTACCTGGATTGCGCTAGCCACTTTTGCTAGTGCTGTGGATCCTATCTCTCGCTTGTCCCTGTTTTCGTGTGTCTGTCTTGTCTGCTACGAACGCTTGCTGGAGGCTCGGTGAGGTAACCGTTAAGCAAGCGCTCGCGTCCTCTGTTTCATGTTTGTCTGTCAATGGTTAGTTAGGCGTGCTTGTCTCTATTGTACTTATCACGTGGAGACCGCGCACAAACGCGTGCACTGTTGCGAATGAGTGCGGTGTTCGCGTTCAGTTAGCGTTTGTTATTTTCCTTGTTATTCTCATTGTATTATTTGCTGTGCCTTTGCTAACCTCGTATTCTGTTCTGATCTGCCTTGTGTCACGTCTGGTGATCGCACCTCTCGTGATCGCGTTCCTATTTCATATCTGCTGTTGTGTGTGCACTGTCGCGGGGTGGCGACTAGGTTGGCGCACACACATACAACCTGTCCCTTTGCTCGTTCTCATTCGCAATCGCCTCTCTTGCGATTGCGTTCTGCGCTTCGTACAATTCCTGTCTGGAATTTGTGGAGGTATAGAGGATTGATTCCTCTGCACTCCCCAGCGCCATCTGCCGACAGGAATTTCCCTCTACGGGTGCGTAGCACCTTTTGCTGGGTGCCTGCAATTATACGCTGGTGGAGGATTTCCGCCGTATCAGCGCACGCGTTGTGCGCTGCTCACGGAGAAAGTTCCACAATCGTTACAAGATGGAAGACAGATGAAGCTGGCTGCATGTAGTCACTGGAAGCAGGATCAGATCTGGTACAATCATTATAAATGGAACACAGATGAAGCTGGCTGCATGAAGTCACTGGAAACAGGATCAGATCTGGTACAATCCATGTAGATGGAAGACAGATGAAACTGGCTGCATGTAGTCACTGGAAGCAGGATCAGATCTGGTACAATCATTGTAGATGGAACACAGATGAAGCTGGCTGCATGTAGTCACTGGAAGCAGGATCAGATCTGGTACAATCATTGTAGATGGAACACAGATGAAGCTGGATGCATGTAGTCAGTAAAGCAGGATTCAAATGGGTGCAATCCATATATATGGAACATGAGTGACTCTGGCTCTATGTAGTTACTGGAAGCAGATTTAGATTTTGTACAATCCATGTAGATGGAACACAGATGAAGCTGGCTGACTGTATATAGTCACTGGAAGAAAGATCAGATCTGGTACAATCCACGTAGATGGAAGACAGATGAAGCTGGCTGCATGTAGTCACTGGAAGCAGGATCAGATCTGGTACAATCCATGTAGATGGAAGACAGATGAAGCTGGCTGCATGTAGTCACTTGAAGCAGGATCAGATCTGGTACAATCCATTTAGATGGAACACAGATGAAGCTGGCTGCATGTAGCTAATGGAAGCAGGATCAGATCTGGTATAATCCATGTAGATGGAAGACAGATGAAGCTGGCTGCATGTAGTCACTACAAGCAGGATCAGATCTGGTACAATCCACGTAGATGGAAGACAGATGAAGCTGGCTGCATGTAGTCACTGGAAGCAGGATCAGATCTCGTACAATCCATGTAGATGGAAGACAGATGAGCTGGCTGCATGTAGTCACTGGAGGCAGGATCAGATCTGGTACTATCCATGTAGATGAAAGACAGATGAAGCTGGCTGCATGTAGTCACTGGAAGCAGGATCAGATCTGGTACAATCATTGTAGATTGAACACAGGTGATGCTGGCTGCAGAGAGTTGTTGGAAGCAGAATCAGAACTATCAGAATCTGTGTAGGTGAAGCTACCAAACTAGTTCTATTTGTAAGACACTATTGAAAAGCGTCTGAAAACTGAAAACCTGTAAGACTTTTTATGGAGATAACTGTTCAATTATTCATATAGTTATCTTAAACAGGATGGAACAAAACCTCTGTTCAAAAGACTCAAGAGCCGTATGGAAAGGCCTTAAAGCTGCTACCAATTACAAGCTCCCCCGCCCCGACACGCTCCACCTAGCATCGAACTTGCTGAAGAACTCAGTAAATTCTACTGCAGGTTCGAGTGCCAGGATTCGCCTGCGGTGGACCTGCCACCGCCCACTTCCCCTCTGGCACATGCTGACCTCACCTCGAGTCTAAGTTCTCCCCCCATGGCTGTGAAAGAATCCGACGTCACACATCACCTGTCAACTATGAACTCCAGGAAAGCCTCTGGCCCGGACGGAGTGTCCCCTGCCTGCCTGAAGTCCTGTTCTAGGCAACTTTCCCCTATTCTCACCACCATATTGAACAAGTCACTTCAGATGGGCAAGCATCCTGCCTGCTTTAAGAGGTCCACCATCATCCCAGTCCCCAAAAAGCAGGGCGTCACTGACCTCAATAACTTCAGGCCGGTAGTACTAACATCCGTTATCATGAAGACCCTCGAAAGAGTTGTCCTGTCCTTTCTGAAGTCCTACACTACGCCCCTCCTAGACCCATTCCAATTTGCGTACAGGGAAAACAGGTCCACCGATGAGGCCATCAATATCTGCCTGGAGCTCATCAGCAACCACCTGGACAGGCCAGACTCATATGCCAGAGTCCTCCTCCTGGACTTTAGTTCGGCATTTAACACCATCTGTCCACGCAGACTTCAGGAGGATCTAGTTACACTCGGTGTCCATTCCAGCCTTCGCCTTTAGATCACTGACTTCCTATCCCACAGGTCACAATCTGTCAAGCTGGGCGACATTTCCTCCCAACCACGAACATGGGGGCTCCATAAGGCTGTGTCCTGTCTCCAATGCTGTTCTCCCTCTACACCAACAACTGAAGATCCACAGAGGACTCTGTCAAGGTTATCAAATTTGCAGATGACACCACTATTGTTGGCCTTATCACCAAGAATGACGAGAGTGCCTATCGTCAGCAGGTAGACAGTATCTGTCACTGGTGCAGAGGGAACAGGTTGGTCCTTAACGCAGCAAAAACTGTGGAGATGATTATCGACTTCAGGAAGCATGCCCCTTCTCCACCACCAATCCACATTGACCGAACTGAAGTGGCGATAGTTCCCTGCGTCCGCCTCCTGGGCACCACCATCTCAAACAACCTGAGATGGAAGGCTAACACCAGCTCCACCGTGGCAAAGGCCCAGAAGAGACTCTTCTTACTCCGTCAGCTGAAAAAGTTTGGCATGCCCCATCAGGTCCTCACAAGATTATACTCTGCCACCACAGAATCTATACTCTTCTCTTCCATCCTGGTCTGGCACGCTGGTTCCTCCATCAGCAACAGACAAAAACTCCAGAGGGTCATTAGATCAGCAGAGAGAATCATCGGGAAACCCCTCCCTCCACTTGATCTACTCTACAACTCGAGACTACACACTAGAGCGCTGAAGATAGCCATGGACCCCTCACACCCGGGCCACTGCTACTTCAGTCGTCTGCGTTCAGGGCGAAGATTCCGGGTCATCCCCACCAGGACCACGAGGCATAGGAACTCTTTTTTTCCCTTCAGCAGTCAATCTCCTTAACTCCACCTACGTCTCACCACCACCCCATCCTTCTTAGATTCGCAGACGTGCTTGGGACTTATGGGCTGAGCCCTCATAGCCTGCCTTCACTTTCTGTTGTATCTTGCTAAATGCTATCTGTTGTATCTTGTTAAACGCTTTATCATGTATGTCTCTTGTTTTAGTGCACTATTTTTCATGTCCTTGTAGATGTTGAGCTCTGTATGTGCCAAACCCAATTCCAGGTGTGGTCCTGTCATGCTTGGCGAAATAAATGATTCTGATTCTGATTCTTCTAAAGCTAATCAACGGCAGGATGTTGCAGCTCCAATATTATTATGCAGGACATACATGCTAATGCTTGACTGTACTACTCTTTTAGACAGGAGAACCTGAAGTTATGCTTAAAGAAAACCTGTACTGAAAATTAAAAGTCAAAATAACCATACACAAGTCATACTTACCTGCAGTGTAGTCTACTCCTCAATCCCTTTCTCCTCTCCTGTGTCCTGTTTGTCCACTGTGATCAATGGAATTCTCCGTCCTCCATTTTGAAAATGGCCATTACCCCATAACAGCTTCCTGGTCAGCACACAGTTAAACTGTAATATCGCCCACTTGAGCCATAGGGAAACATGGACACATCAGTTCTCCTCTCAGCTGTAACTGACAGCAACTGATATATTTCAGTTCTGACAAAATGTTGTCAGAACTGGAAGGGATCATTGTCAGAAGAAAATGGTGAGCTTCTGAGAGGAACTGATGGCAAGGTAACTATGTAATGTTCATTTAAAGTTACCTCATGTGTTTATTGTAAATAATTTTACTCAGTACAGGTTCCCTTTAATCCACGTAACAGAGTTGCACAGCAGATATAGACTTTTTGGAATAGACCAAGACTTAAAATACCAGTGATGTGTGACAAAATCTACTACCACCCAAAATGGTTGTTCAACCCTTTTTAACCACTTGACCACTGAGGGGTTTTTACCCCTTTAGGACCAGAGCAATTTTCCCCTATCAGCTCTCCTCTTTCTTTCACCAATAACTTAATCACTACTAATCACAATGAAATGATCTATATCTTGTTTTCTTTCACCACCAATTAGGCTTTCTTTGGGAGGTACATTATGCTAAGAATTGTTTTATTATAAATGCAGTTTAATTGGAATAATAAGAAAACAATGGAAAAAAATCATTATTTCTCAGTTTTCGGCCTGTATAGTTTTAAAATAAAATGTTCTACTGTGGATAAAATACACACATTTTATTTGCCCATTTGTCCCAGTTAGGGCTTGAGCCCACTGATGCAGTTGTGTGCGCTTTTCAGTTACACATCAATGATAGAGATGCTGAAAAGCAGACACAAGCGGATACAACTGCATCAGTGGGCACAGGCCCTTATTGCAACATTTAAAATTTTCCCTGGTACAATATATGGCGCCAATATTTTATTTGGAAATAACGGTGCATTTTTCAGTTTTGAGTCCATCACTAATTACAAGCCCATAAATTAATAAATAACAGTAATATACCCTCTTGACATACATATTAAAAAAAAGTTCAGTCCCTAAGACAACTATTGTCGCTGTGTATTTTTTCAAGTCATTTTTTTATTACAAAAAAATATGTGGGTACTGTGGGAGAGTGTGGGAGGGAAACAGTTAACAGTTAATTTCAAATGCAACGGTTGGTATTTTTATTAAGTAAAATGATTTAGGTGTAATTTTACTATTTGTGGCTATTTGGCCACAAGATTTCCTCACGCATTATTTACTATTTGCGTGGCACTGTAACTCCGGAATATACAATGAATGCAGGCATCTCATAGATGCCAACGTTCATTGACACAGAGACTTAGATGATTGAATGGGAACTGCGTTCCCATTCATTCATCTCCCCGCTAACAGGTGGCAATGGGAGAGTGCGTGAGAGCGTGCTGGAGTGAGTGGAGGCTGCTTGCCACAGAAGACGAATATTCACGGCCCTGGGACTTCAAGTGAAGTTTCCCAGGCCGTGATTATACTGCACCTGGTGCAGTAAGTGGTCAATTTTATGCTATAAAACTCTAAAAATTAAAGAAGTCACTATCACATTTTGTCACATTACTGCCATAAACATGCATCAATTTTATTGGAATTCCACATGAAAGACCAATACAAACTGGTGTACATGTGAAAATCATACATCATTCCAAACATTTTTTACAAATAAATAACTGCAAAGTGGGGTGTGCGTAATTATTCGGCCCCCTATGTCAATACTTTGTAGAACCACCTTTTGCTGCAATTACAGCTGCCAGTCTTTTAGGGTATGTCTCTACCAGCTTTGCACATCTAGAGACTGAAATCCTTGCCCATTCTTCTTTGCAAAACAGCTCCAGCTCAGTCAGATTAGATGGACAGCGTTTGTGAACAGCAGTTTTCAGATCTTGCCACAGATTCTCGATTGGATTTAGATCTGGACTTTGACTGGGCCATTCTAACACATAGATATGTTTTGTTTTAAACCATTCCATTGTTGCCCTGGCTTTATGTTTAGGGTCGTTGTCCTGCTGGAAGGTGAACCTCCGCCCCAGTCTCAAGTCTTTTGCAGTCTCCAAGAGGTTTTCTTCCAAGTTTGCCCTGTATTTGGCTCCATCCATCTTCCCATCAATTCTGACCAGCTTCCCTGTCCCTGCTGAAGAGATGTACACCCCGAGCATGATGCTGCCACCACCATATTTGACAGTGGGGATGGTGTGTTCAGAGTGATGTGCAGTGTTAGTTTTCTGCCACACATAGCATTTTACATTTTGGCCAAAAAGTTCCATTTTGGTCTCATCTGACCAGAGCACCTTCTTCCACATGTTTGCTGTGTCCCCCACATGGCTTGTGGCAAACTGCAAACGGGACTTCTTATGATTTCTGTTAACAATGCCTTTCTTCTTGCCACTCTTCCATAAAGGCCAACTTTGTACAGTGCATGACTAATAGTTGTTCTATGGACAGAGTCTCCCACCTGAGCTGTAGATCTCTGCAGCTCGTCCAGAGTCACCATGGGCCTCTTGGCTGCATTTCTGATCAGCGCTCTCCTTGTTCGGCCTGTGAGTTTAGGTGGACGGCCTTGTCTTGGTAGGTTTACAGTTGTGCCATACTCCTTCCATTTCTGAATGATCGCTTGAACAGTGCTCCTTGGGATGTTCAAGGCTTTGGAAATCTTTTTGTAGCCTGAGCCTGCTTTAAATTTCTCAATAACTTGATCCCTGGCCTGTCTTGGACCTGTCTTGTGTGTTCTTTGGACTTCACGGTGTTGTTGCTCCCAATATTCTCTTAGACAACCTCTGAGGCCCTCACAGAGCAGCTATATTTGTACTGACATTAGATTACACACAGGTGCACTCTATTTAGTCATTAGCACTCATCAGGCAATGTCTATAGGCAACTGACTGCACTCAGATCAAAGGGGGCCAAATAATTAGGCACACACCACTTTGCAGTTATTTATTTTTAAAACTGTTTGAAATTATGTATGATTTTAATTCCACTTCTCATGTGTACACCACTTTGTGTTGGTCTTTCATGTGGAATTCCAATAAAATTGATTCATGTTTGTGGCAGTAATATGACAAAATATATATGGCTTAGATATTACTTATATAACTGCATGTTATATTTTTCCAGTGTACACCTGCAATTTTAACACCATTACTATTAACAGATGTTTACAATGTTACATATGTTTGAAATAAACTATTTAAAAAAATGCAGAATGTAGTGAGAAATTTGTTCTCATTTTTTAAAACTTAAAATAAAAACAATTTCTGAGTTCTTGTATTCTAAATGCATATACTGTATATTACTGATATCTACAACAAGACAGTAACAGATGCAGAAAATGTGTGATTTCTATTTTGAGATGGAGTAGGATGTGAAAAATATGGATAACCAAAAGTAATTTCATCTGGAACGTTTTCAACCATCTTGTCCTTGTAGCCAATACACGCAGAACTCTGTTGAAGTCTATAATTTACTTATTCGACATGCACCATCTAACCTTATACTTCAGGTAATTACATAGTGCTATTTCATAATTCTACCGACCCCTTATTAAAATCTACAATATCTTTCAGTCATCAGTTACTAAAGTGCTCACTACCTACTGAGCCTTGATGAAGCTGTGCAAGTCTGTATGTCAGATAATCATTTTAGCCCAATTAAATTGACACGGATAGTTTTGTAGATAGCTTGCAATGCTAGAAAGGCAACATCTTGTATAAAAAATAATATATACTTGTAGCAAACAGACGACAAATAGTAGATTTGCAAAACTGCATTGCATGGATGGTGCTGTTTATTTGTTATAGAAACATTTATATTGCTATTACAAAAACACTAACAAAACAGTAATGTATATTAAACAATAAAGTGCAAATCCACTTTTTTGATAAATGTGATGTGGAAAACAGGGCAGTGAAAAAAAAATTACTGTGTAAACAATAATCATTTTCTGTTTTTTTGTTAAAATGAAACTGATGTTTCCAAACAAATTACCACTGTAAATAGACATCTCTAAGTTTGGTGCAAAAAAGAAAATATGTTCAGATCTTCAATGTTTTATCTTTTTAATAATTGACTGAGGGTGGCTTTATTATCTTATTTCCTGTATGTGTCTTGTAAACTTGAAAAAGTTCTGTCATATCTCAGAATATAGGCTCATTCAAAAGTTTACAGAGACGGAGTAAGACGTTAAAACTTTATCAGTCACATAAAACATCAGTTTTTATCATATGGATTAAGCTGGTAATTTCTGCAAAAGTGTTTTCACAGAGAAAGCAGCAAATCAGCTGCATTGCAAGTGAGACAATATTTATCTGCAGCATTGGCGTAGCTAAGGAGAATGGGGCATTGCAACTTTTACACGGGGCCCCAAGCACTCTATTGATGTTGAGTCCCAAAACCTACTAAGGGTAGCTACAGTGTAAGAGAGGTGTAATCAGAGTAAGGAAACAGTTTGTTAAAGTGAATGGGAACTGCATTTAAAAAAATGAGACAGATACTTACCCAAGGAGAGGGAAGGTTTTGGGTCGTATAGAGCCTTCCCGCTCCTCTCCTGGTCCCCTCGTTCCAGTTAGTGTTGGGCGAACAGTGTTCGCCACTGTTCGGGTTCTGCAGAACATCACCCTGTTCGGGTGATGTTCGAGTTCGGCCGAACATCTGATGGTGTTCGGCCAAACTGTTCGGCCATATGGCCGAACTAAGAGCGCATGGCCGAACGTTCCCCGAACGTTCGGCTAGCGCTGTGATTGGCCGAACGGGTCACGTGTAGTGTTGGGCGAACATCTAGATGTTCGGGTTCGGGCTGAACATGGTCGCGATGTTCGGGTGGTCATAACGTCATTTACAGGGTATGTGCACCTTGGGAGTGGGTACAAGAGGAAAAAAAATTAGCAAAAAGAGCTTATAGTTTTTGAGAAAATCGATTTTAAAGTTTCAAAGGGAAAACTGTCTTTTAAATGCGGGAAATGTCTGTTTTCTTTGCACAGGTAACATGCTTTTTGTCGGCATGCAGTCATAAATGTAATACAGATAAGAGGTTCCAGGAAAAGGGACCGGTAACGCTAACCCAGCAGCAGCACACGTGATGGAACAGGAGGAGGGCGGCGCAGGAGGAGAAGGCCACGCTTTGAGACACAACAACCCAGGCCTTGCATGAGGACAAGAAGCGTGCGGATAGCAATTTGCATTTTGTCGCCATGCAGTCATAAATGTAATACAGATGAGAGATTCAATAAACAATAAACAGTAATTGGTGTTGTCCAGAATGCGCACAATGCGTGGGTCGCGTTTAATGCAGTCCTAGGCCGAAGAGGTCATAGCCTGGGGTCACAAAAACCTGTTTATTTGGGCAATTTCAATGGTGGTGAGTCTGACGTACATAAATCGCAGCAATGGCCGTTAGCAACGTCTGAATCTCAAGAAATGTCTCATGCAGGTAGAAGACATATTGTTAGACTTGGGCTCCAAAGATGGGTTCCCTACATCTCTGCAAACCAGAGTTACAGGGCTCCAAATTTGGTAAAATCCCCCATAGGCTTTCATTGGGCCTCCTATTTAAAGTTCCAAAATCTCACATCTTTTCAAAGGGCAATTGCTCAGCAGTGGCAAATTTTCTAGCATTGTAGGGACCCTTAGGGGGAACATGACTGGTGAGTTTCGGGCCCCTAGGCCAAAGAGGTCATAGCCTAGGGTCACAAAAACCTGTTTATTTGGGCAATTTCAATGGTGGCGAGTCTGACGTACATAAATCGCAGCAATGGCCGTTAGCAACGTCTGAATCTCAAGAAATGTCTCATGCAGGTAGAAGACATATTGTTAGACTTGGGCTCCAAAGATGGGTTCCCTACATCTCTGCAAACCAGAGTTACAGGGCTCCAAATTTGGTAAAATCCCCCATAGGCTTTCATTGGGCCTCCTATTTAAAGTTCCAAAATCTCACATCTTTTCAAAGGGCAATTGCTCAGCAGTGGCAAATTTTCTAGCATTGTAGGGACCCTTAGGGGGAACATGACTGGTGAGTTTCGGGCCCCTAGGCCAAAGAGGTCATAGCCTAGGGTCACAAAAACCTGTTTATTTGGGCAATTTCAATGGTAGTTATGCTGACGTACATAAATCTCAGCCATGGCCGTTAGTAACGTCTGAATTTCACGAAATGTCTCATGCAGGTAGAAGACATATTGTTAGACTTGGATTCCAAAGATGGGGTCCCTACATCTCTGCAAACCAGAGTTACGGTGGTCCAAAATTGGTAAAATCCCCCATAGGCTTCCATTGCCTCCCTATTTCACTTTCCAAAATCTCACATCTTTTCAAAGGGCAATTGCTCAGCAGTGGCAAATTTTCTAGCATTGTAGGGACCCTTAGGGGGAACATGACTGGTGAGTTTCGGGCCCCTAGGCCAAAGAGGTCATAGCCTAGGGTCACAAAAACCTTTTTATTTGGGCTATTTCAATTGTAGTGATGGTGACGTACATAAATCTCAGCTATGGCCGTTAGCAACGTCTGAATTTCACGAAATGTCTCATGCAGGTAGAAGACATATTGTTAGACTTGGATTCCAAAGATGGGGTCCCTACATCTCTGCAAACCAGAGTTACAGGGGTCCAAAATTGGTAAAATCCCCCATAGACTTTCATTGCCTCCCTATTTCACTTTCCAAAATCTCACATCTTTTCAAAGGGCAATGGCTCAGCAGTACCAAATTTTGTAGCATTGTAGGGACCCTTAGGGGGAACATGACTGGTGAGTTTCGGGCCCCTAGGCCAAAGAGGTCATAGCCTAGGGTCACAAAAACCTGTTTATTTGGGCTATTTCAATCGTAGTGATGGTGACGTACATAAATCTCAGCCATGGCCGTTAGCAACGTCTGAATTTCACGAAATGTCTCATCCCCCATAGGCTTTCATTGGGCCTACTATTTACCGTGGGGGATTTTACCAATTTTGGACCTCTGTAACTCTGGTTTGCAGAGATGTAGGGACCCCATCTTTGGAATCCAAGTCTAACAATATGTCTTCTACCTGCATGAGACATTTCGTGAAATTCAGACGTTGCTAACGGCCATGGCTGAGATTTATGTACGTCAGCATAACTACCATTGAAATTGCCCAAATAAACAGGTTTTTGTGACCCTAGGCTATGACCTCTTTGGCCTAGGGGCCCGAAACTCACCAGTCATGTTCCCCCTAAGGGTCCCTACAATGCTAGAAAATTTGCCACTGCTGAGCAATTGCCCTTTGAAAAGATGTGAGATTTTGGAACTGTAAATAGGAGGCCCAATGAAAGCCTATGGGGGATTTTACCAAATTTGGAGCCCTGTAATTCTGGTTTGCAGAGATGTAGGGAACCCATCTTTGGAGCCCAAGTCTAACAATATGTCTTCTACCTGCATGAGACATTTCTTGAGATTCAGACGTTGCTAACGGCCATTGCTGCGATTTATGTACGTCAGACTCGCCACCATTGAAATTGCCCAAATAAACAGGTTTTTGTGACCCTAGGCTATGACCTCTTCGGCCTAGGACTGCATTGAACGCGACCCACGCATTGTGCGCATTCTGGACAACACCAATTACTGTTTATTGTTTATTGAACCTCTCATCTGTATTACATTTATGACTGCATGGCGACAAAATGCAAATTGCTATCCGCACGCTTCTTGTCCTCATGCAAGGCCTGGGTTGTTGTGTCTCAAAGCGTGGCCTTCTCCTCCTGCGCCGCCCTCCTCCTGTTCCATCACGTGTGCTGCTGCTGGGTTAGCGTTACCGGTCCCTTTTCCTGGAACCTCTTATCTGTATTACATTTATGACTGCATGCCGACAAAAAGCATGTTACCTGTGCAAAGAAAACAGACATTTCCCGCATTTAAAAGACAGTTTTCCCTTTGAAACTTTAAAATCGATTTTCTCAAAAACTATAAGCTCTTTTTGCTAATTTTTTTTCCTCTTGTACCCACTCCCAAGGTGCACATACCCTGTAAATTTGGGGTATGTAGCATGTAAGGAGGCTTTACAAAGCACGAAAGTTCGGGTCCCCATTGACTTCCATTATGTTCGGAGTTCGGCTCGAACACCCGAACATCGCGGCCATGTTCGGCCTGTTCGGCCCGAACCCGAACATCTAGATGTTCGCCCAACACTAGTTCCAGTGCTGGCTCGCCCGGTAGCAGTATTTGACTAAATTAGTAAAATACTGCTTTACCCAGCTGAAGGAGGCTTCAGAAGTCTTCAGGGAGCCCGAGTGCTCCTGAAGAAGGGCCCTGTACTGCACCTGCGCAAGCACGCTCACGCCTTTGCAGTATGGAGCCGCACGTCTTCGGGAGGACACTGCTCCCGAAGACTTCCAAATACCCTTTCAACGGGGGATTGAAATGGGGGGGGGGGAGCAAGCACAGGATAGACAGCACCGAGACAGGAGACAGAAGGCTCTATATGACCCAGAGCCTTCCCTCTCCTTAGGTAAGTATTTACTTCATTTTTTTTTAAATGCGGTTCCCATTCACTTTAAGGATTACCACTATTCAATGCACATATAGAGACGTTCATTACCAGCATAGCACCAATTAAAAACTAATAAGATAAATGAAAGAGGGCCTCTAGTTTGCCTTTCTAGTCCAGGGGCCCCCGATGCAGTCGCAACCTCTGTATCTCCTATTGCTATGCCACTGCTCCGTAGAAGTCTACAAGTGTACCACATAACATACATTTACCTCCTACACCTTAAAACAATCTGTTCGTTCTTAAAGGATTTCCTTTATATAGGTTAGTTTATAGCTTTAGATAAAACTTTAAACAAAATAAGGCACCTTCAATTGAGAAAATTTTTAGGCTTCTAGAAAATATTTCCACACCCTTACAGGGTCATTTGTTCAGTTCTAATGAGTGAAGGGGATATTCAGATGCAGTGGAGAAAACTACTTTTTCCAGCCAACAATCTAAATCATTTCCTGACCAAAGGAGTTTATTGTCTTCAAAGTACCAAAATGTCTTCAAAACAAAGTAAGCATGATGAAATAGGAATGTATGTTAACAGTGAATTATATTGATAGCTCCCCCACTACTGTTCGGGATCGTTAATATAGTGTGACATAGTTCTGATAACAGCCATTAGTTCTGAATATGCAACAGAATTCAGGATTTGGGTAGTCCTCAATCCATACTATTAAAGGTAACAGGGTAGAACATTGGATGCTGTTTCCTAGTCTTTGGAGAGTAACTAAAGCCTCCAAGCCAACAAAATGGCATGGCAAGCCACTAATTTGTTCTCAGAACACATTGTTATTTTTGGCCTGCCTCCAAGTGGTCTGCTTACACCTTAAAGCTTACCTAAATCATTAATTTTTAAGTTCCTCACTGCGTTTCACCTCCCTACCTTTAAACTAAGTCTCAGCTAGGTCCACCTTCCCTCAAACTCCTCTCTTCTTTCCTATACTGGATAACCAAAGGCATTACAGTATCATTCTGGGGTCTTATTTTTAGGCCAAGCCAGCTTCTAGAAGCAGACTGTTGCATCTTCACAGTGGGCTAGTCTTCTTAAGTGACATTTGGGAGGGGATGTGGAGCTGGAGCTTCTCATATCATCTCTTAGCCAATAATTAGCAAAGAGGCATGGTTGTTACAGCCATGTAATCCCCCTCCCCCACTGTATTGAGCAGTGCAGTGTTGAATCTTTGGCAATAGGATACAGCAAGAGCCACATTAATATGAAAGCAATGAAAAGATTCATCAGTTAGTTTAGCAGCATTAGTATGATGCCACTCCTCACCCCCCCCCCCCCGCCCCCCATTCTTCCAACCCATAAGTGAGGAGTGTGATACTAATAATACAACAAAGGGATTGAAAACCTTTATATAAACATGTGATATATGTTTAAAGTGACCCTGAGATGGAGCCACAGCAATAAAATATACATACCTAGGACTTCCTCCAACTCCCTCTGGCCTGATCGCTCCCACAACATCATCTTCCATATCTTTTTTGCTCTTCTGCAATTGGCCCTGGAAAGTCCTCTGGTCCAGGGCCAACTGTGTATGCGTGGCACTCTCGCTGCGCTCATATTGCCTGAAGCGATCTGCGCACAGGCGCAGAATGCTCTCGGTGATGGGAGCAAGATGGGGGAGCGTACCTGGCTGTACTGCACATGCACCTACTGGCCCTGACTGGTGGATTTTTTGGGGCAGTTGCGGGCAAAGGAGAAGGTGACTGAGGACAACGTGGGAGCGATCAGGCCGGAGAGGGCTGGAGGAAGCCCTAGGTATGTATACATTTTTTAAGGGCCCCCATCTCAGGTACACTTTAAAGAAGGTGATTATGTGGAGAAATAATACAGTGCATCTAAAAAAACAACAACATTTTAATGTTTTTCTAACTAATTACATAAAAACAGCTGTTACTTTCCAGATAACCCTCGTTTAAGATTTTATATTTAAGTTTACCCATCTTCTTTACTAACTGCATGTGCTTACTTGAATATAACTTTCAAGCAAAAAAATATATATACTTAAGATCATTGCTGAATTGTTTAGGAATTGTAAATTATTTTTTCTAACTAATAAAGAAAAATGCTACACAGTTAAAAAGAAAAGTGTTTGCATTTGCATATGTCTTCATCCTGTTTCATAAATATGGCAGGCAGTTTGGTTTAAAACTGCTTATTGTGAATGGATTTAACAACTCATGGAAAGATGAAGAGTGAGAAAGCAGAATAGGTCAACTAATGCATTTTTTTTTCTTTGGCAGGGAAGTGTGACCTGAATTTTCATATGAGACTTTTGACTAGCTAGTCATTATGCATCCGTACTGTTACCTATGTATACAAGAACGGCAAAAGGCCAAAGTTGCTCGCTAATATAAGCTACAGAATAATGTTTCTTTGCAAGACAGCTTGCCTTACAAGTGGAACTCTGGATATAAATTAAAATGAACCTGTAGGAAAAAAACAACATATCGTGTACAGCCAAACAATGTTGAATATTTTATGCTTCATTTTAACTTGGAAAACAGGGTAGCTGAATAATACTTGGTTTAGCCTATTTTCTTAATTAAAATTACACATAAAATACTTGACTATTTGCTGGGGTCTTTTGCTGCAGATATAGGTACTGGTACAGAGCACTTAGGCTGAATATACTTACCTGCTCCTTTGTTTCGCATTTGCTAAATCCACAGGACACCACTGGAGGACACTCCACACAACCCCTCTGTTATTGGGAGCTGCTAAGAGATGTCACAGCAGTCACCATGAGATGGAAACAGACACAATAGAGGGAGCACCAGTGTTTTATCAGCTTAGCAGGTAGCTATATCTCCCTAACCCACTCTCTGAATGGGGGGAAATGGGGATGCACCTGTTCAAGACTATACAAAAAACAGGGAGCTATATTTATGTAAACCACTCTCTTTATGGGGGGAAAATAAGCAGGTCACCTGCAGAGATGGCTCAAACCTCCGATTTTCGATTCGCGAACCTCGAACGCGAACTTCTGCAAAAGTTCAGTTTGCACGAACTTCTGCGAACCGCAATAGACTTCAATGGGGATGCGAACTTTGAAAGCTGGAAACATTTATGCTGGCCACCAAAGTGATGAAAAAGATGTTTCAAGGGGTCTAACACCTGGAGGGGGGCATGGATAAGTGGAATAGATGTCAAAAGTGTCGGGGGAAAATCTGGATTTGACGCAAAGCAGCGTTTTAAGGGCAGAAATCACATTGCATGCTAAATTGGAGGCCTAAAGTGCTTGAAAATATCTTGCATGTGTATACATCAATCAGGGAGAGTAATTAGAGTACTGCTTCACACTGACACACCAAAATCACTGTGTAACGCACCGCAAACAGCTGTTTGTGTAGTGACGGCCGTGCTGGACTGGTGCGCACCATGGCCAGAGTGCAGGCGATAGTGGTTTTCAAGCCCATATGGTCGCCGGGCTGTGGTAGCTCAATGATAGAACAACAGTGACTGTCCAGCTGATCGAATTTGGTCTGTCCACAATGAAGCAATGACCATACTATTTTGGGTGTGCCCCCCCCCCCCCGAGACACTTATATAGCCGGTGGTCATTGCTTCATAGTGATACACTAGCTCCTTTACTGCGGTAAATTAGGCAGGCATGTACACGCACCAGAAAAATTATTATAGCGGCCGCTGCTAGCAGTGGCCTTAAAAATTCAGGAATCCACCTGGAGTCCTGGTGGTGGTGGAGAAGGCAGTCAAGCGGCCTGCAGGCAGAGATGCTGTGTGGGGAGCGACTTAGTCTTGGGGCAGGCAGTCACACGGCGTGCAGGCAGAGATGCTATGTGTGGGAACTGACTTGAGTTTTTGGGCGGGCAGTAGGCCTCCAGGATCCATGCCTCATTGATTTTGATAAAGGTGAGGTACTGAACACTTTTGTGACTTAGGCGACTTCTCTTCTCAGTGACAATGCCTCCAGCTGCGCTGAAGGTCCTTTCTGACAGGACGCTTGAGGCAGGGCAAGACAGAAGTTGGATGGCAAATTGGGACAGCTCTGGTCACAGGTCAAGCCTGCGCACCCAGTAGTCCAAGGGTTCATCGCTGCTCACAGTGTCTACATCCACACTTAAGGCCAGGTAGTCGGCTACCTGCCTGTCCAGGCATTGGTGGAGGGTGGATCTGGAAGGGCTAAGGCGAGGCATTGGACTAAAGAATGTCCGCATGTCCGGCATCACCATGAGATCGCTGGAGCGTCCTGTCCTTGCCTGCATGGACATGGGAGAAGGATTACTGGCAGTGGTACCTTTATTGCGTTGTGCTGTGACATCACCCTTAAATGCATTGTAAAGCATAGTTGCCAGCTTGTTGTGCAAGTGCTGCATCCTTTCTGCCTTCATGTGATTTGGAAACATCTCCGCCACTTTGTGCCTATACCGAGGGTCTAGTAGCGTGGCCACCCAGTACAGCTCATTCCCCTTGAGTTTTTTTATACGGGGGTCCCTCAACAGGCTGGACAGCATGAAAGATGCCATCTGCACAAATTTGGATCCAGACATACTATCCATCTCCTCTTGCTCTCCCTCAGTGATGGCAGGTAAGTTCTCCTCCTCTCCCCAGCCACGAACAATACCACAGGATTGTTGAGCAGCACAAGCCCCCTGTGATGCCTGCTGTGGTTGTTCTTCTGCAACTGCCTCCTCCTCCAAAAAAAAAACCCTCATCATCATCCGACTCTGAATCCTATTCCCCACATGACTCTTCCTCCTCCTCCTCCCACCTCTGTGCTGCCGCAGGTGTTGAGGAAACATCTGGTTCTGATTAGAATTGATCCCACAACTCTTCTTTCTGTTCCTGTTCCTGTTCACGCTCCTCCAAAGCTTGATCCACCACTCTACGCACGGCACGCTCCATGAAGAAAGCGTACGGGATCAAGTCGCTGATGGCGTCTTCACTGCGACTCATCAGGTTGGTCACCTCCTCAAACGGCAGCTTGAGCCTGCAGGTATTTCACATGAGTGTCCAGTTCTTGGGCCAGAACATCCCCATCTCCCCAGAATGTGTCCTTCTACTGTAGTTGTAGAGATACTGGGTGACGGCTTTCTCCTGTTGTAGCAGGCGAGAGAACATGAGGGTCGAAATCCCGCCAGTGGGGCTATCGAAAATCAGGCGTCTCACCGGCAAGTTGTTTTTCCGCTGAATATCGGCAAAGTATGCCAGGGCCGTGTAAGACCGCCTGAAATGCCTACACAACTTCCTGGCCTGCTTCAGGACGTCCTTTAAGCCTGGGTACTTAGACACAAATCTCTGAATTATGAGATTCAGCACATGTGCCATGCAGGGTACATGTGTCAGCTTTCCCAAATTCAAAGCGGAAATGAGATTGCTGCCGTTGTCACACACCATGTTGCCGATCTCCAGTTGGTGTGGGGTCAGCCACTGAACCACCTTTTTGTTAAGAGCAGCCAGGATAGCTGCTCCAGTGTGACTCTCCGCTTTGAGGCAAGACATGTCTAAGATGGCGTGACACCGTCGTACTTGGCATGCAGCATAGGCCCTGGGGAGCTGGTTCTGTGTAGCTGCAGAGGAGATCACAGAACCAGTAGAGTTGCGCTGCCACTCAGCCAAGGAGGAGGAGGACGACGACAGCGAAGAGGATGTAGCAGGAGGAGTAGGAGGAGAAGGAGAGGAGGTGGCAGCAGGCCTGCCTGCAAGCCGTGAAGGTGTCACAAGTTGGTCCGCTGCACAGCTATGCACTCCCTGCTTGCCATCGGTCATCAGGTTGACCCAATGGGCTGTGTAAGTAATGTACCTGCCCTGATCGTGCTTGGCAGACCAGGCATCCTTGGTCAGATGGACCCTAGACCCAACATTGTGTGCCAGAGATGACCCCACTTGCCTCTCAATTTCACGGTACAGTTTGAGTATCACCTTTTTAGAGAAATAATTGTGGCCTGGCATCTTCCACGGTGTCCCAATGGCCACAAATTTACGGAAGGCCTCAGAGTCCACCAGCTGGTATGGTAACAGCTGGCGAGCTAACAGTTACGCCAAGCCAGCTGTCAGACACTGGGCAAGGGGGTGACTGGCAGAAATTGGCTTCTTCCGCTCAAAGATTTCCCTCACGGACACCTGCTGTGGGCAGAGGAGCAGGAACCACTCAAGGTGAGAGGCGGAGTGGAGGGTGGCTGTGATTGTGAAGATGCAAGGGAGGAAGAGGAGAAGTAGGGTGGCTTTTCTTTTGTGTGCTGCTTTTCTTCAGGTGGCCTTCCCATTGCTGTTTGTGCCTTTTCTCCATGTGCCTTCATAAGGCAGTTGTACCTACGCAGCTGTTGGCCTTTCCACGGCTCAATATTTGGAGGCAGAGAGAACAGATGGCATTGCTCTGATCTAAGGTAGACACACTAAAAAAATTCCAAACCGCTGAGCCCCCCTGGGGTGATGGCACTATGGTGACATCAGCAGCTGATGTTGAAGGGCATGTTGGCTGGCTGTACATAGGTGGCTATACACGGCGCCGGACACTGCCACCAGCTGTTTCTGATGATGACCTCCCCCTGCTTCTTTCAGGAACTCGTCTCCTCCTACTCCTCTCTGACTCCCCCTCTGAACTGTCCCCTTGGTCACCTTGCCTCTTAGGATCCCACGTGACATTCGTATCATCGTCATCATCATAATCATCCTGCCCAGCTTTGCTTGCCTCAGACACCTCATAAACTGCACCAACAGCAGGTACTTCATCATCCTCCTCCTCACACGTTACGTCCATAGTGTCGTCTAACTCAGACATATGAGGTGGTGTAACTTGCTTAGTGCCTTCATCTTGTTGTAACAGTAGTGGCTGTGAATCAGTTAATTCCCCACCAAATAACTCCTGCGAAGTGTCAAATGGATGTGGTGCTAGTAGTAGTGCTGGTGGCTATGGAAGATGAGGTGTACTGTGGTAAATAGTCAACCACGTCCTGACAATCTTGGGAGTTGATGGGTCGTGCATTCTTCTGAGCACTGTAATTTGGTCTAGGGCCTCATGAAATCACATCAGCATGACCTTGAACAGACCTGCCGGGTGGCCTGCCTCTGGGTCTGCCTCTGCCTGTTGTTTTGTCCATATCGGGGGGATGAAGTGAAAGGCATGCACTGACTTGACTAATACAATGTGCAGTCACACAGGTGCAGTGAAAGGTATGCAGTGACTGGCACTACAATACAATGCGCAGCTAACTCAGACATATGAGGTGGTGTAACTTGCTTAGTGCCTTCATCTTGTTGTAACAGTAGTGGCTGTGAATCAGTTAATTCCCCACCAAATAACTCCTGAAAAGTGTCAAATGTAGCGGATGTGGTACTTGGAGTAGCACTGGTGGCTGTGGAAGATGAGGTGTTCTGTGTTAAATAGTCAACCACGTCCTGACAATCTTGGGAGTTGATGGGATGTGCCTTCTTCTGAGTACTGTATTTTGGTCCTGGGCCGCACAAAATCACATCAGCACGACCTCGAAAAGACCTGCCGTGTGGCCTTCCTCTGGGTCTGCCTCTGCCTCTACCTGTTTTGTCCATATCGTGGGGGGGGGATGAAGTGAAAGGTATGCACTGACTTGACTAATAGTCACACAGGCGCAGTTAACAGGTATGCACGGAGTGGTATATCACACTGCATGCGCTCACGTAGGTAGGTGGGTGCACTGAACAATAGGTAAGTATATGCTGTGCTGCTGGGTATTACAAATGTGCAGCTGTCACACACACACACACACACACATACCATGAACAGGTACACTGACTGGTGGTATTAAATAGCACACTGCGTGCGCTCACGTAGGTGGGTGGGTGCACTGAATAACTGGTAGGTATATGCAGTGCTGCTGGGTATTACAAATGTGCACCTGGCACACACACACACAGGTATCGTGAACAGGTGCAATGACTGGTGGTATTAACAATGCGTGCACTCACGTAGGTAGGTAGGTAGGTAGGTAGGTAGGTGCACTGAACAGTGAACAGGTGCAGTAATTGGGATGGGATTACAAATCTGCAGCTGTCTGTCACACACACAGGTAGTCACTGAATGTGCTGGGCCTGGCAGTGGCACAGTAGGAATTACCACCAAGGGGCCAAAGGCCAACTGCGACTGACTGACAGGGCTGTATATAATGAAAGTGGGCCACACACACACACAAAAAAAAATAGATCACAAGAACAAGATTAGCTCTCAAAAGAGCTGTTGAGGGGTGCTTTTTTTTAGCAATAAGAATCAGCAAGGAGCAAGCTAGCAAGCCTACAAGAGCCTAACAAAGCTTTCCCTATGAGAGTCTGCAGCAGCTCTCCCTTCTCTAATTACTACAGGCACACGAGTGAGTAAAATGCCTGATGCTGCCTGCCTTTTATAAGGGGGGAGGGCCTCCAGGAGGGAGTGTTGCCTGATTGGCTACAATGTGGCTACAATGTGCCTGCTGACTGTGATGTACAGGGTAAGTTGACCCTAATGATGTAGTAGAGGAGGGGGGTCGAACCGCCATAAAGTTTGCGTTCGTTCACGAATGCGAACCACCGAAGTTCGCTCTAATAAGTTTGCGGTCGAACCGATCAGGCCATCTCTAGTCACCTGTTCAAAGGAGGACAACATAAATATTTGCTATGGTGGGACAACACAGGAATACTTGTCTTAGGAAAACAGAGTAGTAATATTTTTTATGAGAGGGCAACTTGACTTTGTTTGCTATGAGTTGACAATACAGCTAACTTATTTATGGAAAGGATATAGTTATATACTGTATATAATGGGGAAGCAGCATTGCTACACTTGCGGTGGAGTATTTAGTATTGCTATACTTGCAAAAAAGTGATGGAGGCATAGGGGAAGGGAACTAATTCATTTCTCTGACTGGAATCCTCTATGGTCTTAATATGGCTTTGAATGCATGTTTGGCTGAGCTGGTCATACATATCTATATTCACATATATACATGTACATGTAATTATTGTTGGAAGAAATATATTTATTGAATTATGCATTGCATGCATGTCACAGTAATATCTGATGCTTGAAGTTCCGAACTTGGTTTTAGAGGAAGCCTCATTATAATATTGGTCTGTGAATCCCTGCTGGCCTGATACATGTTTAGAGCCCCACTCCAAGCGCAAATATTTGAGGCTCCTTTCACACAATGTTCATGGCGTCGCAACACAAGAGACAATATAATTGCATTGCAACGTCATGCAATTATGTTTCAATGGGGGCTTTCACACTATTATTTTGTGGTGCCCTGTATGGATCTGCTTCTATGCAAATTTACATCACCATTGCTATGTAATCTTATTTTTCAGGATCCACAACACAACGTATGAATATAATGTGAAAGAGGCCTCAGACCCGTGTAGGGAATCAGCTACAGAGCTTGCTTGTGTCTTTGCATATTCTTCCTTCAGCTGATACCACATAAATCACATTTAGACCACCTGTTCAACAGGCTGAATATTGGCCACTTCCTGGATCACAAGCAAACCTTGATACAGTACCTAGAAGTATGCTTAACCACAGCTGTAAACCTGCACATCATCCTGTAAACACACAGAATGTTGTGTGTCATTTCAATGGAATCTGCCGCACCACACTGATAACATGGCAATGCAAACATAGCACTGCAGCATAGTTGCATTGTGTTGAGATGGGATTACATTGTCCATTGCAGCACATCGGATGCAAAGTGAAAGTACCCTTAACGCCAATGGGCGTGACTGCAGCGTCAGCACCAGGACAATCAGGAAGGATTGCAGTGGCATTGACAGAGAACCCAGCGAGCCTGTCTGGAGACGGGGAAGAGCCCATTAACACTCTAAGCCCTGTACCATCCACATGTTTGTGAGTACCTACCTGTAATAAAATTTGATTTTACCTAACGGAGTTACGCTATGTGAGGTCTATTTCATTTGAGGAATGAACAGCATTTAAAGAGTCCACAGCCACATTGATGAAGGGAAGCTCACGAAGCGGGGACATCTTGACCAGAGATCGGGCAGTCGGCCAGAAGGAGATAACAAGCTATCTTTGACCAGTCTCATAGTGGTCACTCCGGATGGGTGAGTGTAGGGGACCTTTATTGATGTTTAGCTATTGGAAGCGGAGCGCTATCTATTTATATTCAAGAGACTGAACAAGGGCATTTGCTGAACCCCAATAGAGCGCATATGCGTACAGAGACTGTGCAGTGCAGCGCACGCTCAGATCTTTAAAGACTTTTTAAAAAATACTTTTTATTGTTATCTAAATAACAATCTGGAAAGTATTATCTGTTTGAGCAGTTGTAGCGCTGTACTTTACATTTACTAGGCAGCACCAGGACCGCCTAAGGCCAATTGGCGTCAAGTCCTGGGGCCGGCTACTGCAGGAGATCGCACACAGGCTGTGCATGCATCTCCTGCTTGGGGGTCGGAGCTCCGCCCCGCCTTCAGTCTCCGAGCAGCGATTGCCACTCGGGAGACTGTTAGATGGTGAAACTGCAATCTTTTTACTAAGTACAGCGCTGCAATCCACGGCAGTGCTGTACTGGAGACAGCTGTGTGATACGGCTGTTCCCCTGGGGCACTAGAGAGTGATTGGCTCTCATAGGCATAAGCCTACGACAGCCGATCACCAGAATTGGCTGGCTGGGGGGAGGTAGGGGTATGTAAAAAAACAAAAAAACAAGTAAATGTTAAAAAATAATACAAAAATGAAGAAATAAATATTTATTTAAAAAAAATAAACAACTGGGGGCGAGCAGACCCCACCAACAGAGAGCTCTGTTGGTGGGGGGAAAAGGAGGGGGGATCACTAGTGTGCTGTGTTGTGTGGCCCTGCAGCTTGGCCTTAAAGCTGCAGTGGTCCATTTCAGGAATAATGTCCAGGTCTTTAGGGGGGTTTAGCACTGTGGTCCTCAAGAGGTTAAAGGAAAAATATCAAATGAAATATATTTTTCAATTGAGACAGGAATTGTTTGGGAAGTGCTGCTATGTACTAATGTATACATATTACTGGCAACCTCTTTGTTTACTGTTAGCAAAATACTTTCACACTTTACTGATGCCAAAACTGACAGCAGATTGAACCATGAGGGGAGGGGGTTTTTCCCCTCATACTGTTAAACCTGTGAGTTTGTGTGTGTGTGAGAGAGAGAAAGCTCTCAGCAGCAGCTGCTGTGTACAGTGTCTCTGACTGAAGTGTCTGAAGAGAGCAGAGGAAATGTAACTTGTTATAAACATTTGTAATTGTCTGTGACACTACAGCTTTTCATACTCTTTTTGCTTTCAGAGTAAAACACTCTGTAGTCTGCTTCAATGCACAGCCAGTAATGCATACCAGACACCCCTTCTGCAATTGATTTTGTTCTAAATAAAGCCAAATCTTACACACAATAAATTAAAGATTTTTCCTCTGATATTTAAAATGAAAAGTAGGAAAATGTTTACACTGCTACTTAGCTACATTAGTTGTACATGTCATTTTAGAACATTTGGGTATTGATAGTGTTCCTTTAACTCCACACTCTAATTACTGAGCTATTACCGGTAAATGCTATTTTAGATCTTTGCCCCGGAGATGGTTTTTAAATCATTTAAGTAAAGTTATAGTTGGGCTTACGCAAATTAAGTTTGGCCTGCTCAGACCTTCATGTGGTTTGGCTTTGTTTTTCTTTTCTATTTTTATTTTTCTGAAGTTAATAGTGTAGGAATCCCATAGACAAACACATTCAATTTGCATACACCCTCTGAAATAATCATAAACTGTATTTCTGTTCACATTTCATCAATTTAGACTCTAGCAGAAAAGATGTAATTAATTTGATAGAAGAAGGGTGCCTGCTTTGCCACTATGTGGATTTATCCATTAGCAAAAAGTAAACTAATGTGTTTTTAACAATTACCATGATTCACTGACTAATTTTAGGATCTGTTTTAAAGAGCATTAACTGTGTTCCTCAGTTAAATTAGCTTTCCTTTATTGATCATTGAAAAATGCTGTAAATGCTTTTAATGATTGAATGGGCTTCCCTCCAGACAGGTGCTATTGCTAAGCTACTAAATTATTTAAAATATTTTAAATGGAGGTATTATGCTGTGGAGGCATGTCAGCCCTGCTGGAAGGATTAATAGATTCATTAATGTAGATCAACATTTAACTTTACAAATGACTTGTAATGGTATGAAAACAATTAAAGTATGTCAGTGTTTCCAGTTTCCTATCCAATAACCTGAACTACTAGATGTATTGACAAAATCTGATTCAAATCACGTGTATTTTTTCAATACTTCACCACCACTTCCATAATTCATTTGAAAACACATGCTCCTCCATCCAGCATAATCAAGTTAATTATAAACCGAGCATAAATATATATATATATATATATATATATATATATATATATATATATATATATATATATATATATATATGATTCTTCTTAAAGTGGCATAGCCACTGATGCAAAAAAAAAGAAAACCTTATGAAATGTTGAATTGTATGTGTAATATGGATAATTAATAGAACCTCAGCAGCAAAAAAAAGAGTCTCATATTTCCATTTTCAGTTATATAGTTTTTTAACATTGCATCATTCTCTAGTATTATATATGACACTAATATCTGTGCTACTAATGCTCTATCTCTTAGCTGTACTAAACATGCAATTCATTACAGGTATATCATACGTTTATTTTCACTTTTCATTTTCACAGATTCCTTTTAAGTAGATTTTTTACAAGTTTGCTCCTTTTTGCTATGTTGTTTTTCTTGTGAAATTCCCAATATGTTTGATGTGTCACATGACCCTTTTCCTATTGAAAAAACAAAAGTTGGATTCAAAATGGCTGACTTCAAAATGGCCGCCATGGTCACCACCCATCTTGAAAAGTGTCCCCTTCACATATACTAATGTCCCACAAACAGGAAATTAATATCACCAACCACTCCCATTTTATTAAGGTGTATCCAAATAAATGGCACACCCTGTATATATGGTATGGTGGCAGTACTTGCTATTGTTATAAACTAGGCAGATTGATGACAGCACATGTGGGACATATGGGGATGTGATGGCAGCACTAGATGTGTATAGAGCACATAGTAACATATTCTATTATATGGGGGGGGGGCAGTGTGCTAGTTTATGGAGATGTGGAGTACAGAATTCAAAATTGTTCAAAATTGTTCACATTTTTATTTTGGAATTTTCAATTGGTGTATGAATATCGTCTAATTTGGTATAAACTTGGGTATTATTTAAGGTTTTGCTAGAAAATATGTTTAGATTATATAATTCTTTGAAAGCAGTGTGGCGTAAAGCCATTAAAATTTAAAGTTTGTGATCTTGTTTTTATGTATATTTTTGGAGGATTCTAGAGGATGTAATTTTCTACCTATAAGGAGACAATTCTGATTACTAAAATCACAATTGTCCTTCCTGATCTAACAGGATGCAACCTTAGTGCTATTAAATGTCTTTATTTACAAATGGTTAGTAATGGTCATGTCTAGGAGAACTCAGGAAGAAGCATGTGCTCAGTTTCAGTCTCTGATTTGCTACTCATAAACATGTGTTAAAGCAGGATGTTATCCAGCAAATTAGAGCTTTGCAACTCTATCAGCTGATCAAGTTCATAACATGCTTCTCCATGAGTTTCCCTAGACATGATCATCACTACAAAGTATATACAAATCTCTGACTTTCCACCCAGATGGGTACAAAGGCATTAATAGTCTATAGCCTCCAATGTTCAAATTTAACAATAGAAAGGTACTTGGCATCTAAAGAGTTGAACACACAGTAAAGCACATTCCTTGCCAGGAAATTCCCATTTTCAGCAATTGAAAATGTGTTCTTATTATTGCTCTTTGTATTCTTCACTTATTTGGGACAGTTACATTTTTCAGAGGGATTATCATGATATTATTATTGTTTTTGTTGTTATTATTATTAATATTGTTTTGTAGGTGGTACAAATGAGGTAAATATACAGGGGAAACATGTATATTTTATTCACTCAACAACCTGATGATTTCTAAGCTAAGTCCTATTGATAAAATAGTGATAAAACAGCCAAAACTATGTTTGTATGCGGCTTCTCCATTTTATACTGTGGTGATATAGAGGAGAATGCAGCTTTACAGCTTTTGTTTGAAAGCGGCAGCAGATAATGATAAAGCTTTATTGATATTGATCCAAGATTTATATGATAGCCTATGTTGGAAAAGCTGTTGCTTGCTTAGTATATTTGTCACACAGCAGGGCTTTGGATAAAAATAGTTCATCATAATACTCCATCATTATTGCCTAAAATAATTCCACTATCAACTATATATAGCTTACACAGCAGATAAGGGGTGACAGTCAGTTTCATCAAATAGGAGATCAGGAGTCATGCCTTACGTACTTGTTGAATTTTACTAGGAAAATTAAATAAGCACAAGAACCGATATCTATAACTCCCAAATATTTTAACATCTGATCCCTTCAGAAGATCCCTGTGACAGTATTAGCATATGCATGATAGAAGCTTGGATTCATTAGTAGGGAGGAGCAGGAGAACTTCACAAAATCATGGGGTATCTGACCAATTTGCTTTAGGTGAATTTCTCTTAAATATGTGTCTGAAATTTGATGAGACAAATTTAGCTTTGAAGTCTTTGGGCCATATGCAATTCACTTTTTCACCTGAGTTTTCTCCCAGGTGATATTTTCACAACGTGTACACAAAATGCCTTTTACACCATCTTCAAACACATACTTTAAATAATGTTAACAGTTCTCATGTACCTAATTTGTTGTGCTTTTTCCATCGCAAAGTGCTAATAAATTATTTTAAATCAAAGATGAAAAATTATCTCCAAGGAGTAAACCCAGGGGAGAAAGTGAATTGCATATGGGTCCTTGTGGCAAATTTCAGAGGATTGCAAAGCCCTTATACATTCCTATGTATGTGTACGCCACCAGTCAGTTGGATGCAGAGAAAGCTGAATGGCGACTCATCCTACTGCCACTGAAATTCTTGGTGGTGTAAAAAACTATTCCGCCTCTGAGCCATAGCAAGTAAGAGGGAGCAGGCTGCAGACTATAGCACTGGGGCATTAGCAGCACCCAACTCAGACGCTGGCAATGTGCACCAGAACCATCTGCTTCACCATACATACCGTTATCACCAAATAGGCTACATATGTCAGGGCCTTGTAGTTTTTGTTAAATAGGAAAAAGGGTTTTTTCTACCCAGTGCAGCATAAGTTTGCTGTGTTTTTGGTCTCATTAACTTCCTCACCCTTTGATCTACAAGTCAATTTGTAAAACTAACATTTAAGGAGACTACACATTTTCTTTAAAGCTAATGGGAATCATAAAATGAAATAAATAAATAAACCAGATACTTACCTGAGGTGAGGAAAGGCTATGGGTCCGATAGAGCCTCCCCTCTCCTCTCCTCTCCTGTGCCCATCCATACAGTGGCAGCTTCTCTCTTTGAATCCCCCACCGCGGAGGACTTCAGAACTACCGCTAACCGCAATAGACTTCAATGGGGAGGCGAACTTTGAAAACTAGAAACACTTATGCTGGCCACAAAAGTGATGGAAAAGATGTTTCAAGGGGTCTAACATCTGAGTTTTTGCATGGATCAGTGGTATGGATGCCAAAAGTCCCAGAGAAAAATCTGGATTGGAGGCAAAGCAGCGTTTTAAGGGCAGAAATCACATTGAATGCTAAATTGCAGGCTTAAATTGCTTTAAAACATCTTGCATGTGTATACATCAATCAGGGAGTGTAATTAGAGTACTGCTTCACACTGACACACCAAACTCACTGTGTAACGCACCGCAAACAGCTGTTTGTGTAGTGATGGCCGTGTTGGACTGGTGCGCACCATGATGAGAGTGCAGGTCGTGGCGGTTTTCAAGCCCATATGGTCGGCGGGCTGTGGTAGCTCAATGATAGAACAACAGTGACTGTCCAGCTGATCAAATTTGGTCTGTCCACAATGAAGCAACGCCCTTATTATCTTGGGTGTGCTCCCCCCTCCCCCCGAGACACTCATATAGCCATCGGTCATTGCTTCATTGTGATACGCAAGTCCCTTCACCACGGCAAGGTAATGATCATGAAGGGGAATTGGCACATGTACATGCCTTTTGTTTTGTTGTTGCAGCTGCAGTGCAGCCAGAAAAATGAGGCAGGCATGTACACACACCAAAAAAATTATTATAGCGGCCTTAAAAATTCAGGAATCTGCCTGGTGTTCTGGACCCTGTAGGTGGTGGTGGAAAGGGCAGTCAAGTGGCCTGCAGGCAGAGATGCTGTGTGGGGAGCGACTTAGTCTTCGGGCGGGCAGTAGCCCTCCGGGATCCATGCCTCATTCATTTTGATAAAGGTGAGGTACAGTACACTTTTGTGACTTAGGCGACTTCTCTTCTCAGTGACAATGCCCCCAGCTGCGCTGAAGGTCCTTTCTGACAGGACGCTTGAGGCAGGGCAAGACAGAAGTTGGATGGAAAATTGTGACAGCTCTGGCCACAGGTCAAGCCTGCACACCCAGTGGTCCAAGGGTTCATTGCTGCTCACAGTGTCTACATCCACACTTAAAGAGGAACTCCAGTGAAAATAATGTAATAAAAAAAGTGCTTCATTTTTACAATAATTATGTATACATGATTTAGTCAGTGTTTGCTCATTGTAAAATCTTTCCTCTCCCAGATTCACATTCTGACATGTATTACATGGTGACATTGTTACTGTGGGCAGATTAAGGAGCTGTTGCTAGCTGGTCTGGCTTTAACAGACAGCTGTAAGCAGCTATTTCCTGTCTGAACATTGTTACATTGTGGCAGTTTGCCAGGAGTACCGTACGGTACCAGAGCCTCTTGTGGGAGGGGTTTCAGCACAAAATCAGTCATACAGCGCCCCCTGATGGTCTGTTTGTGAAAATCATTATTTTTCTCATGTAAAAGTGGGTATCAGCTACTGATTGGGATAAAGTTCAATTCTTGGTCGGAGTTTCTCTTTAAGGCCAGGTAGTTGGCTGCCTGCTGGTCCAGGCATTGGTGGAGGGTGGATCCGGAAGGGCTAAGGCGAGGCATTGAATGTCCACATGTCCGATATCACCATGAGATCACTGGAGTGTCCTGTCCTTGCCTGCGTGGACATGGTAGAAGGATTACTGGCAGTGGTACCTTTATTGTGTTGTGCTGTGACATCACTCTTAAACGCATTGTAAAGCATAGTTGCCAGCTTGTTCTGCAAGTGCTGCATCCTTTCTGCATTTTGGTGATTTGGAAACATCTCCGCCACTTTGTGCCTATACCGAGGGTCTAGTAGCGTGGCCACCCAGTACAGCTCTTTCCCTTTGAGCTTTTTTATATGGGGGTCCCTCAACAGACTGGACAGCATGAAAGACAGCATCTGCACAAAGTTGGATGCAGACGTACTATCCATCTCCTCTTGCTCTTCCTCAGTGACGTCAGGTAAGTTCTCCTTCTCCCCCCAGCCACGAACAATACCACGGGAACGTCGAGCAGCACAAGCCCCCTGCGACACCTGCTGCGGTTGTTCTTCTACTGCCGCCTCCTCCTCCTCCTCCAAAGAAACACCTTCCTCAAGACATGTCTAAGATGGCGTGACACCGTCGTACCTGGCATGCAGCATAGGCCCTGGGGAGCTGGGGCTGTGTAGCTGGAGAGGAGATCGCAGCACCAGTAGAGTTGAACTGCCACTCAGCCAAGGAGGAGGAGGATGATGACAGTGAAGAGGATGTAGTAGGAGGAGAGGAGGTGGCAGGAGGCCTGCCTGCAAGCCGTGGAGGTGTCACAAGTTGGTCCACTGCACAGCCACGTACTCCCTGCTTGTCAGCGGTCACCAGGTTGACCCAATGGGCTGTGTAAGTAATGTACCTGGCCTGACTGTGCTTGGCAGACCAGGCATCCATGGTCAGATGGACCCTTGACCCAACGCTGTGTGCCAGAGATGACACCACTTGCCTCTCAACTTCACAGTGCAGTTTGGGTATCACCTTTTTTTAAAAATAATTGTGGCCTGGTATCTTCCACTGCGGTGTCCCAATGGCCACAAATTTACAGAAGGCCTCAAAGTCCACCAGCTGGTATGGTAACAGCTGGTGAGCTAACAGTTCCACTAAGCCAGCTGTCAGACGCCGGGCAAAGGGGTTACTGGCAGACATTGGCTTCTTCCGCTCAAAGATTTCCCTCACTGACACCTGACTGCTGCTGTGGGCAGAGGAGCAGGAACCGATCAAGGTCAGAGGTGGAGTGGAGGAGGGTGGCTGTGAAGGTGCAAGGGAGAAAGCAGCTAAAGATGCTGCACCTGAAGGAGGAAGAGGAGAAGGAGGGTGGCTTTTCTTTTGTGTGCTGCTTTTCCTCTGGTGCTCTTCCCATTGCAGTTTGTGCCTTTTCGGCATGTGCCTTTGTAAGGCAGTTGTCCCGACGTGGGTGTTTGCCTTTCCACAGCTCAATTTTTGGAGGCAGAGAGAACAGATGGCATTGCTCTGATCTGAGGCAGACACATTAAAAAATTTCCAAACTGCAGAGCCCCCCTGAGGTGATGGCACTAAGGGCATATGGGCTGGCTGTTCATAGGTGGCGATACATGGCGCCGGACACTGCCACCAGCTGTTTCTGATGATGAGCTACCCCTGCTTTTTTCAGCAACTCATCTCCTCCTACTCCTCTCTGACTCCCCCTCTGAATTGTCTCCTTGGTCATCTTGTCTCTTAAGATCCCACGTGGCATCCGTATCATCGTCATCATCATAATCATCCTGTCCAGCTTTGCTTGCCTCTGACACCTCCAAAACTGCACCAACAGCAGGTACTTCATCCTCCTTCTCCTCACACGTTATGTCCATAGTGTCGCCACACTCAGACATATGAGGCGGTGTAACTTGCGTAGTGCCTTCATCTGGTTGTAACAATAATGGCTGTGCATCAGTGATTTCCCCACCAAACAACTCCTGCAAAGTGTCAAATGCAGCAGATGTGGTGCTTGCAGTAGCGCTGGTGGCTGCGGAAGATGAGGTGTTCTGTGTTAAATATTCAACTACGTCCTGACAGTCTTGGAAAATGATGGGACGTGCCTTCTTATGAGCACTGTACTTTGGTCCAAGGCTGCACAAAATCACATCAGCACGACCTCGCACAGACCTGCCGGGTGGCCTTCCTCTGGGTCTGCCTCTACCTCTGCCTCTACCTGTTTTGTCCATTTTGTCCATATCGGGGGAGATGAAGTGAAAGGTACGCACTGACTTGACTAACACAATGTGCAGTCACACAGGTGCAGTTAACAGGTATGCACGGAGTGGTATATCACACTGCGTGCACTCACGTAGGTAGGTGGGTGCACTGAACACAACAGGTCGGTATATGCAGTGATGGGTATTACAAATGTGCACCTGTCACACACAGATACCGTGAACAGGTACAGTGACTGGTGGTATTAAATATCACACTGCATGCACTTACGTAGGTTGGTGGGTGCACTGAACAACAGGTAGGTATATGCAGTGATGGGTATTAAATGTGCAGCTGTCATACACACACACACACACACACACACACACACACACACGTACCGTGAACAGGTACAGTGACTGGTGGTATTAAATATCACACTGCGTGCGCTCACGTAAGTAGGTGGGTGCACTGAACAACAGGTAGGTATATGCAGTGATGGGTATTACAAATGTGCACCTGTCACACACGTGTACCGTGAACAGGTACAGTGACTGGTGGTATTAAATATCACACTGCGTGCGCTCACATAAGAAGGTGGGTGCACTGAACAACAGGTAGGTATATGCAGTGATGGGTATTACAAATGTGCACCTGTCACACACATACCGTGAACAGGTACAGTGACTGGTGGTATTAAATATCACACTGCGTGCGCTCACGTAGGTAGATGGGTGCACTGAAGTGAACAACAGGTAGGTGTATGCAGTGATGGGTATTATAATGTGCACCTGTCACACACAGACAGGTACTGGACAGGCACAGTGACACTGCGTGCGCTCACGTAGGTACGTGGGTGCACTAAAGTGAACAACAGGTAGGTATATGCAAAGATGGGTATTACAATGTGCACGTGTCACACACAGACAGGTACCGGACAGGCACAGTGGCACTGCGTACGCTCACATAGGTAGGTGGGTGCACTGAAGTGACCAACAGGTAGGTATGTGCAGTGATGGGTATTACAATGTGCACCTGTCACACACAGACAGGTACTGGAAAGGCACAGTGACACTGCGTGCGCTCACGTAGGTAGGTGGGTGCACTGTGAACAACAGGTAGGTATATGCAGTGATGGGTATTACAATGTGCACCTGTCACACACACAGCTAGTCACTGAATGTGCTGAGCCTGCCAGTGGCTCACACAGTAGGAATTACCAAGGCTATCTATGCAGCACAAGTATCTGTGGGACACACACACACACACACACGAAAAAAAAAATCACAAGAACAAGATTAGCTCTCAAAAGAGCTTTTGAGGGGTGCTTTTTTTTAGCAATAAGAATCAGCAAGGAGCAAGCTAAGAAGCCTACAAGAGCCTAACTAAGCTTTCCCTATAGGTCTCTGCACAGCAGCTCTCCCTTCTCTAACTACTGCAGGCACACGAGTGAGTGAAAAGCCTGACGCTGCCTGCCTTTTATAAGGGGGGGGGGGGATCCAGGAGGGAGTGTAGCCTGATTGGCTACAATGTGCCTGCTGACTGTGATGTAGAGGGTCAAAGTTGACCCTAATGTTGCACTATGGGAGCGAATCGAACTTCCGGAAAAGTTCATGGTTCTCTGCAAACGCGAACCACGGAAGTTTGCCGGGAAACGTTCGCCGGCGAACCGTTCGGGCCATCTCTAATTGACACTGCACATGGTCTAAAAAACATGTTTTTTTCTGACCAAACTTAAAAAAATGTTTTAGCGGGTTGCTGCTAGTGATCCTGACATGTATTGTCAGCAACAGCTTTGAGGGCATTAGCCCTCACATAAGTCGGTAATTTGGTGATAATAGCATGTATGAGGGCTTTGCAATTAACCACAAAACTCTGCACAATATAGCCTTATGACAAACTATTTTCGAAAATGTGGTCGTTTTGCGAAAAACTTTGCAAATCTAATTTGGACAGCTTCTTTTGTTCCTATTCACGAGTTTTACGCTTACTAAGGATTTAATTCAATTCAATTCACTTTGTTGTCATTGTGTAACACAACGAAATTACTTTTCATGACAACCCCACGGTGCATATAGGGAACATAGTGATAGTAACAAGGAAGAGAAAAATGTATACAAGTATGCCAGGTATTACAGATGTTTAAACAATTTGTACACAGTGTTTATTATTTCAGAGAGGATTCAGAGTTCATCAAGTTTATGGCGGATGGGAAAAAGCTGTCTTTCAGTCTGTTTGTGTGTGTATGTGGATTGATCTAAAATGTTTACCTGATGGAAGGAGCTCAAACAAGGCATTTCCAGGGTGAGTGTTGTCCTTGATAATGTTTTTGCCCCTTCTCACGCTGCGAGTATTATACAAAAGTTCCAGTGATGGTAGTTCAGTGCCAATAATGGCTTCTGCTGTTTTAACAACTCGCTGCAGGGCTTCTCTAGTAGCCTTGGTGCAGCTGTTGTACCAGGCAGTCATGCAATTGGTCAGAATGCTTTCTATAGTGCATCTGTAGAAATTAACCAGCAGCTTCTGTGGGAGGTTAGCGCTCCTTAGTTTTCTCAGAAAGTAGAGGCGTTGTTGTGCTTTGCCAGTTAGAGCTAAAGCATTGTCAGCCCAGGACATGTTCTCTGCGATGGTGACTCCCAAAAAGTTGAAGCTGGAAACTCTCTCCACAGCCTCTGCATTGATCATTAGCGGTAGGTGAGTGGTCTTTTTGGTGGTCCTAAAGTCCAGAATAATTTCTTTGGTCTTCTTTGTATTTAATAACAGGTTGTTAATGTCGCACCATGCAGTCAGGTTCCTAACTTCTTCTCTGTATGCAGCTTCCTCATTGTCTGATATAAGCCCATTGACAGTCGTATCATCTGCAAACTTAACAATTATGTTTGAGGTATGGATAGGCTTGCAGTCATGGGTGAAAAGTGCATAGAGGAGAGGGCTTAATACACAGCCCTGTGGCACGCCAGTGCTCAGGGTAAGGGTGGAGGATGTCTGTTTTCCTAGTCTGACAGTTTTAGGGCGATTAGTAAGGAAGTCCAATAACCAAGTACATATAGAGGGAGCAAGACCTAGTGCATGGAGTTTGTTGGTCAGCTGGCTAGGTACAATGGTGGTAAATGCTGAGCTGTAGTCATCAAAGAGCATCCTAACATAAGAGTTGGGCTTTTCCAGGTGTGAGAGGGCAGCATGAAGAGCTACACAGATGGCATCCTCAGTCGATCTATTTGTTCGGTAAGCAAACTGGTGTTGATCTAGATTTGCTGGGATGCCTTTATGTGTGTGGCTACCAGTCGTTCAAAGCACTTGGCGATGACAGGGGTTAGAGTAACTGGTCGATAATCATTAAGACAGGTTATCCTAGGATTTTTTGGGACTGGCACAATGGTTGTAGATTTAAGGCATGATGGGACTACACCCAAGAACAGAGAGAGGTTGAATATTTGTGTAAAAACTTTCGCTAGTTGACCAGCACAGGCCTGGAGCACACGTCCTTGCACACCATCAGGACCTGCAGCTTTCCTGGTGTTGATATTTGTGAGTGCTTGCTGCACTTCATGTATTTGAAGGATTAAAGGCTGTGAGTCTGTAGTGGGCCCAAAGTTGACTGGAGGCCAATTGTTGTCTTTTTCAAATCTAGCAAAGAAGTTGTTAAGTTCCTCTGCTAGGCTGGGGATGTTATTGTCCAGTGTAGATTAAGTGCTATTCTTCTTTTTGTAATCTGTGAATAGTTGAATGCTTTGCCACATCCTCTTTGGGTTTGAGTCATTTTCAAAGTTTTCCTCAATCCTTTGTTTGTATTTAAGTTTTGCATTTCGTATGTCTTTTTTCAGACTTGCTCTGGCTGAAGAATATGCTTCTTTGCCCTGTATTTTAAAAGCTTTGTTTCTATTCTTTAGAAGTTCCTTGAGTTATTTTGTTATCCATGGTTTATGATTTGGGTAAACCGCAATTCTTTTGTTGACAGTGATGGTGTCCACACAGAAATTAACATATGACAATACAGAGGAAACTCTCGTCTCCAGGTCTGTTTCATGAAAGAAAATATCCCAATCTGTATTTTCAAAGCAATCTTGGAGCTGAGAGACGGCAGTCTCAGGCCAGACTTTAACAGACTTGCTAATTGGTTTAGCAGTGTTGATTATGGCTTTGTATGCGGAAATAAGAAACAAAGATAGATGGTCAGACTGTCCCAGTGGGGGGTGTGGGGTGATCTTATAGGCACTTTTTATGTTTGTATAGACATGATCCAAGGTGTTTTCTCCTCTGGTTTAACAGTCCACATGCTGATAAAATCTGGGAAATACCTTCTTAAGATTTGCTTGGATAAAATCTCCAGCAATGATGAAAATTGCATCAGGGTGTGAGTTCTGTTGCTTACTAATGACATCAAACAGTTGTTCATTTGCTGACTTAGTATTGGCATAAGGTGGAATGTACACTGCCATAATTATAATAACTGTATGTTCCCTGGGTAGGTAAAACGGTCGACATCTCAGCATTAGATATTCCACATCAGGTGTACAAGACTTGTTGATTATGGTTACGTTAGTGCACCAAGCATTATTGATATAAACACATAGTCCTCCACCTGTTTTCTTGCCAGAATCATGCGTTCGATCAGCACGGTGAAGCGTGTGACCTGCAAACTCAACTGCAGCGTCTGGTATGTAGGGGTCCAGCCATGTCTCTGAAAAAATCAAAAGGCAACAGTCTCTCATAGTTTTATACGTGGAGATATCCAGAGAGCGCTCATCCATTTTATTTGCGAGGGATCTCACATTTGCAAGAAGTGCGCTAGGAAGAGGGGTTTTATGTGGAGTAGCTCTCAGTCTAGTTAGCAGTCCTGATCACTTACCTCTCTTTTGTTTCCTCTTGCTTCGCTTTCTGCCCCATCTATTCCCGGGGATAGGAGTGGTTAACGAAAGACCAGGTGATCTAAGAATCTCCTGCGGTATTGATTCCGTGTTAAAGTAATCTCCTGTGCTGCTTGATCCGATCTGTAGAAGCTCCTGGCGATTGTAGTGGATGCTTGCCTTTGCTTGTGAGGTGGTGAAGGTCAGTAGGAAGAAAATTAATAGAAGAGAGCACCAATGTGGGTAGCATGAAGCCGCTGCGTCTGTGCGCGCCGCCATTGTACTTGGTCTGTGCTGCAGATGATGGTTCTTGTGCTGCAGATGATGGTTTGTGCTGCAGATGATGCTGATCTCCAGAAGGGAGAAAGAGCAGAGAGATGTTACCTGCTTCACAGCCAGCCAGAAATGGTATGTGGCCATGTTTGTTATTTCGGGCTCTATGTATTTGTAAAAGCTAAACTAAGATAGTGTTTTCTCTTTGAGAATGCTAAATGGCCTTTTGTAAGGTAAGGAACAAGAATTATTTACTTTACATCCAGAAAAATCATCTTCATTATTTTATCTTTATGTATTTGCTTCAGTGAACTGATAAATAAATGTTGGAATGTACCTATACATTATCAAGTAAAATATTCTTTATTCTGTATTCCCTGCTACATATTTAAACTTCTGACTGCGTTTATGTAGAGGAATTCAAAAAATGATGCATCTACGTATTTACTTTTTCTGTTGCTGGAGCCATTAATCGCAATCTCAGTTCCTGGAGAGATCTCTCTCCGAATACATCATAATAATTCTAGCTGGAGATATGCTTCCATGTAAAAATGTCATGATTTTATTTGTAGATCCAGTTAAAGATTTTCACATCACTATTTTTCTTAATGACATATGTACAGTCTGTCTAAAATATCTGAAAAATAACTTTTGTGTTTCAATGACAAAATAGTTTTTTTTTATGTAACCAGTGAAAGCTAAATTATTGGGTGAAATGCACAAGTAACTGCCAAATGACAATTTACAGGTATTCCTGATTTAAAATATCAGTATATTTATATTTGATGTGTACTTGAACTACTTGAAAAAGAGCACTTTTGCATACACAAGTTAGGGGGGAGTTCCTCTCAAAGACAATTTCACACATACCTTCTGTTTACCGCAGCAATCCCTCCGTTTCTTTCTTTAAAGTTGATTAAAATGACAGCGTCACACTGGGGGGGGGGGTTGCAACAAAGCATTAACCCCTCCCTAACCTCTTAACCCCTTGTGTCACCTGTACTTGGCCTTAACACCTGTCCGGTCCAGGATGTAGATTCTCCATCCAAAAAAGTCAGTTGGTATGTTCCAGAATGTAGAATCTATATCCTGAAAGACAAAAGAGGAGATTGAGAGCCCACTATAGTGTAGTACAGGAGTGTCAAACTCAATCACATAAGGGGCCAAAATTGAAAACTTAGTTGCGGGTCTATGTCGAGGGCCAAATTATTTATTAAGCTGTAACATATATTGAGCAATCTCAAACCCTTCTGCAGAGTAGCCCAGTGGGGCAGTTTAATATTTACCTGCTCCAGTGCTGCTTTGGCAAAAAAGCATTAAGATGAAATGTGATGTGACCAAAGGCAAGATGCTGTCCACATGAGGGGGTTTGGATGCCAAAAATGGTAAATTTACTGAGGGGAACTGTGGGTTGTTACTGCAACACACTTCAAACTGACAATGTTTCAACCAGAAACACTGTCACCAGTGTGTATTCCTCTGAATGGGAAGGTAATGTGCTGTCATTCTTTTACTGCTTATAATGATGCACATTTGAAGCTCTGGAGGGCCACATAGGAGGACTCGCTCTCTTTAGTTATGGAAGTTAGGGGTAACACCCATCCATCAAGGGTGGACGAAAAAAGATATTTGAAAACAGAGGTGCCATAAAGAATATAATACACTAAATTCAGTTTAAAACTGGGAGGTAGTAGTGGACTTACCTCCCAATCAATGACACGAATTGCTTGATTCAGGTGAACACATTTTTTTTATTGGTTTATACTCCATTGTGCTGCAACACATTTAGCAGGTAACATCTTCATTAGGCAATTAAAGGAGTCACTGGGTCATGACTTCTTTTTGCACCTTCATCCAACACAAAATATCTATACTGGAATTGCCCTGGATGACTACTTTTCACCAATTATTAATATGAGGCATATGTGGCATAACTTGAAATATCCACTGAATATATTTTGGGATATTTTAGTGGCACTTGCATATGAAAAGTAGAAATGGTGAAAACTTAGAAAAAGCATATTTTTTGCATTTACTTCCACTTTTCCTTAAATGCCTGCACAATAAAACAAACAAACAAAAAAACCTAGATTGTCCTGAAAAAACAATAAGAATATCACTTGGATGTCATAAGTAATTAAACAGTTATTGCTGTATCAACAGCAACTCAGCTGAAGTGTTAAAAATGTCAGAAAGCTTAAAGGAGTCATCAATCAAATGATGCTACCCCAAGTACAACTTACCCAGGGCTTCTTCCAGCCCCTGGCAGCTGCTGTGTACCCTGCTACAGCTCAGCTATCAGCCACTGGCCCCGGGTCCCTCCAGGTCATCCTCTACTATGCCTGCGCGTGTGCCACTGTCAATCACCTCCACGCAGTCCAGATTGTACTGCGCAGTAGTTCTGTGCCTGCGCAGTGCGCTCCGGACCGCGTGGAGGTGATTAAAAGCGGGTGCTTGCACAGGTGCAGTAGAGGACACCTTGCAAGGCACTGTCAGGGGACCGGGAGCCAGCGTCAAAGAGCGGAGCTGTAGTGAGGGACATAGCACCTGCCAGGGGCTGGAGGAAGCACCAGGTAAGTAGTACTGAGCAGTGGCATAGCTAAGGAGCTGTCGGTCCCGATGCAAGTTTTACATTGGGGACCCCAAACACTATACATAACAATGGATACGGCGCACCAAAACCTGCCAATGGCAACTACAGTGTCAGAGGTGCAAGAAGGGGATGGGGAACAGCTTGTTAATGATTACCACTATTCAAAGTATCTATAGAAGTGATTATTATGAGCACAGGACCAATATAGAGCTAATACTGTAGTTGAGGGAGGACCCTTCGGGGTCCCTCTGGCCCAAGGGCCCCGATGTGGTGGCTACCGCTGCAACCCCTATTGCTACACCCATGATACTTAAGGTAGAATCATTTTATTGGTTACTCCTTTAAGGGGTAAAAACACTGGAATGTGAAGTGGTAAAACACTATCTCTTGCAGTATGATTTTGCTACATTTGCTCAGAGGACATCAAAGGTTGAAGTGTTGTAATACATGGTTCTTCCATTCCAGTTTTAACAATCATGTGTCCAGTATGGAATATTCTAAAAGTAGACTTCAAAGAATTATGCAGTACACATGTGAAACCAACACGTAATGCCAAGAAAAAAAAACATTGCATCAGTATGATACATAAGTCATTCTGAAGTTATCACAATTAACAACTAAAAGTGGTGACCTGGTGGACTAAAAGTTGATCCCCACTGGGTGTTTGAACTGAGTGCAGGTAGATCACGGGCATCATAGAGCAGCTCACCGCAGGCCACAATTTTTTTAATAGCGGCATGGAGGTGGCATACAAATGGTGGGAGGCGCAGTGAGAACCTAAAAGGAACGTGAGTAACACTGATGTTTCTGGAGGAACGGCAGAGTGGTGGTGAGCAACATAGCCCGCTGTATATATCTGGAATCCAGAGTGTCGGGATTGAACTTATGCGAATTCCCTCACATTGAGTGCCCCCGGTACTGTCAATCATGGCATAAAAATCTGAAAGCTGCTTTCTTGATCAAAGTTATTGGAAGCTAACTGGATGGTGTTCGACTATGGTTTGCTATCTGCAGAGATGTATGGACTCTGCATAGACATTGACTTAGCATTCAGTGCATCCCATTAATACCTCTGGAATAGTTTTTACAAGTCAGCAATTCTTTATGGATACAGTATCGTATGAATGTGAATGAGGTCTGTGGTGTAATGCATGCTCTTTCAGGAGGTTGACCTGTCATGTTTTTTTTTTTTGGGGGGGGGGGATTTTAATTGGATCACGAGAAATTAAGGTTTGATTTTTATGATGATTTAATAAAGGCTATCTGCAATTTTCCTATGACTTCATCCTGAGTGGCAAGCCCCTGTATTTTTTTTTCTTTCATAATTTAGCATGGACTAAAAGTGGTAACCTGATGGACTAAAAGTGGTGAATACTGTTTCGCATGATGACGAGTAAAAACTTAATTGCAGCCAAAAGGTGTGCAGTTCACATGACAGTGATCACATGATAAATGTAGGGCCAGGATAGAAAGGCTGAAAGTTTGTATGCTCTGAGGGGCATAATGACAGTGACAGGGAGGTACACTCATCATCATCAAAGTAAATTCCTATCGGAAAATACAAACAGGAAGATAGGTAAAGTTTCAAAGCTTCAAATGAGGTCATTAAAGCAAATTGATATTCCTATAAACTATTATGAGGTTAATTTTATGAATGATTATATATGTTTCAAGACCTGACAGTTTGCTGTCTGTGAACCTCATTGCATTGTGGGAAAAACAGATTTTTCCAACTGCCAAGCAAGCAACATCTCCCTGTGTGCACATACTTTGGACAGCGGTGGGGTACGGTTGAGTGGGATGTGTCTGTGCATGCATTGCAGGAGGGGGGATTAACAGCCATGGCCTAGTGCCCATTTTTTAACGGGCAGGCCTTTTTACTAGTGTATACTAGTATATATATATATGTATGTGTATATATATATATATATATATATATATATATATATGTATAAATGTATATATATGTATATATATTGGCATAAAAACCTATGGAATGGGTGTTTTTGTGGACTTACAGAACACCAAAAATGACAGTATATTCTCCATTTTTAAATTTCTGCTTGGCAATGTTTATATACTCTTTATTTTGATGACAGCTGTGCTTATTTTTCTTGTGTATACTTTGTTACAGTTCTCAACTAGAACAGTTTTTTGCTCCAGCGTACCATACAAACTGCTGTTCAGTTGCAATTATTGTTATTCTTTCTATTTGTCTTTAGTTGTCACAGTACAAATCAGTCAAAAAATGACATTTAGCTGTAAACATAATTAAATGGTGCTAAATAATATTCAGCTGATGCTTTGGTACATCTCTCATTTGGCTTACCATACATCTGACTACAAATAGCTTAGATGTAAAGCTGACTGCACTGAGTAACGGTCTTTGAAGTGAGACTAATACCAGTCGATGCAAAATTATTTATCACATTAAATATTTTATGTTTTGTCTTAAACTTCAGCATTTTCACCATAGACTACACATCATATATTCTCTTTGATACAGAGGAAGCCAAGTTTTGCATTCAGATCCTGAGGGCTGATGATAATTTCAACATTTCAGGTTCACGGAAAGTTTACCAATGCTTTGAAGATTTGTCTTCCCAGAACATGAAGAAGTCCTCAAGTCTAAGCTGTATAATTAAAATATGTGCACAGTTTCCATAATCGGACACATTTTATGTCCCTTGTGTGATATTATTGCATGATGATGCAATTTATTACATTAACGAGCCTTTAACGAGGGACATAGTATTCATCTGGATCATTGAAAATTCATACAATAAAATATTGGGTGGAGGAACTTTGAATAATACAACAGGTCAATTAAAAAATTAATATACTTATTCACGTTGACTGTGTGAGAATTCCCAGATGAATGCAAAACCTCATACTGTTGTCTATTTGAATTATTGACAAGCTGTTGCTTATGTTGCCACTGATCTATAAGAACAGTTTTATAGAGCTAAATCAATTCTTTAGACAAATCCAATTGTTGATGCGATGCTAGATGAATGCACAAAGAAACCAATTATATTTTCCTAGGATCCTGGTTGGGGTAAGTCACAAGAACTGCTCTGACACAGCCTTGATATAAAGTTGCTGAAGTAAACACAAGAGAGCCAGTCTGTTCTGACAATGACTCCAAAAGATCCATCTCTTCATAAAGTTTAATTGCATGTGTCTCCTTTGATAATAATAGTCCACGTAGAAATGTGTGATGCTCTTTAGAGAGATAAATAACATCTGATGCAAAAGCTCTTTGATGTTTCTAATATAGAATGTCACACTTTCCCGTTTGACACACATTTATCACTTAATTTCACACAACAGTAAACAACTCCTAAGTCACTAGCTAATTTAATTGAAAACAGCTTTGGGCATTAGTACCTTGAAATGATGTCCTGCACTAACATTCAGGTTGGGGGCTGGGGAATAAATTGATTTAGCAATATGATATGCAAGTTCCAATAAATCTGAGTGTTTTTTCAGCTTAGACATTGCCTCATCAACACATGCCTGTTCTGTGAGACACATTTTATGTGCCAAAAAGTAATAAAGCTAATGAAGTGTATCATCCAGGACCTAAAGCCTATAGCAGTCACCTTCTTTGCCTTGTTTGCCCAATTTCTTCTTCAGCGGAAGACGTAATGGAACCTAAGTTTTACAGCGAAGATTACTGCACATAGATATCGCTTTACTTGAAAAAGATGTATAAAACATTTTCTTTAGGCTAGGCCTAGGTTCACAGTGGGCAATTGTATAACACATACATTATAATGTGTGTGAGCAGCAAAAGCTCGGTATACAGAGGCGCCAGAGTAGAGTAAAACGTTTTAAAAACCGTTTAAAAGCAGAGGGTGATGTTAGGGTGGACTTACCTCCCTCTTACAAAAAAGAAAACTCACTCGAGTCTCGATAAAACAGAATTGACAAATAATTTATTCAACTCCACATTCAACTCCTGTGGAGTTGAATAAATTATTTGTCAATTCTGTTTTATCGAGACTCGAGTGAGTTTTCTTTTTTGTAAGAGGGAGGTAAGTCCACCCTAACATCCCCCTCTGCTTTTAAACGTTTTTAAAACGTTTTACTCTACTCTGGCGCCTCTGTATACCGAGCTTTTGCTGATCTTCTAGTCCACCCTGGGTGGAGGGGTGCATCCCCATCTACTATTTACAGAGAGCGACTTCTTAACCTGAGTGGGGTCAGGTCCTAATGCTCCCCACCTGCATTTAAAGTGGTTGCCTATGGGTAACCCGTGTTTGTGAGTATATACACATAAAATTGTATTGAACTCTTCATTTTACCTGACAATACTGCACCATATTGGGCTCTCAATTTTCTTCTTGTTTTTAATTATAATGCGTGTGAACTGCAATGGAGACTGGACATAGACTTTAATACAAAGCCTGCATGCAGTGAGTTAGAATAATAATAATGCAGTACTGTGAACAGGCCCATTGAATTTGTGTGTGCAGTGAGTTGGCACGCATAATTATTCTGCAACGCATCTGAGCACTGTGAACAGGGCCTTAACATATAAGACTTTTTTTCTTTACTGTACAATACAAGAAAGTTTTTTTTATTGTGAGGAAGATCTGAGGGAACGACAATAACTACCTGGATTATAGAGGAGATATAAGGTGAAGAAATCTTTCCTCACTCAGTTAAACATTTACTAAAAGCTAGTTACAGTTATCCATCAGTTTCAATTGTCCTGGAATGTAACAAGCATATAAACTCATATCTATACTACATATTTATAGGACCTACTATTGTCAACAACAGGAGCAGCATCACTACACCATAAGGCTCCCTGCACACTGCATGTGATTCCAATTCCGATTTTTAGTAGGTTTTTACATCCGATTCCGATTTTTAATCTTTACTGCATGCTGCATTTTTCCTCTGATTTTCTGTTGATTTCATTCAGGGAAAATCGGAATTGCAAATCGGAATCGCAAAGCTGATTTACAGTGTGCAGGGAGCCTAATCCACAGTGGAACCGCTGCTCTTAGATTCCAGTTTTACTTGTCCTGAATCACCACAGCCTACACTGTTTTAAAGGGATCCTCCTGAAGTGAGAGGAATATGGAGGTTGATATATTTATTTTATTTTAAACAGTATAAATTATCTGGCTGTCCTGCTGATCCTCTGCCTCTAATACTTTTAGCCATAGACCCTAAAAAAGCATGAAAGTGGGAGGATGAGGAACCATGTCAGTTTGGGTGCATAACCATGGATGAAAAGCAGCATCCCATGTCAATCAAGTAGTTGAAAGGATTGGTTAGCACACCGGCTTTTCAAAGAACAAAGCATATCTTGTATTCTTCAATTCATGCGTCAATACATCATAGGTTGACAGTTGTGTTTGGGGCCACATAGAGTGCCCTTCTTCAGAACAGTGCAGACATACGACATATGTCTACACTGTTCTGAAGAAGGGGACCCTATGTGGCCCTGAAACAACTGTCAACTAGTGTATTGACACATGAATTGAAGAATAAAATATACGCTTTGCGCTTCGAGAAGCCGGTGTGCTAACCAATCCTTTCGACCACTAAATAAGCATGAAGAACAGATGTTTCTGAATACTGATGCCAGAATGATCAACGGTACTGCTAGGCAAATGGTTTTGTTTAAAATTAAATAAATATGGCAGCCTCCATATCCTTCTTACTTCAGTTTTCCTTCAAGCAAATGGAGAAGCTGATTAGAATACATTATAAATACATGCAATTCTGTTGTTATGAAGAGGTTTTTTTTCACTGTATGACTTTAGTAATTTATGATTTCAGTTTAGCTTTAAGGAGTACTGTCTCTCATCTCTATTGCATGCTCTTTGCATGTGTGTCATTTTAAATGATTGAAATAAAAATTAGAGATGAGCTTCAGATTAAAATGAAATTGAAATTTCAGCAGGATTTGTGTTGAAATGAATAAACATTCCATAGAATCCCTACGGAGGTTGTCATTACACTTCAAACTGGGAAAACTGCTAAAGCCATCTGCAGGATTCAAAATGTACAAACCACAAATGCACATATTATTTGAGCAAAATTAAACCAAGTTTATAACCTGTTTTTCAGGATGCAAGAAGTAGGGATCTTAGGTTACACAGATAGGTTGATGCCCCTCCCATTGTTTATTGTATATTTGCAAGTCTGCAAACAAGTGCAGCGTATTTTTTGTCCAATAAGATGCACCAACATTTTCTTCCTATTTTTTGTTTGAATGTGCCATGTTTTTGGACTTCCAGTGCCTATGTGGTCATATTGGGGGAGAGAAGCTCTGACCAGGCAGCTCTCACCTAAACCCACCATAATTGAAGCCAGCTGACCTCTTTGATAAACCTCACTGGCCTTAATGGGCTCTGCCTCTGCTGATTGCCTCTGCCAACTGCTGCCAGGAGTCAATTGGACCTACCACCTGCTGCTGCTCAGAGGACCCGCTTGTTTGGGCTCATCTAGGCTGATGTTTGCAGAACCTGGGGACTCTCTGCCTCTTTTAAACTGCCTCATGGATCCTTGCATCTTTGGACGATGTCAGCCTGCTAACTTCAGTGTCAATGTGTGCTGAGAAGGAGGCGAGCACACATTGTTGTCTGGAGAAAGCACCAGGTAAGTTCAGATTTTCATTTTAATTAGAGCTCGGAGTCCCTTTAAAGTTTTGAAAGCTTGCAAAGAACTCTTGTATAGGTAGTCATTATAGGTATCACCTAAACAACGTGTGTTGTTATGTCTTTGGCTTATTTTAGCAAGATAATACCAAACCCTATTCAACACCATGGCTTCACAGTACAAGAGTTCGAGTTATAAATTATCTTGCCTGTTATCAAGACCTGTCACTCAATTAAAATGTCTGGCAGACTATAAAATGAAAAATACATCAAAGGAAACTGAACTTTTGAGCAGCTGCCCATATTTGGCAAGCATGGAACAACATTAGCCCTTTCAAAACGATGAACACTTTCATTCCAGTGCAGAAGACTTGGGCGCAGCAGTGAGTAACTTCAGCGCCGTCACAAGACGAAGCTGAAGCTACTTATAAAACACTATAATTTGGCCTCCAACAATTGCTGGAAGGCAAATTATTTCATTCCCTACCATCCATGGTGGCCTGGAGGGGAAATAGTATTTAATACGGCCAGGACTTGTGCAGCAGCAGGATCAGCCATATACCGGCTGTATCCTGCGCCCAAGTCTCTTGCGCCGATTCCTCTTGTACGCCAAAACAAATTATTTAGTTTCCTCAGTTACTAAACATTTATGTTGTGATTTTAAAAAGGTTATGATGAAATACAGGTGAACGGAATTCCTTACAGAGTACCAGAGACCGAAGGCATTCAGCTCCTATTGTATGGTTGAAACTCTAATGGAGAACATTTAAGGTAGGCAAAGTATTTGATTGGCTGCTGCATTCCTAACTTATCTACTGTAACTAGCCATGATACCTAAGGTGGTTTAGAAGTGAATGAGGGAGCCAATCATAAGCTCTGTTTTCCTTGGAAGACTAACCCCTAGGGTGGATGTGCACTTCGGCAGAATGGACATTTATATATACCTTCCCATTTGCACTAAAAGGTGCATCAATAGAATTTTTTTCTAAATGTTTTTGTCTAAATTTTGCAGGAAGTGGTTAAAATCTAACAACATTTATTTTGTCAATTTTCCCCCGTATCTGTCAGTTAAACATTGCTCAAAACTCTTTCATTTAAAGTCAATTTTTGTAGCAAGGACAATATAGCTGTAAATGGATAAGCAAAAAGAGAGGTAATGAAAACATGCATATACCTGAGAACAGAAAATGCTACAAAATAAAACTATGAATGTGAAATTGGGAACTTATTTTATGAGACAAAAGGTGTGCCAAATCTAAACAAAACAGTAAAGGAGAAAATGTTACATTTTTGACAGTAGATCATATAAGTTAATTCACCAATATGTTCTGGGAAGTAAGAGTTGTGAGAGTTGAAGTTTAATAATAGCTGAACCTATGGCTTAGTTCCATGGGATTACTTGAATGTGCCTCAGGCCTCTCTTGTGTCTCTGAAAATAAAATCAGCAGCAGCTAGTTGATTAATTTAAGCAAGTGCAATGTTTTATTTTTTACTTTTGCCATCACAGTAGGAAAATAACAGGTAAAAAGTTGCATATTCAGTTGCTTCAAGGAACTCTTCGGGAAAATATGTTTTTTTCAGGCTTATTTGGTGATACTTTACATAAGTTAAAAATATGACCATCCCCTTAGTGTTCAATGGTAAGCTAATTTGTGTCATCTCTGCTTTAGTGTCATAGTTCATAAATGCTCTTTGGAATGTGAATTATCTGACTTCCTACTTGAGCAAAGTAGTTTGTTTTTCCTTTCCCTTTCTTTTTCTTTCATTTTTTCTTCCTCATTATTTAATTTAACAAAATATAGGTTCTCGGGTAGTTATGATCTTTTAGCTTTACTTGCAAAAATATGGAGCCAATGCAGTCAGATCACCTAATCTGCACACTCCTCTTGAGTCAGTGAGTTCTAACCCACAAAGAATCAAAGGATATTCTCATAATGTTGTTGGACAACATTTAAAAGATCTCAAGGAAGGCACCATGAATATACTGTAATATGATGACCTCATTTTAAGGATGGGATCCAGGAAATTCCAAAACAACTGTTGATTTGATGTCAGCATTGAAAATATTTCAGGATGAGTCTAAGGACTCATGAAGGAGAAGGAAGATGAATCAATATGCCTGATTTAGTAGTGCTACACAAGGTGGCAATATCCTGCAATCAGGATTTTTTTTAAAGAAAAAGATAGGTGTACCTTTGTAAATTGTGTTCCTTCTTATAAGTTATCAGCTGGTTTGACAGCTCTGTTACAAGTATACAGGCCTCAGAGAAGAGGCAGAGGGCTCCTAGTGGGGTCCTCCAGACTGAAAACAAACCAGTTTCACAGCTCCATTACAAGTTATTTAAGCCTCAGAGTAGAGGAAGAGGGCCTTGAGTGGGGTCATCCAGACCAAAAATTACCTAGTTTAGCAGCACTGTTATACGGGATATTGCCCTCAAAGTAGAGGCAGAGGGTCCCAAGTGGCACGTGTAAACATGTTTTGTTGTGCTATCAACTGTGCTGATGGTGAATACTACTGGGCTGGCCTAAAGTGGCATATAATATAGCAGGATAATCACATTTTATTGGGTAATTTTTGCAAGGCTTGTTATGTGTCACACCCTGAGAACAACTTTTGTGCTAGTATAAACAGCAGTTCAACTGTGATGATGAGGAGGAGGACCACACTGGCCTCCAGTGCATGAGTTGAATACTATATCTGGATAAAACCCTAGCTTTAACACACTGATGGTAATATTCCACTCAGCAAATTCTATCTATCTATCTATCTATCTATCTATCTATCTATCTATCTATCTATCTATCTATCTGCATACCTACCTACCAATCTGGAATCTATCTATCTATCTATCTATCTATCTATCTATCTATCTATCTATAGAGGTGTACCGAACGGTTCGCCGGCGAACGGTTCCAGGCGAACATTGGGGGTTCGCGTTCGCCTGCGCCAGGCGAACTTTTCCGGAAGTTCGATTTGCCCCATAATGCACTATGAGGGTCAACTTTGACCCTCTGCATCACAGTCAGCAGGCACATTGTAGTCATTCAGGCTACAGTAAGCCCTGGAGCCCCACCCCCCCTTATGTAAGGCAGCCTCTGGCGGCCATTACAGTCACTCGTGTGCCTGCTAGAGAGAGGAAAGGGACAGCTGCTGCAGACTTTTTCTCTTAGGGACAGATTAGTTAGGTTCTAGGCTGCTTTGCTTGTTCCTGACTGATTAATATTGCTTTTAAAGCACCCAGCAACAGCTCTTTTCAGAGCTCAACCTGTACATTTTTTTTTCTGACACTTTTGTTGCATGCACAGCCTTCCTAATTGATAGTGTGTGTGCCACTGCCAGCAGCCCAGCACATTCAGTGACTGACTGCCTGTGTGTGTGACAGGGAGCTGCACATTGTACTACCCAGTACTGCATATACCCCAGTACCTGTTGTGTTTACTTAACCCACCTCATCACTGCATATACCTAGCTTTGTGTTGAGTGAACCCAGCTCACTGCATCTAACTACCCAGTACCTGTTGTGTTTACTTAACCCACCTCATCACTGCATATACCTAGCGTTGTGTTGAGTGAACCCAGCTCACTGCATCTAAGTCTAACTACCTGTTGTGTTGAGTGAGAACCCACCTCACTGCATCTTAAGTACCTTTACTGTGTACTGTTCAGTGAACCCATCTCACTGCATCTAACTACCCAGTACCTGTTGTGTTTACTTAACCCACATCATCACTGCATATACCTAGCGTTGTGTTGAGTGAACCCAGCTCACTGCATCTAACTACCTGTTGTGTTGAGTGTGAACCCACCTGGCCACCTCACTGCATCTAACTACCTGTTGTGTTGAGTGAGAACCCACCTCACTGCATCTTAAGTACCTTTACTGTTGAGTGAACCCAGCTCACTGCATCTAACTACCCAGTACCTGTTGTGTTTACTTAACCCACCTCATCACTGCATATACCTAGCCTTGTGTTGAGTGAACCCAGCTCACTGCATCTAATTACCTGTTGTGTTGAGTGTGAACCCACCTGGCCACCTCACTGCATCTAACTACCTGTTGTGTTGAGTGAGAACCCACCTCACTGCATCTTAAGTACCTTTACTGTTGAGTGAACCCAGCTCACTGCATCTAACTACCTGTTGTGTTGAGTGTGAACCCACCTGGCCACCTCACTGCATCTAACTACCTGTTGTGTTGAGTGAGAACCCACCTCACTGCATATAGCTAGCATACCCCCAAGATGGACAAAATGGACAAACCAGGTAGAGGAAGAGGTAGAGACAGACCCAGAGGAAGGCCACCAGGCACCGGCAGGTCTGTGGCTGTGCGAGGTGGTGTTGCTGTGATTTCATGCGGACCTGCCCCAAAATACAGTGCTCAGAAGAAGGCACGTGCCATCACTTCCCAAAATCGTGAGGAGGTGATTGAGTATTTAACACAGAACACCTCATCTCCCGCAGCCACCAGCGCTACAACAAGCACCACATCCGCTGCATTTGACACTTCGCAGGAGTTATTTGGTGGTGGTGGTGAAATCACTAAATCCCAGCCACTACTGCAACAACAACAAGAAGGCGCAGGTACACCACCTCATACGTCTGAGTTAGGTGGCGATAGTATGGACGTAACGTGTGTGGATGGGGATGATGGTGGACCACCTGAAGTTGGTGCACTTGAGGAGGTGTCTGAGGAAAGCGCAGCTGGCCAGGAGGATTATGATGACGATTATACGGATACCACATATGTTCCCGGTAGAGGAGATGACCAGGGGGACAGTTCAGAGGAGGAGTCAGAGAGGAGTAGGAGGAGACGACTCCATGATAGAAGCAGAGGGAGCTCGTCCTCAGAAACAGCTGGGGGCAGTGTCCGGTGCCATGTATCGCCAGCTATGGCCAGGGAGCACACATGCCCTTCAACGTCAGCTGCTGCTGATGCCACCGTAGCGCCATCACCCCAGGGGGGCTCAGCGGTTTGGAAATTTTTTCACGTGTGTGTCTCAGATCGGAGCAAAGCCATCTGTTGTCTCTGCCAGCAAAAATTGAGCCGTGGAAAGGCCAACTCTCACGTAGGGACAAGTGCCTTACGAAGGCACCTGGAGAGAAGGCACAAACAGCTATGGCAAGAACACCTGAGGAAAAGAAGCACCCCTCAAAAGACAAGCAGCGGAGAACAACCGTGGCAGCCGTCACAGGGGGCTTCTGCTGCTCCACGTTCCCATGGTATTGTTCGTGGCTGGGGGGAGGAAGAATGGATACACTTTTAAACAATTTAAAAATACAACCATCTAAACTTTCAAACAATTTAAAAATACAACCATCTAAACTTTCAAACAATTTAAAAATACAACCATCTAAACTTTCAAACAATTTAAAAATACAACCATCTATCATTTTCAAAAAAAATTAAAAAAGGGCAAAAAAAACTTGCCCTCCGTAAAACATTCTTAGCAAATGCTTTCGACTTGGTTTGTCTTCCGCTGGCTCAAGGGTCCATCTGACCACAGATGTCTGGTCTGCAAAGCACGGTCAGGGCAGCTACAGCATGGGTCTCAGCAGGCTCCCACTTCGGGCCGCAATCCAACCTTCATTCCCCGCGGTGACAATGGCAGACTTGCCCTCCATAACGGATTCCCGTTAAAGGATTTAAAGTTAATTCATTTCAAATACACAGCAGGGCCTCGAAAGTCCGCCTCCTGTATTGTTATTTTTGGTCACTACCTCGGGGCGGGCGTGCATGCCTACCTGCTGCCCTCCTTGGATGTGTAGTGGTAGCCGTTTCTCAGGCTCCACACCGGATTCCATCCCTCATTCCCCGGCCATTACCCGGGGTCACAAATGACAGACTTGCCCGCCTCCATATGATTCTCGTGAAAGGAATGTGGTGTCATCTTTGCCCGCCATAACTGGTTCTCGTTAAAGGATTTAAAGTACATTCATTTCAAATACACAGCAGGGCCTCGAAAGTCCGCCTCCAGTATTGTTATTTTTGGTCACTACCTCGGGGCGAGCGTGCATGCCTACCTGCTGCCCTCCTTGGATGTGTAGTGGTAGCCGTTTCTCAGGCTCCACACCGGATTCCATCCCTCATTCCCCGGCCATTACCCGGGGTCACAAATGACAGACTTGCCCGCCTCCATATGATTCTCGTGAAAGGAATGTGGTGTCATCTTTGCCCGCCATAACTGGTTCTCGTTAAAGGATTTAAAGTACATTCATTTCAAATACACAGCAGGGCCTCGAAAGTCCTCCTCCTGTATTGTTATTTTTGGTCACTACCTCGGGGCGGGCGGGCGTGCATGCCTGCCCGCTGCCCTCCTTGGATGTGTAGTGGTAGCCGTTGCTCAGGCTCCACACCGGATTCAAACCTCTCATTCCCCGGCCATTACCCGGGGTCACAATGGCAGACTTGCCCGCCTCCACAGGATTCTCATTGTAGCGGTACTGAACAAGTACACAGCAAGTAGAAAATGTAAATTAAAAACAAAATGTAAGCTTTTTAACAATGCCATGGAAAGTTGAGAAGGAAGTCACACATTACCTGACATCACTGAGTGAGGAAGAGCAATCACGCCATGTTGCGCAGTAGTCCAGCATGGCCGTCACTACACAAACAGCTGTTTGCGGTGCGTTACACAGTGAGTTTGGTGTGTCAGTGTGAAGCAGTACTCTAATTACACTCCCTGTTTGATGTATACACATGCAAGATGTTTGAAAGCACGTTAGGCCTGCAATTTAGCATTCAATGTGATTTCTGCCCTTAAAACGCTGCTTTGCGTCACATCCAGATTTTTCACCGGGACTTTTGGCATGTATCCCACTCCGCCATGCCCCCCTCCAGGTGTTAGACCCCTTGAAACATCTTTTCCATCACTTTTGTGGCCAGCATAATTTTTTCTATTTTTCAAAGTTCGCTTCCCCACTGAAGTCTATTGCGGTTCGCGAATTTTTCCACGAACCGAACCTTCTGCGGAAGTTCGCGAACCGAAAATCGGAGGTTCGCGACATCTCTATCTATCTATCTATCTATCTATGTACAATGAAACAATGAATCTCTATCTATCTATCTATCTATCTATCTATCTATCTATCTATCTATCTATCTACAGTAACTCTCTATCTATCTGCAGGGGTGTAACAATCGCTTTTGCAGTCCCTGCAATGGCAGGGCGCCTCGGAAGTACACAGGGGTCCAGCCTGCTGGTCTTACCTGGAATTGCAGGTGACCGACACTAATAAACTATTTGCGAAGGGGCATATCTTGCCCTCAGAGTACCTGGCTGATGCTGCTCTGCCCCCACTCCATCTCTGATTATCTGTAATCTGTAATCTGTAGCTCCACCTAAGCATAAAAAAGTAAAAACCATTCAATGTACAGAACCAAACTCATTGTTATTTTTTTTCCCAACAAAGTTAGGAGTTTCACATTAAAAATGCTATGCCATCTCTATTGTACTGAGTTGTCATAAAACATTTTTTGCCGATTTGCAGTAGATTGATACAGACTAGTACTGTATTAGTTTAGTCTTTAGAAAGCCCAACTAAACGGATGCTTTGATTTACTGAAGCTGGAGGACACCACAACACATAGGACTAGCACCATCAATTGTATACAGGGCTTGTAAATACCAATAATAATGATTAATTAATTGTGTGCAGAAGGGCCAACAATTAGGGCAATATTACATCAAAGAACAAAGAATGGCCCATAAAGAACCGCACCACAACAAAATAAAGATATAATCAAGCCTTTATTAAATCCATATGAAAGTTAAAACCATAAAAACAATTGCACAAATGATTATAGCCCCATAATGTACAATAGGTATACAAACTCCAAATGAGTAATATCAAAAATGATAAATATGCAAAGTCCTCAGAATGCTGGAAAGTAAAAAAAAGTGTATGAATAGATGAGTATAAGCCGCTAGTGAGCAGATAAACCATGTGCGCATTCACCCTGCATAATATAAGCACGAGTGAAATGAAAGTGAGAAAGCACTGAAATGAAAAAGTGTATTACAGTGAAGGAGAACTAGTGCTGCACACCAGTAGAAGACCCAACAAAGTGTGTAGAAGCGGGATAGGAATGACCGTACCGATAGGCAGTAGAACTAGTGGAGAAAAGTCGCAAGTGATAGAATACCACAGTGAGAGCGCCAGTGTTAATCTGCTTACCAAAGGAGGAGCGAGCGAGAGGCGTGGGCATGCAGTGCCATTGCGATTTGCCGCAATCAGCGCAGCAGCTTCTTCTGGGCATGATGCCCGGAACAATCAGAATCAGAATCTTTTATTTCGCCAAGCACGACTGGGCCGTGCCCGGAATTGGGTTTGGCAAGTACAGGGCTAGTGTGAGAACGAGCAGGACATACGATACATACATGTAAGCAGACAGACAATATAAAGGATACAGTTACACCATTGGACACATTTGAACACGTATATATGAAGTGTGCAGCCGTGCAGTCAGGCTAGGTGCTACCAGACTTGTCGTGGTTGGATGAGGAGGGTTCTAAGAGTTCTAAGAGTTCAGATAGTTAAGATAGTTTACGGCTCAGGGGAAGAAACTGTTCCTGTGCCTTGTGGTCCTGGTGTAGATGGATCAGAATCTCTGGCCTAAGGGGAGCCTACGAAGGAAGCGGAAACCTAAGTGGGAGGGGTCATTAGCGATTTTTTGAGCTCTGGAGCGCAGTCTAGAGTTGAAAATTTGGTCAAGAGAGGGGAGTGGTTTCTCGATGATTCTCTCTGCTGATCTGATGACCCTCTGCAGTTTGTGTCTGTCGCTGGTGGAGGAGCCAGCATACCAGACCAGGATAGAGGAGATGAGGACAGATTCAATTGTGACAGTGTAGAAGCTCGTCAGAAGCTCGCGAGCCATACCGAACTTCTTTAGTTGGAGTAGGAAAAATAGCCTCTGCTGCGCTTTTTTCTGGGTTGAGGTAGTGTTGGCTTTCCAAGTCAAGTCCTTAGAGATTGTCATGCCAAGGAGGCGTGCACAGGGGACGTTTTCAACTACCGTGCCGTCAATGCTGATCGGGGGTGGAGTGGTAGCGCGTTTCCTAAAATCGACAATCATCTCAACCGTTTTTGTAGTGTTGAGGACCAGCCCGTTCTCCCTACACCAGTGGCAAATTCTGTCAATCTGGTGGCGATACTCCTGCTCATCATTCCCAGAGATGAGGCCAATGATGGTGGTATCGTCAGCGAACTTGAGGACTTTGACGGAGTCCACGGTGAACCTGCAATTGTTAGTGTATAGGGAGAATAGGAACGGAGACAGTACGCATCCTTGGGGGGCCCCTGTATTGGTGGTCCTTGGTTGGGAGATGATAGTGTCCAGCTTGACGGCCTGGGATCTATTACTTAGGAAGTCTGTGAACCAGAGGCGGAGGGTGGGGTGGACCCCAAGGGCAGCAAGATTTTCTTGAAGTATTAGGGGGCTGATGGTGTTAAACGCCGAGCTAAAGTCAAGTAGAAGGATCCTGGCATATGAGTCAGGTCTGTCCATTTACAAGCTCCAGGCAGATGTTTATGGCGTCGTCAGTAGACCTGTTTGCTCTATATGCAAACTGAAACGGGTCCAGCAGGGACTCAGTTGATTGCTTGAGGGAAGGCAAAACCAAGCTTTCAAGAAGCCACTGATTGCAGCGAATCACGAGACTGGCATTATAATTCTGACACCAACTAGTGGAAAAATTAAGCCCAAAAATACAGTTGTGGTTGTGTAGTGAAAAAGTCAAGATGAACAGAATCAGCATCAGATGGCAGCTTGCTGGCATCATTGCAAAATATTAACAGAGCTTATGTAATAAATTGCAGCGTAAAAATGTTTTCACTTTTTTTACACTTCATGAATGATACATAGCATACTTAACCACTTCCCGACCGCCTAATGCACAGAGGCGGCTGGGAAGTGGACCCCGCAAGGACCAGCTCATGCCCAAAGGCGGCGGTCCTTGTAGGGGCATGGGCGGAGCGCCGGCGGAGGATCGCGTCACGGATGACGCGATCCTCCGCCGGCGCCTGTCACCGCTCAACCTCGCGATCGCCGCATACAAAGTGTATAATACACTTTGTAATGTTTACAAAGTGTATTATACAGGCTGCCTCCTGCCCTGGTGGTCCCAGTGTCCGAGGGACCACCAGGGAAGGCTGCAGCCACCCTAGTCTGTACCCAAGCACACTGATTTCTCCCCCCCTGCCCCAGATCGCCCACAGCACCCCTCAGACCCCCCCCCCCCCTGCCCACCCCCCAGACCCCTGTTTGCACCCAATCACCCCCCTAATCACCCATCAATCACTCCCTGTCACTATCTGTCAACGCTATTTTTTTTTATCTCCCCCCCCTGCCCACTGCCCCCTCCTGATCACCCCCCCACCCCTCAGATTCTCCCCAGACCCCCCCCAGACCCCCCACCCCCTGTGTACTGTATGCATCTATCCCCCCTGATCACCTGTCAATCACCTGTCAATCACCCATCAATCACCCCCTGTCACTGCCACCCATCAATCAGCCTCTAACCTGCCCCTTGCGGGCAATCTGATCACCCACCCACACCGATAGATCGCCCGCAGATCCGACATCAGATCACCACCCAAGCGCAGTGTTTACATCTATTCTCTCCTCTAAACACCCACTAATTACCCATCAATCACCCATCAATCACCCCCTATCACCACCTGTCACTGTTACCCATCAGATCAGACAATAATCTGCCCCTTGTGGGCACCCAATCACCCGCCTACACGCTCAGATTGCCCTCAGACCCCCCCTTATCAATTCGCCAGGGCATTATTTACATCTGTCCTTCCCTGTAATAACCCACTGATCACCTGTCAATCACCTGTCAATCACCCATCAATCACCCCCTGTCACTGCCACCCATCAATCACCCCCTGTCACTGCCACCCATCAATCAGCCCCTAACCTGCCCCTTGCGGGCAATCTGATCACCCACCCACACCAATAGGTCGCCCGCAGATCTGACATCAGATCACCACCCAAGCGCAGTGATTACATCTATTCTCTCCTCTAAACACCCACTAATTACCCATCAATCACCCATCAATCACCCCCTATCACCACCTGTCACTGTTACCCATCAGATCAGACCCTAATCTGCCCCTTGCGGGCACCCAATCACCCGCCTACAGGCTCAGATTGCCCTCAGACCCCCCCTTATCAATTCGCCAGTGCAATATTTACATCTGTGCTTCCCTGTAATAACCCACTGATCACCTGTCAATCACCTGTCAATCACCCATCAATCACCCCCTGTCACTGCCACCCATCAATCACCCCCTGTTACTGCCACCCATCAATCAGCCGCTAACCTGCCCCTTGCGGGCAATCTGATCACCCACCCACACCAATAGATCGCCCGCAGATCCGACATCAGATCACCACCCAAGCGCAGCGTTTACATCTATTGTCTCCTCTAAACACCCACTAATTACCCATCAATCACCCCCTATCACCACCTGTCACTGTTACCCATCAGATCAGTCCCTAATCTGCCCCTTGCCGGCACCCAATCACCCGCCTACACGCTCAGATTGCCCTCAGCCCCCCCCCCCTTATCAATTCGCCAGGGCATTATTTACATCTGTAATAAACCACTGATCACCCATCAATCACACCCTGTCACTGCCACCCATCAATCACCCCCTGTCACTGCCACTCATCAATCAGCCCCTAACCTGCCCCTTGTGGGCAATCTGATCACCCACCCTTACCAATAGTTCGCCCGCAGATCCGACGTCAGATCACCTCCCAAGTGCAGTGTTTATATCTGTTCTCTACCCTAAACACCCACTAATTACCCATCAATCACCCCCTGTCACTGCTACCTATCAGATTAGACCCCTATCTGCCCCTAGGGCACTCAATCACCCGCCCACACCCTCAGAATGCCTTCATGCCCCAGCCCTGATCACCTCGCCAGTGCATTGCTTGCATCTATTCCCCCCTCTAATCACACCTTGAGACACCCATCAATCACCTCCTGTCACCCCCTAGCACACCTACCCATCAGATCAGGCCCTAATTTGCCCCGTGTGGGCTCCTGATCACTTGGCCAAACCCTCAGACCCCTTCCGATCACCTCCCCAGTGCATTGATTGCATCTATTTTCCCCTCTAACCACCCCCTGAGACACCCATCAATCACCTCCTGTCACCCCCTAGCACTCCTATCCATCAGATCAGGCCCAATACAACCTGTCATCTAAAAGGCCACCCTGCTTATGTCCGGTTCCACAAAATTCGCCCCCTCATAGACCACCTGTCATCAAAATTTTCAGATGCTTATACCCCTGAACAGTCATTTTGAGACATTTGGTTTCCAGACTACTCACGGTTTTGGGCCCGTAAAATGCCAGGGCGGTATAAGAACCCCACAAACTGACCCCATTTTAGAAAAAAAGACACCCCAATGTATTCTGTTAGGTGTATGACGAGTTCATAGAAGATTTTATTTTTTGTCAAAAGTTAGCGGAAATTGATTTTTGTTTTTTTTTCACAAAGTGTCATTTTTCACTAACTTGTGACAAAAAATAAAATCTTCTATGAACTCGCCATACACCTAACGGAATACCTTGGGGTGTCTTCATTCTAAAATGGGGTCACTTGTGGGGTTCCTATACTGCCCTGGCATTTTAGGGGCCCTAAACCGTGAGGAGGAGTCTAGAAAACTAATGCCTCAAAATGACCTGTGATTAGGACGTTGGGCCCCTTAGCGCACCTAGGCTGCAAAAAAGTGTCACACATGTGGTGATTGCCGTACTCAGGAGAAGTAGTATAATGTGTTTTGGGGTGTATTTTTACACATACCCATGCTGGGTGGGAGAAATCTCTCTGTAAATGGACAATTGTGTGTAAAAAAATCAAACAATTGTCATTTACAGAGATATTTCTCCCACCCAGCATGGGTATGTGTAAAAATACACCCCAAAACACATTATACTACTTCTCCTGAGTACGGCGGTACCACATATGTGGCACTTTTTTGCACCCTAAGTACGCTAAGGGGCCCAAAGTCCAATGAGTACCTTTAGGATTTCACAGGTCATTTTGCAACATTGTTGGTTTTAAGACTACTCCTCACGGTTTAGGGCCCCTAAAACGCCAGGACAGTATAGGAACCCCACAAATGACTCCATTTTAGAAAGAAGATACCCCAAGGTATTCTGTTAGTAGTACGGTGAGTTCATAGAAGATTTTATTTTTTGTCACAAGTTAGCGGAAATGGATTTTTATTGGTTTTTTTCACAAAGTGTCATTTTCCGCTAACTTGTGACAAAAAATAAAATCTTCTATGAACTCACCGTACTACTAACGGAATACCTTGGGGTGTCTTCTTTCTAAAATGGGGTCATTTGTGGGGTTCCTATACTGTCCAGTGATTTTAGGGGCCCTAAACCGTGTGGAGTAGTCTTGAAACGAAATTTCTCAAAATGACCTGTGAAATCCTAAAGGTACTCATTGGACTTTGGGCCCCTTAGCGCAGTTAGGGTGCAAAAAAGTGCCACACATGTGGTATCCCCGTACTCGGGAGAAGAAGTACAATGTATTTTGGGGTGTATTTTTACACATACCCATGCTGGGTGGGAGAAATAACTCTGTAAATGGACAATTGTGTGTAAAAAAAATCAAAAGATGTATTTCATTTACAGATGTATTTCTCCCACCCAGCATGGGTATGTGTAAAAATACACCCCAAAACACAACATACTACTTCTCCTGAGTACGGCAATACCACATGTGTGGCACTTTTTTGCAGCCTAACTGCGCTAAGGGGCCCAATGTACAATGAGCACCTTTAGGCTTTACAGGGGTGCTTACAAATTAGCACCCCCCAAAATGCCAGGACAGTAAACACACCCCACAAATGACCCCATTTTGGAAAGTAGACACTTCAAGGTATTCAGAGAGGGGCATGGTGAGTCCGTGGCAGATTTAATTTTTTTTTATCGCAAGTTAGAAGAAATGGAAACTTTTTTTTTTTTTGGTCACAAAGTGTCATTTTCCGCTTACTTGTGACAAAAATTAATAGCTTCTATGAACTCACTATGCCTCTCAGTGAATACTTTGGGATGTCTTCTTTCCAAAATGGGGTCATTTGGGGGGTATTTATACTATCCTGGAATTCTAGCCCCTCATGAAACATGTCAGGTGGTCAGAAAAGTCATAGATGCTTGAAAATGGGAAAATTCACTTTTTGCACCATAGTTTGTAAACGCTATAACTTTTACCCAAACCAATAAATATACACTGAATGGGTTTTTTTTTATCAAAAACATGTTTGTCCACATTTTTTGTGCTGCATGTATACAGAAATTTTACTTTATTTGAAAGATGTCAGCACAGAAAGTTAAAAAAAATCATTTTTTTGCCAAAATTCATGTCTTTTTTGATGAATATAATAAAAAGTAAAATTCGCAGGAGCAATCAAATAGCACCAAAAGAAAGCTTTATTAGTGACAAGAAAAGGAGCCAAAATTCATTTAGGTGGTAGGTTGTATGAGCGAGCAATAAACCGTGAAAGCTGCAGTGGTCTGAATGGAAAAAAAGTGGCCGGTCCTTAAGGGGGGTAAAGCCCTAGGTCCTCAAGTGGTTAAAGAGAAACCGCAACCAAGGATTGAACTTCATCCCAACCACTACTGTGGAACTCCTCCCACAGTATGATGTCAGCACCTAGGTCCTGCCAGTCTGTTAACCTCGCTGCATTGTGGGAAATAATGGCTTTTTTTTAATTGCCAAGCAAGCAATATCTCCCTCTGTGAATAGAACTCTCAGTAACGAACATTCTGTACAGCTCCCCTGGTAGAGCTAAAGATGTCACCACCAGTGATGAATTTCAGAATGTAAATCAGGGAGAGGAAATATTTTACAATGTTCAAAAACTGACTAAATAATTAAATAAATGAATATTATCAAAAAGAAGCAATTTTATTGATTATGTTATTTTCGCTGCAGGTTCTCTTTAGCGGCTCAGACACACTGTAAGCACTTTTGTGAGCGCTTTTTAGCCATCAGCACTTTCTGAGAACTTTTTAAAAATGCTCCCATTGACGTACATTAAAATCACGGTAAAATCGCGAATTGCGGTAAAATTGTGCAAATTTTACACCAATCGTGGTTGTATAACGATTTTAATTAATGTTAGTCAATGGGAGTATTTTTTAAAAACTCTCAGAAAGCCCTGAAGGCTAAAAAGCGCTCAGAAAAGTGCTTATAGTGTGTCTGAGCCCTAACTGTCCATTTCACAAGAATCTCACTAAGCAAGATTGGCACCAATTCAACACTAGACTAGACTCGACTCATACATTTCATTCACTCATCCCTATTCACTAATCTTTCATTGTTATTTAGTAACCAGATGGCTCAAGGTGACCACGAACACTAGAATATTAAAAGGGTCTCAAATGGACCAAAAAGCCCTCTTACTAAAAAGGAATGCCAAATATGATGTTGCCTTCTTAAAGGGGCACTATGGCAAAAAAATTGTAACTTTTAAAATATGTGCAAACATAGACTAATAAAAAGTACATTTTTTTACAGAGTAAAATGAGCCATAAATTACTTTTCTCCTATGTTGTTGTCACGTACAGTAGGTAGTAGGAATCTGACAGAAGCGACAGGCTTTGGACTACTCTTTCACTTCATAGGGGATTCTCAGTAAGGCTTTTATTCTTTATAAAGTTATTCCCTAAAAAGGATTTAAACAATGACGCTGGCCAGCTTCCGTGCTCGCTACACAGGTTTTTGGCAGTTGGACAGAGCAACTGCCAATCACTAAGTGCTTTTGAAAATAAGTAAATCCCTGAGAGTCCCCCATGAAGAGATGGACTAGTCCAAAACCTGTCGCTTCTTTCAGATTTCTACTACCTACTCTAGGCGACAGCAACATAGGAGAAAAGTAATTTATGGCTCATTTTACTCTGGAAAAAACGTAATTTTTAATTGTTTATGTTTGCACATATTTTAAATTTAATTAAGGTAATTGTAATTATTCAACTTTATGTTAACAAGCAATGTTTCCCATGATGCTCACTGTTGACTATGCAAATCATCACTGTATGTATTGCCCAGCGCTGTGTAATATGTATATAATACAATAAATAATAATAACTTTGTAACCCTGAAAGACCAATTAAATTTACAGAACCATACTGATTCAATATGTAAACAGTTATTTTAGGAGTTTTTGCTCCACATTAGTGCAATGCATGAATTAATACAGCTATATGAGGAAAGGCTTGAGTGAGTGTTGTACAGAACCCAGATAGCTCATGGCGACTCAGAAACAAAATATTATAAGGGGCTCAGAGGGACTAAAAATCTACAGCTAATCTTTCAGCAATCCTTACTATTTTTATGTGACAATAATGTCAGAAACACCTGATCTGCTGCATGCTTGTTCAGGGTCTTTGGCTAAAAGTATTAGAGGCAGATGATCAGCAGGATAGCCAGGCAACTGGTATTGCTTTATAGGAAATAAATATGTCAGCCTCCATATCCCTCTCACTTTAGTTGTCCTTTAAAATGATGTATAATAGGACAACCTATTTAACTTCTGGTTAAAAATTGTTCACAAAAGACATTTTTTATTTGGTCAAAATTGGATCTTTTCTACTATTCTTGAACATTTCTGCATCATTTTCTTTTGCCAACATGATTCAAAACCATAAGAAAACTTAGCAGTCTATCCTCATTCTAACTCTGTACACATGTGAATGATAATTGATTTTTATCCTTTGTCAGCTGCTGTAACAGACTTAAAGCCGAATATAACCCTGCATTTCAACTTTGCTCTAACATATTATTTACAGCATATTATATGCAAAAAGCATTTTTTTTTTACTAGACCAGCATTGGAAGGGTTAAACACAGAGGTTTAAAGTTCCGTGGAGAGATATGCAGAAGTTCAGATTGCTACATTCTATTTAGTTGAATGTATCTATTGATAAATGTTACACTCTTTGGCTGTCCTCCAAGCTCCTTCTCAGTCAGAGAGAGTGAGTCACATTCAACACTTAGATACATTTATGTAAACAAAATGTATCTATTTCAGCTTCGGATGCGTCTGCAGAAATCTCCAGGAACTTTAAAGCCCTGTGTAACCCTTCCAATGCTGGTCTAGTAAAAAAAAAATGCTGGTTGCATATAATATACAGTAAATAATGTTTTAGAGCAAAGTTGAAATGCAGGGTTATATTCTGCTTTAAGTGAAAGGCTATATATAGAAATGTCCAACAGGATCCAGATCAAATCAGAATATTTAAACTGATCTTGGTATGTGCATAATTATGGGCCCTGCAAATAAAAGTCTTAGCCTTCACGGTCTGATTAATATATATTTCCAGATGTTTTGTTTTCATAATTGCAAGAATGTTGTAAATATAAATATATGCAAACAAATAATATAAAGATTATTCTGATCTTGTGAAGGAATTTAAAATGCATCCCTTATATCTGCGTCTAATTTCAGTATCGTTAACTTTGTGAACTGTTGATTGTCTCTTATTAAACAATTTTGTCAACAGAAGTATATGTTGCCCTCTGTTTGAACTTCCAAAGTTGGTTCTTTGATATTACATTTTGCTTTCTTTCCTTGTAATAATTCATATACTTAGCAACTGGCTTCAAAAAAATCCTATTATATGGAGATTATGTTATCTAAAGCTTATTAAGCTTCATGTCAGGTTTTAAGGAGTTGAGGCATAAAGAACAGCGCAGAAGAAGCATGACTTTCTAATCATTAAAAAAGATAGGCTGAAATCTTGCAGAAAGAGTGAAATGTTTCCTATAGTCCTTCACCCATCATGCACAAATATACATCACCCTAACAGCTAACAGTGAAAAGGCTATTAAAAATCTTTTGTCTAATTATCGGCCTGCTGCTAATAAGAAAGAAAACAAATTCAGTGTTACATCATCACCAGTAGATAAAGTCCACATATTTAAAGTAGCAAAATTATTTACTGAACATAGCTCTATTGCACTGATTCACATCTCTTTTGTCCATCTAGGTTAAAGTAGGTTAAGTGTCCCTATTATCCTACAAACTATGCATGGAAAGAAACATTTAACAAGATTCCCTTGACTTCCTATTAACCTGGGTTAAGGCCATAACCATAAGTACAGGCATAGCAGATGTCATGGGGTCCAAAGATAACAAGGGTCCAGTTGGTTTAAGTTATGTTTAACCACTTCAGCCTACAGTGTTGTTCACCTTATGCATCCGAGTAACTTTTACCACCCCATTCATTCAACAATAACTTTATCACTACTTATCACACTGAAATGATTTATATCTTTTTTTTCTGCCACCATTTAGGCTTTCTTTGGGTGGTACATTTTGCTAAGAATTATTTTATTCTAAATCCATTTTAACAGGAAGATTAAGAAAGAAATGAAAAAAATTCATTATTTTTCAGTTTTTGGACATTATAGTTTGAAATTAATACATGAGACCGTAATAAAAACCTATGTATTTTATTTACCCATTTGTCCCAGTTATTACACCATTTAAATTATGTCTCTATCACAATTTATGGCTCCGATATTTTATTTGGAAATAAAGGTGCCTTTTTTCAATTTGCATCCATCACTATTTACAAGCATATAATTTAAAAAATTATATTAATATACTCTCTTGACATGCATATTCAAAAAGTTCAGACCCTTAGGTAACTATTTATGTTGTTGTTGTTTTTTATTGTAATTTTTTTATTTTTTTTATTAAAAATTTTAAATGGGTAATTTTTGGTGTGGGAGGTAAACAGCTATTTTTAAATGTAATATAATGTACTTATTTAATAAAAAATGTATGTGTGTGTAGTTTTACTATTTGGCCACAAGATGGTCACAGTCAAAAAGTCCTGGAAGCGAACAATCTCACTTCCAGGAAGCATTAGGTGGGCGGGAAACTTTTTTTTCAGGTTTTTCTGCGGGTGACTTAGATCAATGATTGGGAACTATATTCTCATTCATTGATCTCAGGGCTAACAGCAAGCAGCTGGAGCACACGCGGCACAGTGGCAGTGGCAGAGTCTATCTGGACAGACATATCCGTCCAGATAGACTTAAGTAATTAAGGAGTATCAACAAGAAATCCCTAGGGTTCTGCAAGACAACTATTACAATTCCTACCAATGTATTTTGGAACCACAACGTTCAACATAGTGGCCCTTATTGAATTCACCTTTTCTCCTAAGTTGTCTACTAGGAGATCATTTTCATCTTTTGTTTAAAATACTCTTTTTTTTAGCACTGCTCAATTGAAAAGATACCAAAACATAGGTGAAAATGTACTCTTAAAAACATTTTATTGATAAGGTGTAAATTTATCACCTAGGAGAAAACTTAGAAGAAAAAGTAAATTTAATAAGGGTCAGTATCTGTAATGCTTGTGTGCATGAGCAATACTGTCTGTTTACAAATCACAGGTGTAATGCTTGGAGGTTAAACTTTGACCATCCAGAGCAGCAAAACTGGTAGCTTCTGATATTGCTACAAATAAGACGCAATGGCAGCGCAGTGCGATGTTGCGCTGCCCTTTTGATAGCAAGCACTCAGACAGGTACAAGACAGGACTATAGATTGGAATGTAACTAGACAAATAAGACACAATGGCAGCGCAGTGCGATGTTGCACTGCCTTAGCAATAGCAAGCATTCACACAGACAAAACTACAGGAAAGAACGTGACTAATAGCAACCGCAGCCTATAGTTATGTTCCTAGAACTAGAGTAGCAGGAATACTACCAGTCACCAACATGTTGATGGCAGAATCCAAGCTATCAGGATAATGGACTCCACTGACCCACCACAGATGCAATGAACGTCCATCAGGCAAGGAAACTAGGCAATAAATAATAATACAGGAAAATAATAAACGGCTCAACTAATGGATAAATATATTTTAGCAAGTCTGCATATATATTTATCAAGAACTAGCTAAAGCACAAGTAATAAGGTCGCATTGAACTACAATAACAGAACTAGCACAGTGCCCAGCAGACCAGCATAGTGATCGCTATGATGGGCGAGGTCTAAAAGGGGAGACAGACTTTTATGCCGTCATCGACCAATGGATGCAAGCATGCAAATCTCCACACAGCTGAATGGTAATCATTCAATCCTGAGCTGTCTTGATTACCATTTGCTAGCTGGTTGTGAATGCAAAGAACTCCCATCAGAAATACATGCAGTATTATGTAACAGCATGCATACAGGAAATCCAGGGCTATCAGGCCACAGCTCAGCTGTAGTAAGCAATTGGTGGAATGATGACAGCATCCTGAGCTGCCCAGAACTGCAGAGCAATTGCAAATGACAATGTGACTATGTGACATGTGACATGTGACAATGTTGCGAATGCACAACCGAATGCAGGCAGACAAGCAAGAACTGTCCTTTTGCGGCTCCACCACAACGGACAGAACATGCCACAGGAGGAATCCTTACAGTATCTCTAAAAGCTTGGCCTCTCTACTACTACTAGTCCCTACTCACATCTATGATGATAGCAAGAAGGAAAAGCATTATTAGTAAAGTGTATTGCCTGTAAGGCTCTATAACTTTCAGTTACATCATCAGCTTTTGCTTTTGCAATTTTTACTCATTTTTAAGTCATACAAGTTGGTGATAAGACAATAACAAAAATTACAGCACTCCCAATACTGCTATTCCAAACACTATGCATTTAAATATTAATTGTGAAACTTAAAGTGTACCTGAGATGGCGTGTAAGGCTGTATTTATACTTACCTGTGGCTTCCTTCAGCCCTATGAGGTGCGTGGAGTCCATCGCCGTCCTCTGTAGCTGCCCAGTTCACTTGTAAGTTCCCCTGATATTTTGGCCAGTCGCAGGCAGATGTGCACTATTATGCATGTGCAACCCAGCCACATGATCCCCTGCCTCACTCTTGTGCCCAGGAGCATTCTGCATTTGTGCAGTACAAATATTAAGTGAAGGGGGGGGGGGTGTAGCTGGCGCACTAGGGAGATGAATGCTTTGCTCAGCATCACTGATTGCTTTAGCTCAACATTTCAGCTACCCTGGTGACTTCTTTAGAACATAAAGTTAAGAATTCCAGTTTCACAGATGTTAATTGGTTTATGATCTTCCACATGGCTTATCCTATGGCACACACTACTTCAAACAATATATTTGTCAGTATCACACTTAATTTTGGTATAAGTTTAGAAAGCATAATAAATTAAATGCATGCACTATAACTTTTAAAACACAACTAAAAAGATGAGTTGAGACAGAGTGGCCCACACAATATTTGGCATAAAAATAAAAACAAAAACTTTGAAATTCTAGTGAAGCTGCTATTTACAAATCTTTATTTTATGAAGAATTTCACAAGAACTTCGTCCTTTTACAAGTACAACAATTAATTAACTTGTTTGTTTTTTTGTATTTAGTAAGCCATAATTCCCTACCTATAAGCAAATAAAAAATCTTCCCTAACAGCAGGTCCAAAAGTTTGGTTAGGTTGGACTTTTCCTCCTTTTCTACTCAATATGCAATCTTCATGCACTATACCTTTCTAAAACATATACTGGATGAGGACTCTCAATCTACAGGGATATGAAAATGGAAAATCCCTTCACCTCTCTATCCACAGATGACATTTTTAAAGCAAACATATATTTGTGGAATTCTATTCTGGTATCTCCAGGAAGAGAGATGTTCTTCTGATTTTGCATAGGACATATATTTACCTATCTAGATCCTTTGCCATATGTTTATCTGATTCACATTAATATGTAAAGTGTTGAGAAGACCAGGCAGATTTATTTCACAATTTCAAGAAAAGCAATATGAAACCAAATTCACGCAGAGATGGCAAAAGCTGAAGCTGAAAAATAAAGAGATTGCAAGTTATATTCTAAAAAATGTAAATGTGTCTAAACTTATATGGAATACAATCTACTAATATAGGACTTGTAGTGAACCATTTATGGAATATAATTGTACAAGATAAGGGGAAAGGAAGGATATATTTGAAATGCCAACCTACTTTAAAGTGGACTCAAACCAAAATTTTTTTAAAAATATTTAGTTGCACCACTGTGACACATACAAAGATAAATAAACACTCCTTCAATCCTATGAGCATTTCAGCGCATGCTTTTCACCCTTTTCTTTAAATAACTAGGGTTATACAGGTGGCAGCCATTAGCAATTCCTTCTTGCCGGACACCACCTATTCCACCAGTTTGCCGGATTCTGTCCCGGCAATATGAAAGGAAAGGAGGGGTTCTTACAATAAATGTAAAATATTTTATATTTGTCATCATGCAGCTGAAAAAAAGGCTGCTATTTATTATTATAATTTAGAAAATAGATTTTATTTCTGAACTCTTGTATTTTTAATTTGGGTCCACTTTAAATCGTTGTTAATAGAAGATGCTAATATCAGATAATATGAATACAAGTTGTAGTACATAACTTAAATGTACTTGCCTAACATGGGAGAAGGTTAAATATCATCTAAATAAGATAACATAGATAACGTTCTTGGGCCCAGAGAAAACATTTACCATTTGCTTTTAGGACTAATCTCAGTGATTGATAACCCACTTTATCTAATTTTCTTAGATCCTCTACAAAGCTTAAACCCCCTTGGCGGTACAATAAATCCGCCAGGGGGCAGCGCAGCACTTTTTTTTTTTTTTAAAAAGCCTAGCCTAGCCTAGTGCAAGCTACATGCTTCCCCCCTCCCTTCGTTATCCCTCCCACCCCTCCGATCGCCGCCGGCGCTTTTACCCTGCAGGGAATCCCGTTCTGAATGGGATTCCTTGTATGGGCTTCCCCGTCGCCATGGCGACGATCGCGATGACGTCACAGACATCATTGACGTCCTGACGTCAGCGGGTGTCCCGATCCACCCCTCAGCGCTGCCTGGCACTGATTGGCCAGGCAGTGCAGGGGTCTCGTGGGGGGGGCAGCACGGCGCAGCGGATAGCGGCAATTTGGTGGGTGGCGGCGGCGATCCTTATGCACACGCAGCTAGCACGCAGCAAAAAAAAATTATGTAAATCGGCCCAGCAGGGCCTGAGCGGCACCCTCCGGCGGCTTACCCCGTGTCCAGCATGGGGTTACCGCTAAGGAGGTTAAAAGACTGGAAATCACATGATCATGAGCCAAAATTGAACAGAGAAGCATATTGAAGATGTATTCTTTATGTCCCTTTCAAAATAAAAAGTGAACTGGCTTGTGCGATAAATGTTTGGATGCCACATATCTGGGAAATATGCAGCAATATGGGAGATCAGGTGTAACGATTGGTGTCAACACGCAGAGAGAGTCTGATTATTGGTGATCTGCAGAATCACCAAGAATACAGATATACACCAGATTATGGATGATCTGCAGAATCACCAATAATCCAGGTATTGCTAACCTCTGGACACCTGTAATGAATGAGTGTATGATGTAAAGATACAACTTTGGGTATGGACCACTGGGGGAGCCAGTGGTCGGAAGCAATGCGGAATACCCCCTGTGACAGTGGGAGATACTCCTGGAGCCTAGGGTCTCATAGGAGAGGGGGCCAGGCTGAGTTGCAGGATGCCCTGCTGCTAATAGATAGAAGTGAGGCCCTAAGCTGGGTGTGAGGTCCTTGGTCTCTACACCCTGTAACTAGCCTGAGACACAACACAGTAATAACACAGGACCCTAGTCTTGGGTGTGAGGTCCTTGGTCTCTACACCCTGGAACTGGTCTAAAGCATAACACAGTAGTAATAACACAGTTTCCTAGTTTGGGTGTGAGGTCCTTGGTCTCTACACCCTGGAACTGGTCTAAAGCATAACACAGTAATATCACAGTTTCCTAGTCTGGGTGTGAGGTCCTTGGTCTCTACACCCTGGAACTGGTCTAAAGCATAACACAGTAATAACACAGTTTCCTAGTCTGGGTGTGAGGTCCTTGGTCTCTACACCCTGGAACTGGTCTAAAGCATAACACAGTAATAACACAGAATAGTACTGTGTGAATTCCCAGGTCCTCCTGGTTCTAACACACTGTGGGATCTGACTATGGTCTGTGTGCTAACACGCAAGCATTTGCAACAGCAGACAACGTGAGACTGAAGGGGAAGATCTTATATAGTGCAGCGCTGATCAGCGCCGCCCGTTGCCCTTCAGCCAATCGCCGTTTGCTGCGAGGTCAGCTGACCATGCGGGTCAGCTGATCCATCTCTGTTTCCCATAAAGCTTCTGCCTCTCGGCGCACGCGTATTCCTCAGCCTGTGTGCACATGAAGGCTGTACCACATCAGACATATGTCGCCGCACGGAAACCGCCGGCCAGAACACGGAACTAGCCGCCATGCTGTCAGTGCATGCGGCGGCTTTTCCGCGATTCTTCACATCAGGATAGTAGTTTGGATGCCACATTTCTGGGAAATATGCAGCAATATGGGAGATCAGGATAGTAGTCAGGTGACTAGGTTTTTCAAAAGAAAGTCACTAATGAGTCCTTCTTGAGAAGAAAATTATTAAATCATTTATACTTACTTGGGGCTTCCTTCAGCCTCTTTAGGCCATTGGCTTTTCTCACCATCCTCCCTGTCTGCCCCAATAGTCCGGCTGGCCGGCCCAGTCTCTTCTTTTAGTTGCCGTCAGAGTCCTGCTGTATTGCCCATGCACAGCCTATAAGCAGAGCAGATAAAAGGCTTGTAGTTGATTTGAGGTGTGGTGCTTGCATGTGAAAGATTTTGCTGTGAGCAGACAACATGTGGCCAAAGAAGCTCTCCATGCAGATGAAAGAAGCCATCCTTAACCCTCCTGGCGGTTTGCAAAAAAATCGCCAGGGGGCAGCAAATCTTTTTTTTTAAATTTTTTTTTTTTTCATGTAGCGAGACAAAGTCTCGCTACATGATAGCCGCTGCTCAGCGGCATCCCCCCAGCCCCTCCGATCGCCGCCGGCGATCGGAGATCCGGAGATCCCGTTCAAAGAACGGGATCTCCCGGAGGGCTTCCCCCGTCGCCATGGCGACGGGGCGGGATGACGTCACCGACGTCATCGACGTCGTGACGTCAAAGGGGATTCCGATCCACCCCATAGAGCTGCCTGGCACTGATTGGCCAGGCAGCGCACGGGGTCTGGGGGGGGGGCTGCGGTGCGACGGATAGCGGCGGATCGGCGGGTAGCGGCGGCGATCGGGCACTGCACGCAGCTAGCAAAGTGCTAGCTGCGTGCAGCAAAAAAAAAATTATGCAAATCGGCCCAGCGGGGCCTGAGCGGTGCCTTCCGGCGGCATAGCCCGAACTCAGTTCGGGCTTACCGCCAGGAAGGTTAAGCTGCGGAAAAAAAACTGATCCGAGAAATTGCTTCAATTGCTATAGTGTGGCAAAATCTACAGTTTGGTACACCCTGAGAAAGAAAGCAAGCACTGGTGAACTCAGCAAAGCAAAAAAAAAAAAATCCTCGATGTCCACAGAAGACAACAGTGGTAGATGATTGCAGAATAATTTCCATGGTGCAGAGAAACACCTTCACAACAGCCAACCAAGTGAACAACGCTCTCAAGGAGGTAGGCATGTCAATATTCAAGTCTGCCATAAAGAGACAACTGCATGGAAGTAAATACAGAGGGTATACTGCAAGGTGCAAGCCACTAAAAAGCCTCAAGAATAGAAAGAGTAGATTGGACTTTATTGAAAAAAATGTAAAAAGTCAGCACAGTTCTGTAAAAACATTCTTTGAACAGATTAAACCAAGATCAACCAGATAATGGCAAAAAAGTATGGAGAAGGTGTGGAACCGTTCACTATTCAAAGCATACCACATTACTGTAAAACATGGTGGAGGCAGAGTGACGGCTTGGGCATGCATGACTGCCAGTGACACTAGTGTTTTTTGATGATGTGACACAGGATAGAAGCAGCCAAAGGAATTCTGAGGTGTTCAGAGACATACTGTCTGATCAAATCCAGTTACATGCAGTCAAGCTGATTGGAAAACATTTCATGACACAGATGGTCAATGACCCAAAACATAGAGCGAAAGCAACCCAAGAGTTTGCAGAGAGAGGGAAGGTCCGTTCAATTGGATAATTAAAAGTCTGATTTTTATTTAGGAATCATCAATAATGGACAAAAGGCATATCAGTATAAAAATCAGACTTTTAATCATCCAGTTGAGTGCACCTTTCCTCTCTCTGCATCTGTTTGGCCTGGCTGTGCCTGGTCCTACTCCTAGCTGGTGTGGAGGAGTGGTGAGAGGTGTTTCCTCCTCTGTTTGTGTAACCCAAGAGTATAATTAAGAAATGAAGTGAAAAATTCTTGACTGCCAGGTCAGTCACCTGATCTTAACCCAATTGAGCATGCATTTCACTTATTGAAGACTAAACTTTGGACAGACCCACAAACAAACAGCAACTGAAAGCCACTGCTGTAAAGGCCTGCCAGAGCACTGAAAAGGAGGAAACCCAACATCTGGTGATGTCCATGAGTTCAGGACTTCAAGCAGCCTTTTCTAGCAAAGGGTTTTTCGACAAAGCATTAGAAATGAACATTTTATTACCAGTTATTTAATTTGTCCAATTATTTTTGAGCCCCTGAATCAAAAGGATTGTGTTAAAAAATGCTTTAGGTTGCCTCACATTTTTATGCATTTGTTCTGTTCACCGCACTGAATTAAAGCTGAAAGTCTGAACTTCAGCTTAATCTGAGCTGTTTCATTTAAAATTCATTGTGGTAATGTAAAGAACCAAAATTTAAAAAAAAAAGTTATATTTATGGACCTAACTATATGGGAAAATGTTTAATATATGCTTACTTGCAGCCATGACAACAGTACTCTTTTTAGCAATTGACAGACTAAAAATTTCCTTTGAGCATACTTAGAGAAAGGGAAACTGAACACTACCAGGGAAAACTATAAGGGTCGGGGAAGGAGGGACCACTACACTGCTAGGTACAGCTATAAGTGGGGAGAGGGGACCACTAGACTACCAGGGTAAGCTATAGGGGAAGGGGGGCAAGAGGACACCTAGGCTGTCAGAGAAAAAGATTTAAAAGGGGGGAAGGACCCCCTGGGAAGCTATAAATGAGAGATGAGATCTACTAGATCACCAGGGCATGGTATAAGAAAAGGGGGGCTATTACAATTAAAATACTGTTTAGCCACTTCCTAAAACCTCACCAATTTTTGAGGCATCGTGTCCTGCACAATACACCTTTCTATGCATATATTCATGAAGTGTAAAAAAAAGTGAATTTTTTACTCTGCAGTGTATTACACAGAGCTCTGTTAATGTTGATTCCAGCAAGCTGCCATCTGATAGAGATGGGCGAACAGTTTGGCTGTGTTAGCCGAACTGTTCGGGCTGCCCAATCTGTCATTTATCTATGCCTCTTACTACTTCCGGGTCGCAATGACCCGGAGTAGTACGTCTGCGCTGCCCGGCGGAGCGCGTCCTAGCGACGCGCTCCCATTGCCGGGCACTTTCTGCGCATATGCGTGACGTCATGAGTGACGTCACGCACATGTGCAGAAAGTGCCCGGCAACGGGAGCGCGTCGCTAGGACGCGCTCCGCCGGGCAGCGCAGACGTACTACTCCGGGTCATTGCGACCCGGAAGTAGTAAGAGACATAGATAAATGACAGATTGGGCAGCCCGAACAGTTCGGCTAACACAGCCAAACTGTTCGCCCACCTCTACCATCTGATGATAATTCTATTCATCTTGACTTTTTCACTACACAACCACACCTATATTTTTTAGCTTAATTTTTCCACTAGTTGGTGTCAGAATTATAATACAAAAATAGAGAAGGAGGAGCGCTCCATAGTGTAATACCGGGCAGAACGGTGGCATAGTGGTTAGCTCTCTCGCCTTGCAGCGCTGGGTCCCTGGTTCGAATCCCAGCCAGGGCACTATCTGCAAAGAGTTTGTATGTTCTCTCCGTGTCTGTGTGGGTTTCCTCCGGGCACTCCGGTGTCCTCCCACATTCCAAAAACATACAAATAAGTTAATTGGCTCCCTCTAAAATTGGCCCTAGACTACAGTACTTACACTTCATAATATAGACATATGGCAATGGTAGGGATTAGATTGTGAGCTCCTTTGAGGGCCAGTTAGTGACAAGCTATATATATATATACACTGTACAGCGCTGCGTAATATGTCAGCGCTATATACATACTAAATAATAATAAAATAATAATTTAAACAATTTGCGCAAAATAAAAATTCACTTACTAGATGCAAGTGGATACAAGCATGTAATCAGGCTGTAATCAGATCTGACGAAGGCGTGGAACGCCGAAGCGCGTAATAACGCCACCAGCACACGTCTATCCCTTGGGGGAGCAACTAGGGTCGCTTTCCATCCGATCCATCCAACTCCGATGGCCACGGCAGTTTGAAGTGCACCCACCAAGGGATGATTTTAAGGCTGCAAAGCCTGATTACATGCTTGTATCCACTTGCATCTAGTAAGTGAATTTTTATTTTGCGCAAATTGTTTTAATAAAGCGGTATTACACTATGGAGCGCTCCTCCTTCTCTATTTTTGTTTTGTTTTTCTGACCAAGCCATTCTGACAGCCGGGCTTTAAAGGAGCAGCTAAAGTGTGACCGAACCCAGCCACCCTCGAACACCGCCCTAGCAGCGCAAGATTTCACATCCTTTTCGTCAGAATTATAATGCCAGTCTCATGAAACTGATTTGCAAAATTGTCCCAATCTAACCAGAAGTTCAAGAAAAATTTTGTGAACCTGACAGCAACAATTTTGCTCATTTATTTTATTTTATTTAAGTACTTATATAGCTCCAACATCATACACATCGCTGTACAGAGTATATATTGTCTTGTCACTAACTGTCCTTTGGAGGAGCTCACAATCTAGTCCCTACCATAGTCATATGTCTATGTATGTATCGTGCAGTGTATGTTTTGTAGTCTAGGACCAATGTTTAGGGGGAAGCCAATTAACTTATCTGTATGTTTTTTTGGGATGTGGGAGGAAACCAGAGTGTCCAGTGGAAACCCATGCAGACACGGGGGGAACATACAAACTCCTTTCAGGTGTTGACTTGGTTGGGATTCAAACCGCGGAACCAGCGCTGCAAGGCAAGAGCGCTAACCGCTACGCCACCATGCTGCCCACTATGCCACCACTGCCCACTATGCCATAAAGTGTTTCTTTAAACAGATTTTAAATGAATTAAAGTATCTATAGGGTTCCTTGCTATCAACTAAAGTATGAATATGGTGAACATTCATGTTGCATTCAGTACACTTGATGTTTTCATTATGGATCTTCTTGTCTCCTGTTTAGTTCTAGACATTGTCCATCAAGAAAGTGAGTGGATCAATCCATGTCACCTCTACGGATAAGCAAGCACAGTTTCACACATGTTCAAGGAGGGGGGGCACAGCACATGAGTTAATTTGCCTGTATGACCACTTCTTGCTTTGGTGTTCCACACAGAACTTCATCCTGCACTTCTCCTGTGAAGGAATGTAATGAGGCCCACAGCAAGAGGTGGTCATATGAGTAACTCTCTCTGTCGTGATCTCCTCCTTGAACATCCCTAGAAACGTGCTGCAGCTTCAGAGGCCAGAAGCGATGGAATGATTTGTAGAACCTTAACCACTTGAGGACTGCAATGGAAAACCCCCCTAAAGACCAGAGCAATTTTAACTAAATGGGCCACTGCAGCTTTAAGGCATAGCTGCAGGCCCATACAACTCAGCACACAAGTGATCCCCCCCCCCCTTTTCTCCCCACCAACAGAGCTCTCTGTTGGTGTGGTCTGATTGTCCCCCTTATGTTTATTTATGTGTTAATAAATATTTATGTAACGTTTTTTAATGTTTTTTTACTAATGCTTTTTTTTCCCCTTAGAAAGCCCCTCCCTCCCCCCAGCCGGCCAATCACGCGATCGGCTGTCATAGGCTTCTGCCTATGAGAGCCGATCGCTCTCTTGTCCCCAAGGGGGACAGCCGTGTGACACGGCTGTCCCCAGTACAGCGCTGCTGCAGATCGCAGCGCTGTACAAGTAAATAGACTGTGATCACGCCATCTAACAGTCTCCCGAGTGGCAATAGCCGCTCGGAGACTGAAGAGGGGGCGGAGCTCCGGTCTCCGAGCATGAGATGCGCGCGCATGAGAAGAGATGAGAATGCATGCTATTTTCTCTCAAGCTTGGAATGGACATGCAGTCATTGACCCTTAAAGAGGAACTCCAGTGACCATAATGTAATAAAAAAATGGGCTTAATTTCTACAATAATTAATCATGTATAAATGATTTAGTCAGTGTTTGCTCATTGTAAAACCTTTCCTCTCCCTGATTTACATTATGACATGTATCACATGGTGACATTTTTTATTCTGGCAAGTGATGTCACTGGAAGTAGATGCTGCTTGCTTTTTTGGCAGTTGAAAACAGCTGTTATTTCCCACAATGCAACAAGGCTCCCACAGTGTGATGTCAGTACCTCAGTGCTGTGAGGCACTGACATCATTTGTGGGAGGGTTTTCACCACAAAATTAGCCATACAGAGCCCCCTGATGATCCGTTTGAGAAAAGGAATAGATTTCTCATGTAAAAAGGTGTATCAGGTACTGATTGGGATGAAGTTCAATTCTTGTTTACGGTTTCCCCTTTAAGCCTGGTACACACAGCCAATTTTGATTGGCCAATTTCTATATAGAATGAGAGCTTATCTGCACAATCTGTTCATAATTTTCAAAATCTGTTGACCTTCATTTTGCATGGAAGTGGTAAAATGTGCCAATCAATCAAAACTGGATTCAATTCACCTTTTCTCCTAATTTTTGTCCTGGCAGGTCATTTTTCATCTTCTGTTTAAAATAACTTTTCAGCAGTCTGTAATTAAAAAAGTACCAACAAAGTAAGAGCTAAGAGCTAAGACAACTATTTAGAGCTGTCGAAATTATTCTGTTTGTTTTCTTTCTTGTTGGTGGCTGAAAGGGTACTTTATTTGTATTGTATGAAAATATCAACTAGGAGAAAACCAAGGAGAAAAGGTGAACTGAATAAGGGTCAATGTGGTTACAACACCTGTACTGCTTATCCATTCTGGGTCAGTGAGCCTAATCCAATTCACTTTTTCTCCTACGTTTTCTCCTGGGAGATAATGTTCATCTTCTGCTTAAAATAACATTTTAGCACTTTGATATTGAAAAAGTACCAAAAAGTAGGTGAAAAAGTACTGTCAGAATTATTCTGATTAATTTCTTGTTTGTTGGTGGTTTAAAAGGCATTTTAATCATGTTCTGTATCTTGATTAGAGGTCCAGCGATTTTTTTGGGGGGTTGAGGCCATCTACTAGATATTTTTGTCTACCATGTTCAGCATTTTTGTGAGAAGAAGTTACTATGGTACTATATTGGACTGTCCCTTTATTGGACTGGTTTTATGCTATATCTTGTATTGGGCTATACAGAGCCACTTATTTGTGTATGATACCAAGCTGAGATGTTGGACTGTTTGTTCACGTTCTTTCTGTTTATTGTTTACAGAAAAACAAACAAAAAAAAAACTATTGACTTTTTTTTCCCCTTAGAAAGCCCCTCCCTCCCCCCAGCCGGCCAATCACGCGATCGGCTGTCATAGGCTTCTGCCTATGAGAGCCGATCGCTCTCTTGTCCCCAAGGGGGACAGCCGTGTGACACGGCTGTCCCCAGTACAGCGCTGCTGCAGATCGCAGCGCTGTACAAGTAAATAGACTGTGATCACGCCATCTAACAGTCTCCCGAGTGGCAATAGCCGCTCGGAGACTGAAGAGGGGGCGGAGCTCCGGTCTCCGAGCATGAGATGCGCGCGCAGCGTGCACATAATATCATGCAAATTAGAGCCCCGGGACTTGATGCCAATTGGCGTTAGGCGGTCCTGGGGCTGCCGCCGCGACCACGCCCATTGGCGTGGGGCAGTCGTTAAGTAGTTAAACTGAAATACTAAATAAAATAAGCCAGACTACATTTGACCAAGCATCTTCAGATGTGATATGGCTGTTGTATTCAGTCCATGTGTTGCCCTATACCCAACTCACCAATGCGATAGATTTACCTCTGTAATATATATTACTTTGTACAACCTGCTATGGGCTGAATAAACAGGTAGTTATGAGCAGCACCTGATCTTCCTTGTTTGCATAAATGAATGCTTAATCCTTCCACATCCCTGGGAAGAAGCTAAGAACTAGGAACCACAGCAAAGGTGAGATGTATGTTTAAAGTTATCTCTCCCTGCCACTGAATCTGAGTTCATTCCTAGCTGAGTGCCCCACTTCCAATATTTTCAGAGAAATACTCATATTTAATGGCAACAATTGCAGCAATAATGGGATTTACAAAAATCAGTGACTTCTTATGAGAAATTATTTAAGAATAATTAATCAAATGCTTCCAATTAAAACTGGAAAGCTGAACCCTCCATATACTAACTATTTTGGAAAAGTTGTAAATACCCTGCTGGCAAATGAAGGAATCTTAAAGTGGTATGAAACTCATCAGTTCCTCTTTGTTTTAAAAGATTATTTACAGCATAAGCATCTACTGCAAACAAAAAAAAATGTAGCACAACAGCATTCAGTTACATACACAACTTTGTTCTCCAGTGGAAAGCTCTTTGCTTCAGTGGAAAGCTTCTGGCCTCATCCAAAGACGTGATAACATTATGCTTTGTTTACATTCCTTTGTCTGCTACAATTAGTATTCAGCCGAGACTGAACTGCACACATTGTAGAACCAGTTGAGTTGAGAAGTGATCACTGGATACATTATAATATATAAATATAGCAGCTATGCCGTAAAATCAAATGCAATGGCATCCTTAAGAGCAAATAAACTGTACTTTTTGAATTTGTAAACAGGCTATATAATTTGTGGGTAATAAAAAGTAGGAAAACACATTTTTATTGAATGTTTTGTCAGTTTTATCCCACTTTAATTAGAGAGTCTAAAGACCAAGCATTAGCAGGTGGAGGTTAATAATCCACCTGTAAGAATAGGCTGTGATGACTGTGATGGATTGCTGTTTAGACCTGTGCTGTGTAATAATAAAGGGATACATGATGTGGCATTGCTGCTGATAGGTGAGGTTCATGATCAAAGGTCAGCTTAGGTCATGCCTTCTTAGGGGAGATTAAATGTTAACTATGCTGTTAGTTCAAGGTGAAGAAACATCAGCATTTTAGCTTTTGCTTTCTATAAGCAGTCCTTTTAAATTGTGCCCACAAATTTAGGTTTAGCAGTCATTTAGCTTGTTTAATATAAGCCTGTTGTACAAGTTCAAAATAAAGAATCTATGTCAGGGATAATTAATTATAGTGGAAAATATGGAAAAGTCAAACAAAAGGCAGCAATTTGTTTCACAGGATTAGTTTTTGTACGGGTTACTTTGTTTAGCTCCATTTCCATATTTCTGACTTTCCAAATTACAAAGTAGATTAAAACAAGTTCACTGGAAGGCTAAAATATAGTTCAAATAGTGCTCTACGAGGGGCTTTCTGAATAAGACATCAAGTTTCCAGTCATCAGAGGATAATTTATTGATACTTGTCAAAAGGAAGTACCAGTCTAACAGAAATCAAGACAAAAGGAATGCCTGATGAATTTCCTTTGAAGTGCCTTTTATAAAAGTCCTTGGTAATACATATTGATGAACTCCAAATTGTCTTGCCTGAAGGGAAAAGTAGGCTGCTTTACACTGTCTTATAAATATTCATCAAAAGAACAAGACTTATGCTTCCAGGCGTGAGGTGAATGATTATGTTTGTATGATTGCCTTGGAATTTGGATAATTAGTAAAACTGTATTTGACAAGAAGATCGGTTTCTTGCTATGTGTCTCTCTTTGGACTTCAAAAATATTCTGTTTATTGATAATCAAGTACAATTGTGCATGGAATGATTTCAATAAGAGCTCTACATGATGTGGTTCTTAACTTGCACTTCTAAAATATGTGCATTGTCAATACTGCTATCACAATTGCAGTAAGTTCATTTCTATTACAAAGCACTTTACACCAACAGTTCATGTGCTCCATACACGTTCAAATTAAATCAAAATTCTCTTAAGTATAGATGATAGTAGGCTTTCAGTTTGTTGCAGGAAGATGCTTACATGTAACTAGAAAGTAGATTACGAGAGTGGGAGGAGTACGTATGAAAATAATCGTACAAATCTGTCAAAGTTTATGGTATCTCATGATGTTAAGATGCTATAATAATATGAAATAATTACTTTATTACACTTTATACTAAATACCATATTTATCATGGTGGCCACCTCAGTCTCTTATGAGGTATTTTTGATCTGCTCACACTGCCAAAATCAACTAGAGGGGTGTGTGTGTGTGCATGCGTATGTGTGTGTCTGAGGGCTGGTTCAAGCTGCAAGAGCATTTTAAAAGCTTTCGATAATGTAATGCCATATATCTGTTCTCACTTGAGCAATGTCATTTTATTAAAACAACAAAACAAAAAAAATCACCCATAGCATTGCATTAGTAAGAGCGTTTCAAAGCTCTTGTAGTGTGAAACAGACCTGAGGGAGAGAGAGATGAGAATGCATGCTATTTTCTCTCAAGCTTGGAATGGACATGCAGTCATTGACCCTTAAAGAGGAACTCCAGTGACCATAATGTAATAAAAAAATGGGCTTAATTTCTACAATAATTAATCATGTATAAATGATTTAGTCAGTGTTTGCTCATTGTAAAACCTTTCCTCTCCCTGATTTACATTATGACATGTATCACATGGTGACATTTTTTATTCTGGCAAGTGATGTCACTGGAAGTAGATGCTGCTTGCTTTTTTGGCAGTTGAAAACAGCTGTTATTTCCCACAATGCAACAAGGCTCCCACAGTGTGATGTCAGTACCTCAGTGCTGTGAGGCACTGACATCATTTGTGGGAGGGTTTTCACCACAAAATTAGCCATACAGAGCCCCCTGATGATCCGTTTGAGAAAAGGAATAGATTTCTCATGTAAAAAGGTGTATCAGGTACTGATTGGGATGAAGTTCAATTCTTGTTTACGGTTTCCCCTTTAAGCCTGGTACACACAGCCAATTTTGATTGGCCAATTTCTATATAGAATGAGAGCTTATCTGCACAATCTGTTCATAATTTTCAAAATCTGTTGACCTTCATTTTGCATGGAAGTGGTAAAATGTGCCAATCAATCAAAACTGGATTCAATTCACCTTTTCTCCTAATTTTTGTCCTGGCAGGTCATTTTTCATCTTCTGTTTAAAATAACTTTTCAGCAGTCTGTAATTAAAAAAGTACCAACAAAGTAAGAGCTAAGAGCTAAGACAACTATTTAGAGCTGTCGAAATTATTCTGTTTGTTTTCTTTCTTGTTGGTGGCTGAAAGGGTACTTTATTTGTATTGTATGAAAATATCAACTAGGAGAAAACCAAGGAGAAAAGGTGAACTGAATAAGGGTCAATGTGGTTACAACACCTGTACTGCTTATCCATTCTGGGTCAGTGAGCCTAATCCAATTCACTTTTTCTCCTACGTTTTCTCCTGGGAGATAATGTTCATCTTCTGCTTAAAATAACATTTTAGCACTTTGATATTGAAAAAGTACCAAAAAGTAGGTGAAAAAGTACTGTCAGAATTATTCTGATTAATTTCTTGTTTGTTGGTGGTTTAAAAGGCATTTTAATCATGTTCTGTATCTTGATTAGAGGTCCAGCGATTTTTTTGGGGGGTTGAGGCCATCTACTAGATATTTTTGTCTACCATGTTCAGCATTTTTGTGAGAAGAAGTTACTATGGTACTATATTGGACTGTCCCTTTATTGGACTGGTTTTATGCTATATCTTGTATTGGGCTATACAGAGCCACTTATTTGTGTATGATACCAAGCTGAGATGTTGGACTGTTTGTTCACGTTCTTTCTGTTTATTGTTTACAGAAAAACAAACAAAAAAAAAACTATTGACTTTGAGAAAAAACTAAGGGCCCGTTCAGATCAGAAATGCGGATGGCCATGCGTGCGGAAACGCGTGCGGACCGCAACGCGTACGAACGCATGGCCATCCGCGTTTGTGTGCGTTGCGTGGCTGACCCCATCACTGAAAGTGAATGGGACAGCCACGCGTTTTTGCAAAATCTGCGTGCAGCATGCGTCCCCGGACCGCACAGGTCCGGAACGCATGCAGTGTGAACATCAGACATTGCACTCTATGCAATGTCTGATGTCGTGCGTTTTGGCCACCTGCACGCGTTTCCAAAACGCGGCTGGAAACGCGTGCAGTGTGAACGGGCCCTAAGACTTCACTTACAGAGATTGGAACCCGATTACAGGGACCAGTATTAAACTTACAGAAACTGGGATTACAATGGCAGCATCTGAAACTGCTTTAATAAGGAAAGGAAAAGCAAGGAGAAGAGCATAGATAATTAAAAGGGCATGGACCTCAATGTCAAGAACTAGGACTATGCTGACTAGGGATGCTCACCGCGTTCCGGATGGAATTTGGTGGTTCCGTTCCGTCGCATTGGAACGTAATTGCCATAGCGCTATAGTGGAAATTCCGCGGAACGATACGTAATTCCGGCGGAATGTGGAATTTTGTAAGCCAATCACAAGGAAGCCCCTAAAAGAAGTTTAAAGTGAAAACAACAGGATTTCTTCATGAAAATAGGAATTTCTGCACCAATCAGAGGCTTACAAAAACCACCCAAACGGATTTCTACATGAAAATCGGAATTATTTCAGCACCAATTACAGTGTTAACAAAAACCGATCAATCCTATGTTAGCAACCAGCTCCCTAGCTATCTCACCTATCCCAACCATTTTGTATAGGTCCCATAGTTTACATGACACCTCCTGTGGTGCAAAAACCACCGCCATGGGACCACCGCCATGGAACCACCGCCAGGTTCCAAAGCTTACGTGACACCTCCTGCGGCGCCAAAACCACCGCCATGGGACCACCACCGGGTCCCAAAACTTACGTGACACCTCCTGCGGCGCCAAAACACCGCCATGGAACCACCGCCAGGTCTCATAGCTTACGCGACACCTCCTGCGGCGCCAAAACCACCGCCATGGGACCACTGCCAGGTCCCAAAGCTTATGCTACACCTCCTGCGGCGCCAAAATCACCGCCATGGAACCACCGCTAGGTCCCATAGCTTATTCGACACCTCCTGCGGCGCCAAAACCACCAACATGGAACCACCACCAGGTCCCATAGCTTACACAACACCTCCTGCAGCACCAAAACCACCTCCATGGAACCACCGCCAGGTCCCATGGCGTAAGCGACACCTCCTGCGGTGCCAAAACGACCACCATGGGACCACCGCTAGGTCCCATGGCGTAAGCGACACCTCCTGCGGTGCCAAAATGACCGCCATGGGACCACCGCTAGGTCCCATGGCATAAGCGACACCTCCTGCGGTGCCAAATCGACCGCCATGGGATCACCGCTAGGTCCCATGGCTTAACCACTTCCCAACTGAGGGGTTTTAACCCTTGACCAGCAGAGCAATTTTCACCTTTCAGCGCTCCTTCCATTCATTCGTCTATAACTTTATCATTACTTATCACAATGAAATGAACTATATCTTGTTTTTTTCGCCACCAATTAGGCTTTCTTTAGGTGGGACATTATGCCAAGAATTATTTTATTCTAAATGTGTTTTAATGGAAAAATAGAAAAAAATGTGGGAAAAATTTATAATTTTTAGTTTTCGGCCTTTATAGTTGTCAAATAATGCATGCTACTGTAATTAAAACCCATGAAATGTATTTGCCCATTTTTCCCGGTTATAAAACCATATAAATTATGTCCCTATCACAATGTTCCGGACGCTTGCAGGAAGTACTAGGAGGCTGAGAAAGTTTTTTTCTCTCACTATGATCGCGCTGCTTAGCGGAGAAGCAGCGGATATTGCGGGGCTTAGATCAATGAATGGGAATGGATTTTCCTGTTCATTGATCTCCGGGCGAGCGGCCGGCGGCGTGTTTATGTGCAGGAGTGCGCGCTAGAGCGAGCGGGAGCGCGGGCAGTGGCGGGAGCGCGGAAAGTACGGATTTCTCCGTCCCTGGGGGTGAAAGGATGGAAAAAGGGACGGAGAAATTTGTACGCGTGGGGGTAAAGTGGTTAAGCGACACCTCCTGCTGCAAAAAAAAAATTGATAAAAAAAAAAAAAAATTAACAGCCACTAGGTCCCATGGGCTACCATTTAGCATAAACGAGGTTTCATTTGTGATTACTTTAATTTTTCAGCCGAAATGCGGAATTCCGCGGAAATTCGCAAAATTCTGCGGAAATGTAAAGGCGACGGAATTTAGCGCTGGCGGAATTCCGCAATTTCGGCAGAATGGAAATTGCTCATTCCGATCATCCCTAATGCTGACATTAAAGCGAACCCAAACCAAAAATGTTTTTAATTCAAAATATATAGTTGCAGGGGCGCATGCGCGGCGCGGAAGTGATGAGACGGATTTGTATGCTGCGCTGCTAAGCCTCTGATTAAAGCCGCGATTACCGGGGGAATCATCACCTTTTCATACTTCAAAGTACCTACCACCCCCGGGTAATCTGCTCGTGCATGTCGAACAGGCGGAAAAAGAAGGAATCACTGGCTCAAACATCGGTGAGAGATTATTTTACCAGGGCCCGCTCCGCAAGCATGTCTTCTCAAGATGGCGCCCAGTCCCGTTCCTGCCCTTCGCAAGATCTTATTTCAGAAGACGCCGGCGATGCCTGGCCTCAACACCCTCCGGGGTTGACCAAGAAGGAGTTGGACGATAGCCTGGAAACGATATACAATAAACTTGTCTCCAAGTTTCAGTCAGAGCTGCATCGTGCCACTACCACGCTATCTCAGGAGCTTGCGGCCTTAGGAACTCGCACACAGAAGCTGGAAACTGCCCAGGATGACTTATTTAAAGCGCATACTACACTTCGAAGGGAACACGAGGACCTACAATCTACGGTTACCCAGCTCCAGGTTCAAGCGGAGGACCTGGACAACCGTAACCGTCGGAACAACTTACGCATACGGGGCCTTAATGAATCCTATACAGATCTGGAGCTTCATGTCGGTAAGATTTTTCTATCTCTCTTACCTGAGGCCCCGGCTTCGGCCTTCATCTGTGACCGGATGCATCGTGCATTGAGATCAATGCCCGGACAAGACCAGCCACCTAGAGATGTGATCTTATGTCTTAAGGACTTTCTCATTAAAGAAAAGATCCTGTCCGCGGCCCGTAATACCTCTTCTCTGTTGTATGAAGACAAATCAATCCAAATTTTTCCGGATGTATCCCCTGTCACTTTGGAGAAGCGGAAAAGGATGAAGGACGTTACCGCGGTCCTCATAGAGGCCAAAATTCGTTATAGATGGGGTTACCCTTTTAAATTGATTGTGCCCCATAACGGCTCTACTTTTCTGGCTACTACACCTAAGGAGGGATTGGAGATCCTATATAAGCTTGGACTGAAAAGGCGTCCACATTCGCCTCAACAATCTCAGCGTTCTCCTGACAAGGATCTATCCCAGCGCCCTACCTATTCCCAAGCACTAGACTCTTAAGGTACTTTCAGTTACTTTTATCTCCCTACTTTTGCTATTGGGCCTAGTACGCTCTTTTCAATTATGAGGACTAACTGAACTTAGGATCCCTTCGTTTTCCTGGATGATTAGGACCTCATAACATTCTCACCGAGGAAAAGATTCTGCCTTTTCTGACTTCACCTTATTTTTTATATATTTGCGGCTGTCCTCTCATGCTACGTGGTCAGCCTACTACTCCCCCATCGTGCGGTGCTGTACTGTTTACACTACTTTGAAAGTCTAGAGGTGCCCTACGATGCTCTGTTTGCTGCAGAGGCTAAAAGATTCAACGGTTACAACCCTATGGCTGGAGTCCCAGCATTGGGCCGAGGCCCACACTTCTCAACAGGGTTGTGCTATTTGGTTAAGTTTCTATTTGATGTTTGTTTTAATAGTTTTTTTGCTCCCTATAGGTACATGTTCATTGCTGTGCAATTGGTTCTTATGTATTTCTAGTATCTGGTTATTTTATATTCACTCCTATGGAGGTGCTTTTCCTCTCTTCTTCTCTGTATTTAGGTCAAAGGTTAACATTTGTCTGTGGTGCTTAGCAGTATCTAATTGGAAATGACCATTACCTTTATCTCTCACAACGTGAGGGGTTTTAATACCCCCCACAAGAGGAGGAAAGCCCTCAGGGAATATAAGAAATCTAAACCAGATTTTATCTTTTTGCAGGAGACCCATTTCTGTGATCGTTCTGCACCAACCTTTTTTGACCCTTGTTATTCTCGAGTGTTTTACACTACCTTTGAGACGAACAAGAGAGGAGTAGCTGTTCTCATTCATAATAAGACCCCTATCACTGTCATACAGGTATATAGGGACCCACAGAGCCGTTTCATTATCATCAAGGCCAGACTAGGTTCCAAGGACATTACATTAGTTAACTGCTATGCGCCCCAAAGCTCTCAAGCGCAGTTCTACAGATCTTTGTTCCAGCATATGGATCAGTTTCATTCGCCTCATTTTATTCTAGCTGGCGATTTTAATGGGGTGTCTAGTCCCTCCATGGATAGGAGCAGACAAACTGTTTTCACTAGAGTGTTTCCCAAAACTCTTATTTCCTGTCTACGTAAGTTCCAATTATTGGATGTTTGGAGGGCTCACTTTCCTGGTGAGACTGGGCACACCTACTACTCCCAAGCTCGGGACGTGTATGGCAGGCTGGATTATATGTTTGTTTCCCCTGTAGATATTGGGGGCTCTTCGGGTGTTGAGACGAGGTGGCACTTTTGGTCAGATCACGCTTCATTACAGGTAACTTTTCACCACCTTGGCTTTCCTTATTCGCTGGCTCATTGGAGGCTAAATGACTCTTTATTATCTGACTCCTCGGTGAGGGATCAGCTCTCTAACACTCTTGAGAATTTTTTTGAGGATAATGAGAGAGATGATCTTTCGCCGGGAATTCTTTGGACGGCACATATGGCTGTCCTTAGGGGCCATTTAATAAGCATAGCCAAACATAAGCAAAAATCTAGAGGCGCAGAGATTGCCCGACTTAGTAGAGAACTTGATATTTTGCACAGGAGAAATAGAATCGGCAGTTCGTGCTCCTTGAGAGACTCTATTACAGCTAAACGTAGAGAACTAGAATCCTGCTTTGATTCCCAAATTGATAAAGAACTTAGACGTTTTAAAACTCGGTTTATCCTACTAGGTAATTCGCACTCAAAAATGTTTGCACGCAAATTGAACCAATCATATAAAGTCCCTCATGTGTACAAACTTCGAGACTCGAGGGGCCGCCTCGTCTCTCACCCAACTGAGGTCGTAAAATTGTTTGAGTCCTTTTATAGTAAACTTTATACCCCCGAAGCCTCTCCTTCTTCTGAGAGTATCAAGGACTGGCTGGATACACTGCCACTGTCCAGGTTGAGTGCTGACCAGGTTGAGACTCTAGGCCATTCAATCACGGATGATGAAATACGTACGGCTATTCAATCCCTTAAAAACTCTAAATCACCAGGCCCCGACGGGTATACGGCTCTGTATTATAAAACCTTTAGTCACATACTTTTACCCCGTCTCAAGGGCTTGTTTAACTCAGTTTTGAACGGTTCTCCTCTTCCCAAAGAGATGTTATTGGCCAGTATGTCTCTCATTCCCAAACCTAAATTGGACCATACACAACCTACCAATTATAGACCAATTTCAGTCCTGAATAATGACATAAAATTGCTGGCAAAAATCCTTGCCTTTAGATTAAACAGAGTTATTCACTCAATTATTTCACCTTCTCAGACGGGATTTATCCCTGGACGTCAGCTTACGGATAACACAAGATTAGCCATCAACATCATACAGGATGCCTGGTTAACAGGGGAACGGTTGGTTTTACTGAGTCTTGACCTGGTCAAAGCATTTGACTCTGTGCTCTGGCCATATTGGAACACTACATTGCACCATTTTGGCATCCCAGACACAATACTAAATACGATCCAGTCTCTTTATCGTTCCCCTGAAACAATAATTAGGATCCCAGGAGCCAACTCTTCTTCCATTACTATGCAAAGGGGAACCCGTCAGGGGTGTCCCCTCTCCCCTCTAATTTTCTCTCTGATGATGGAACCTTTAGCATGTGCCATTAAGTCTAATCCGAATATTAAAGGTTATGAAAAAGGTCCATCGACCTATAAAACAATTATGTATGCAGATGATGCCCTTATGTTTATTACTCAACCTCTCACTTCTATGCCTAATTTGCTTAATTTATTAGACGAATTTGCCGGTCTTTCAGGTTTGAAAGTTAGCCCACACAAATCTAAAGCTATGCCAATCAATTTTCCTCCGGCTGTCTATAAGGTCTATCAGGCAAACTTCCCTTTTGATTGGTCCCTAGATTTTATCCCTTATCTGGGTATAAAATTAACATCCACATATGAGACCTTATTTAAATACAATTTTCCCTCTTTGTTTACTTCGATTTTAGGCAACCTGAAGGACTGGCTTGCATGTAAAATCTCTTGGTCTGGTCGCATGGTGGCCTATAAAATGACCCTTCTGCCAAGGCTCTTATTTTTGTTTCGGGCAATCCCAATACCAGTTTCTAGATCCCTTCTAAATTCAATCCAGGGGCAGATTTTAAAATTTATCTGGGATAGGCGACCCCCTCGAGTTAATCGTAAATTTTTGCAAAGGCCTAAGCATTTGGGAGGGATGGGTCTACCTGACCTATGGTCCTACTATCTTGCCTCACAGTTCGCTCAGTTGGGCGGTTGGTACTCCACATTGGAACCTCCTCTTTGGGTAGCTTTTGAAAGGGAGGCTATTGGCCCCTATAATCTCCATTCTTTATTGCCCTCAAGTAAGAACCTATCTAAACACCTTTTGAAGTATAATACAGTGGTTTCTCATGGGATATCTTTATGGTGGCGCAGGTTTGGGCGGTCCCCTCCAAAAATCTCAGTTATCCCTTTAATTGGTAATACTGATTTCCCCCCAGCTTTTGATAACCCGGGCTCATTTAAATGGTGGGAAGATAATGGCATGCACTATGCCAAAAAATGTTGGATCTCTGATATTTTTGTTTCTTTTGAACAGCTTAGATTTACCAAAGAGGTTCCTAGATCGGAATTTTTTCGTTACCTGCAGATTAGGCATTTTTTGCGCTCAAGGAGCCTTGGCAGAAGGGTTGACCCCCCGTCACTCTATGATAGAATATGTAGAGGGGATGCCCCAAGTAAGGGGCTTATCTCCTCTATTTATGAGGATTTGATCACAGCCGGTATTGAAGCTAAACCAAAATATATATTGGATTGGGAGGGGGAACTGGGGATTACCCTTACTGAAAACCAATGTGTGCTCATTTATGACAGAATATTAAAATCCTCTCCATCCCCCTGCTTAAGGGAAACAGCATTTAAACTGATGATGAGATGGTATAATACACCGGTTAAACTCCATAAGATCTTTCCCACTCACTCTCCACTATGTTTTAGAGGTTGTGGGGGGAGGGGTACATTAACTCATATTTTTTGGGACTGTACGGTTGCCCAATCCTTCTGGGCTGAAATTTGGGCCCTGTTTCACAATACTACTCATATAACGGTCTCTAGCTCTCCGGCCCAAGCTCTGTTATATGCTAATGCCCCTAATATCCCTAAGACTTTCAGACGGTTATATAGTGCTTGCCTGTTAGCCGCCCAATGGGTTATCGCTTATAATTGGAAGCAACATACTCTACCTTTTTCATTATTTGAACAGAGACTGAATCTTATTATGGAATCTGATAGATTAGCCAGTGTCATCTCCTCTCATGATAACTTTCAAAACAGGTGGTCTGCCTGGTTGGAATATAAGTCCAATTCTTCTCCTGCTTGATTCTATATGTGCTGTATTGAGATCCAATGTTTCGGCAATGTCTAATTTAATTTGTGCCTTTTTGTACTATGGAGCAAAGATCGTTTGAGATTTTGTCTGTTTTACTGTTATACTGTCATCTTATTATACTGTAAGCTATGGTTGCTTATAATTTTGTTATATCAAAAGTTTTATATTGTACTATGCTCTGTTGATGACTTTATTCTAATAAAGACCTTTTGTAAACTAAAATATATAGTTGCACCACTCTGACACATACAAAGATAAATAAACACTCCTTGAAGCCTATGAGCATTTCAGTGGATGCTTTTCACCCTTCTCATTTCATAACCAGGGTTATACAGGTGGCAGCCATTGGCAATTCCTCCTTTGCCGGACACCTCCTACTCCACCAGTCTGCCGGATTCTGTCCCGGCAATATGAAAGGAAGGGAGGGGTTCCTCCAATAAATGTAAAATATTTTATATTTGTCATCATGCAGCTGAAAAAAGGCTGCTATTTATTATTATAATTTAGAAAATAGATTTTATTTATGAAATCTTGTATTTTTAATTTGGGTCCACTTTAACCACTTGATGACCCACCCTTTACCCCCCTTAAGGACCAGCGCTGTTTTTAGTGATCTGTGCTGGGTGGGCTCTGCAGCCCCCAGCACAGATCAGGTAGCAGGCAGAGAGATCAGATTGCCCCCCTTTTTCCCCCCTATGGGGATGATGTGCAGGGGGGGTCTGATCTCTTCTGCCTGCCTGGGTGTTGCGGGGGGGCGCCTCAAAGCCCCCCTCCGCGGCGAAATTCAACACTCCCTCTCCTACCTGCTTCCCCCCGGTGATCGGGGCTGCACAGGACGCTATCCGTCCTGTGCAGCCAGTGACAGGCTGTCCCCTGTCACATGGCGGCGATCCCCGGCCGCTGATTGGCCGGGGATCGCCGATCTGCCTTACGGCGCTGCTGCGCAGCAGCGCCGTACAATGTAAACAAAGGAGACATGTGTCTCCTACGTTTACATTTAGTCTGCGAGCCGCAATCAGCGGCTCGCAGGCTATTCACGGAGACCCGCTCCGTGATCTGACAGGAGACGGCCGCTCGCGCGAGCGGCCTTTCCTGATTAATTAGGGAGGCACCTGGTCCTCCAGCTACCACTTTGCCGCCGCACGGTATGAGTGTGCAGTCGGCAAGTGGTTAAAGGACCACTGTCGTGAAAATCTTAGAATTTAAATTATATGTAAAAACATACAAAAAGGAAGTATGTTTCTTCCTAAGTAAAATGATCCATAGATTACTTCTCTTCTATGTTGATGTAACTTATAGTAAGTAGTAGAAATCTGACAGAACTGACAGGTTTTGGGCTAGTCCATCCCTCCATAGGGGATTCTTAGCATGGCCTTTATCCTTTCTAAAGACAATCCCTGAAAAAAGATTTATACAAAGTTGCTGGTCAGCCTCCCTGCTCACTGCAAACTTTTTTGGCAGTGGGACCAAGCAACTGCCATTCATTAAGTGCTTTTGAAAAGAAAGAAAACCCTGAGAACCCCCCATGAGGAGATGTGCTAGTGCAAAATCTGTCAGTTCTGTCAGATTTCTACTACTTACTGTAAGTGACAGCAACATAGGAGAAAAGTAATTTATGGCTATTTTTTTTTCTCTGGAAGAAATGCACTTCTTATATGTACATGTTTATAAACATTTTACATTTCCTGATGTTTGTAACAGTGGTCCTTAAAGAGAACCAGAGATGAAGCACCCTCTTGTATTTTACCTTATAAATCAGTGGGAACATGACAGTAAACACCTAATCTGCTCTTTGTTTCATTGTTCTCTGTTTAATCTGACTGTTATCACCTCTGATAAGAATCCCGACTGAGCATTGAGTCTAGCTTTGCTACGGAAGGATTATAGCTGAGTCTGTCTTCTCTGGTATCTTTTCAAGCCTGCCCCCTTGTGGCTCTGCTATAATGACTCAGCTATAATTATTCCCTGCAAAGCCAGACTGAATGCTCAGTCCGGGATTCTTATCACAGCTGATAACAGACACTTTTAGCAGTGAGGATGAAACAGAGAGCATGGTAAGTGTTTTCTCTAATGTTCTTACTGATATATATGGTAAAATACACAAGGGTGCTTCATTTCTGGTTCCCTTTAAGCATTGGGGCTGCAATGACATGGACTGGTATTCAATTAGGAGAATCAAACTTGTACTAACAGGGGCTGGGACCACACTGATAGGAATCAGGACCACAAGGTGTGCAGCAATAGGAACTCTGTGTACTGTACAGTGACAGGATGCAAAAACATTCCATTTCAGGCTTCTGGGTAATGGAAATGCAGGCACCAACCCCCTCACTCTTCATATCATTTCATTATTCAGGCTCTGCATCAGCACAGAGGCTCTAGGAGTACATTCACACTAGGTAACGAGGGGAGACAACCATCAATTAAATTCACTGGCATCCTATGCAAAGGATGTAGGTGGAAGGTGAGAAGTTGGGGGTGGGGGGAGGGATTATGGCTTTCTAGTAACCATGGTTGGGTAGGCTGCTAATGCATCCTTAAGTATTTCATGTGGTCAGATCAGGTCTGCATTAAGATGTATATTCAAAAGATAAGCTACGCAGAATTAAAACTTATTATATGAGATTATCCTGTAACTGTCTACAAGTTTCTCTGGTTTAATTTTTCCTCTTTGTTTGAACGGTATGTTACCCAGTTCCTCATATACATTCTATTGCTTTCTTTCCACATTCGTGACGTTTAAGTCCAGGTTAGCTTTGACAAAGTATGCATAACAGAAATGTAATTTATCACTCTGAAACTGTCAGTTTGCATAAGGTTATCATCCTATGTTTAACTCTGAGCTATTCCAGTGTTTGCCGCACCGCTGAAGTCATGGATCAGTGATTAATGAAGCTTCATACTTCCAATTTTTTCTTGTCAAGCTGGATTTGTGCTTATCCATCTGTCAAAGAGGCTTTGGCACCCATCACATCTGTAGATACTGCCCCATTTTGTACACTGTACCGTATATACTCAACACACAGGTGAGCAAAAGCAATTCATTTCCTTTCATTCATTATTTTATGAAAATGGGGCACTCTTCTGGAGAAACAATGATTTTCCAGAAAAATGAAAATCACTGTAAAAAGTGAATCTCTGCAGGAGTCTTGAGTCTTCTTAATGTCTGTTGTAGTTGTATTAATGACTGTTGACACTTGTAGAGTATATTCAATCCCACTTGTCCAGTGGGGAAATTCCCTTCTGATCTGCATATAGCTTACAGTATATTCCTGATAAGGTCTGCAAAGGAGGTTAGCCTGTGCTGTCTATGTGCCCCGTGCCTACTCCTTCCTTCTATCAGTGGCTGGATAGTGTACTGCTTAAAGGCTCTGCCTCTGACACAGGAGGCCAGGGTTTGAATCTTGGTTCTTTCTGTTTAGTAAGCCAGCATCTATTCAGTAGGCGACCTTGGGCTAAACTCCCTAACACTGCTACTGCCTATAGAGCGCGCCCTAGTGGCTCTGGTGCTTTGAGGAGAAAAGCTTGATATAAATGTTCTTTGTCTTTGTCATCCTGGGAAAAAATAGTAAGAGATAAATGAACTGTGCAAAGTGGTAAAAGGTGGCTTGAAGTTTGCTTAAAAGTTAGCCCTGAAGAAGTAAAGGAGGTTATAGCTGATAGAAATAATGGAAAGTTGTAAATGCATATGGGAGTCATGCTTCTGTGGTAAACTTTGTTCACTGATCTTGAAATTGTTTCATTAACCCTGATGCCTAATCCCAGAAAATCTTTAGTGATCTTGCTTCCAACCAGTGTCTCCTCACAATGACAGTGACTAAGTGAGATCGTGGGAGAAACATGTTTGTTGATATTTACTTACAGCATAACTACTATGTACAGGGGTAAAATACAGAAAACACACACACGCGTCAAAGCAAAACAAAATTGTGGCCAACTTGGTAGATAGTAGGGATGGTCGCTGGATTCCGCGGAATTCTAAATTCAGTGATTCCGGCCGGAATTGGGTCAATTCTGATTCCGGCGGTTGGAACGGAATTGCTATAGCTGTAAAATGGAATTCCATGGAAAAAAATTTAATTCCGCGGAATTTTACAGAATTAAAATGTATTCCCTCACCTATCTATTTTCTCCCTTCCTCCCGGAGGGAAGAGGGTCTCATCTTCCAGGGAATTGTAGTATTTTACAAGCCAGCTTACATACCGTGGCTGGGAATTGAACCCAGGCTGGGCTGGGAATTGAACCCAGGTCTCAGTGTGTGGTCGGTAACTCACTTAACCACCACCAACACTACATGCTTAAGCCAGCCTAGCGTGTACCATTATGATCAATCCAAGAGAAAAATTAGGTTGCTTAAGGATTTGTAGCATGTCAAAAGCCAACTCACATTGGCTGGGAATTGAACCAGGCTGGGCTAGGAATTGAACACAGGTCTCAGTGTGTGGTAAGTAACTCACTTAACCACTATACCACCAACACTACATGCTGAAACCAGCCTAGCCTGTACCATTGTGATATACCCAAGAGAAAAATGAGCTCTCTCTCTCTCTCTCTCTAGGACTTGATGCCATTGAACTGAATTTTCAGCTTAAAACCATCAACAGATACCGGCAGAATTTCACAGGCAATTTCGGAATTCCCCCAGATTAAAAAAGCAATTTCGTTGTGACCAAACAGAACGGAATGACCAATTTCCTCCTAAAACTTCCGGAAAGTACAATTCCGCGGAAAGCAGTGACCATCCCTACAAAAGAGAGAGAGAGAGAGAGAGAGAGATGAATCTACCTGGCTATCTGGGGTTCTCTTCGGACAACTGTTGAACACAAAAGGCAAAGCCATGCCTGACTACAAATCCTTAAGCAAGCTAATTTTTCTCTTGGGTTGATCATAATGGTACATGCTAGGCTAGCTTCAGCATGTAGTGTTGGTGGTGGTATAGTGGTTAAGTGAGTTACCTACCACACACTGAGACCTGGGTTAAATTCCCAGCCCAGCCTGGGTTCAATTCCCAGCCACGGTATGTAAGCTGGCTTTTGAAATACTACAATCCCCTGGAAGATGAGACTCTCCTCCCTCCGGGAGGAGGGAGGAAGGGAGGAAATAGGGACTATGGGCCACCATATAGGATAAACAAGGATACTTTAGTGATTTTTTCAATTTTTCCAATGGAATCCGGAATTCCGTGGAATTTCATACAAATCCGGCGGAATTTTCATAGCGACAGAATTTAACATTGACGGAATCCGTGATTTACGGCGGAATGGAATTTTCTCATTCCGATCATCCCTAGTAGATAGCAGATGCAGGCTTCCCTGACTAGCAGGCTTGAATCAACCTTATGGTGCTCGGGTCTCTGTAGCAATAATGCACACTGTTTATTGTTGTTTATAGTTCACCTAAAAGATAAAATGTTAGCCACAAACATCTTTTTCTGAGCTCCCTAGCATGATTATTCATGTCTGCTCTGGTTCCAGGATGGAGCAATGACCAGAAGCAGGGTGAGAAGTTTTACATCATCCTGATTGATCACCAGATTGGCTACAGCTGAGCTCATAATCTCATTAGTCAGCACACTGCAGATCATGATAAAGCTAATCACTGAGGCCTGGGATACATTAAACCTGTTCTGCACAAGTCTAAAAACCTTTCCTGACCCACTCTCACAATGTATAGTTCTTTCCTATTTCCAAAATATGTCATCAGAGCTGGTTATATGTGCTAGTTGTCGACATCCTCATTGCTTGCTCAGATTGCTCTCTTATTGACTTATAGCTTTCCCTCTTACTGAGTTGTTGCTTTTCCTTGTGGAAACCTGGTCCCTTCATCTCAGTTTGCAGCTGCTCAGTTTGCAGAATCAAACTCAATTTTGATACTCAACACAAATAGGCCCATATGCAATTATTTTTTTCTCCTGACTTTTCACATAGGTCATATTTTTAAACTTGTTAATAAAATGCGATTTAAGCCACCAGAAATCAAGTAAATACTCAAAATAATTTTGACAGTACCGTTTCACCTACTTTTTGGTACTTTTTTAGTTGAAAAGTGCTGTAAAGTTACTTCAAATCAAAGATGAAAAATTATCTCGTAGGTGAAAAAGTGAATTGCATATGGCCCATAGTGTCTTGTACACACCTTCAGATACAACTCTTACAGTTTACAGCAAAAAGTGTATACCTACTTTGCCAGCACATACTCTGATCTATTTCATTAAAAACCTTTCTTTGCACATAACATTTTCATAAACCCCAAAACATTTAAATATGCCTATCACATTTCTTGTAATTTGAGCCTCAACTGGTGTCAGATTAGCAAATGGTAGTAGGTAACAGGGGTGCTCGGATACCCCTTTTCAAAATCCAAACTGATCCGGATCCGGATACTCAGATATCCGGATCCTAATCGGATATCCGAATCCGAAATTTTTGTTATCCGAGTAAACTCGGATATCTGAACCCAATATCTGGCCGGATTCGGATATCCAGATAGAAAACCGTAAGTGACCTGAAAATTGCCTAAAATGCTTCCAAAAGTCTCTCTCTCTCTCTTCTCTCTCTCTCTCTCTCTCTCTCTCTCTCTCTCTCTCTCTCTCTCTCTCTCTCACAGCCTTCAAAATGGATTTTTGCCATTGAAGGTGATTTTGGCTTCTGCTCGGATATCTGAACTAACTATCCGCCTTGATTTCGGTTTTCAGATGGGAAATCCGAATTGCTATTCAAAGTTCGGATAGAGGGGCAAAGTTCAGATTATCTGGGTAGTTCGGGTATCCGGAATCTGGATGAGCACCACTGGTAAGTCTTGGTAGATTTCTAACAAACCCATAATTTTGTAATAATCACAAATAAAATAGATTGCTTTCTAAGTAAAAGCAGAAATGGTCATGGTAGTCACTTTTCTTAATAACTGAAAAGTAGAACTCCAACTTTAAGTGTAGGTTAAACCGTGTCAAGTGATACTTTACTGAAATTACTGTACTAAATACTGTAGTTGAAAGGACAAATAGATGTCTTGGTATTAAAAAATTAGAGGTTCACTGCATAGTGTATAAGGATATGATTTTTAATTAGCCTGGACAGCAGCACAAGCCTTAAAAGTGAACCTGAAGGCCCTTGAATGTATCTTCCAAAAGTTGTTTTGTTTTACTTATTAGCATAGCTATAGACCTCTGAAAGGAGATGCAAATTGTTGACCTGGACTTCCCTTCCCCCACAAACTTTGCTCCCCATCCACCTTGTGACAAGCGCCCCTTCCATCTCAGGTACAAATATTAGATAGCCATTTGCTACTTTCCGATCAAAGATTGTTGAGCCTAAGCCACTAATAGGCAACCATGTGTGACCTTTCACCTCTAATAGTAGCATTTGGTAACCATGTTTAAAGCTTTTTTTTTCTAGTAAGGAGACTTTTAGAATCCTTTTAATCCTTTAGAAAATCTTACTGGTTCTAGTTCATCACAGCAGCTTAACTGGATACTCTGCTAAAGTGTTATTTTTTTAGATTAATTCAAAAAGATCTTTATTTTACTAACTTTTAAGCTTCATCATCATCAAGTGCAGGCAAGTCAATTCAACATGATTATCTTTTTATACAAGGTAACTGAGAGTACCTCAGGTGGTAAGCATTGATAAGCTCTCATCTTTTGCTTTTCCCCAAAAGTTACTATACTTCAACTTGAAAGAAGTAAGGTTAGCCATACTATGCCAGGGAAAAAAACACATATATAAGTAGATAAATACTTGATCTACTTACGTAACACATGTATTGTATTGTCCACGTTTTGATTTCAGTGAATGTTATGTAGTAAATGAAGAGAATTCTGTTCCTGGTGGGAACCATGTCTTTTGCCCACAGTTTAGACTAAATCCTGATGTCATTTCTGCCCTTTACTTTTTTTCTTTTCTCCTCCAATTGCTGAGTCAGCTCAGCCTTGCTTGTAAACACAAGTGAGCATGGGGATCGTATTGCAGATAAGCAGCTAGGCAGGGAAATAAATGGAAGGGGAGGAATATATTATAGATAAAAAACACCCCTAGCATACAACTGTTTGGCACTGACTACTAAAGGGCCAGTGCTCCTTAAGTATGTGATAACTACAAATCATAACAGTAGAAAAAGTTTTGAATGCAGGATTAGCATCTTTATCACTTAATACACTCAGACCAGTAGCTGTTGAAATTTGATTTTTATGGTGACAATCATCCCGCTTTAAAAAATAATTTTATCAGGCTAGTTATGCTCATCATTTTTGTAGACATTGACTACATTGTGTTATAAATACAGTGTCTTCTCACATTAATTTGTTTATTCTGGTAGCAATTTTAATATGTCTAATAGGATAAGCACTAAATCATTTGTTTAGAGATTTGCAATACTACTAGTCTCCTCTGTTAGACATGTTTGCATTTACTATAACTCCTAGCACTGCAAAGTATATATGAGAGACTCATATGAATATGTATATTGATGCAGGTTAGTGCATTCACAACTGCAGCTAATTAAAAATGACAAATGTGTGCTCACAGCTCATGTGCAGAAATACTAAATTCAGCTTCACTGGGGCTGTGCAAGATGAGAGACAAAGTAAAAAAAATGTAGGCAATGTTTAGGATTTATACTGAAATCTCTTTGATATAAACCTATCCTGAGGGTTATTTCCATTTCTATTATGGGGAAGCAGCGCATCTTCAGCCTTGACAGTTCACCTGTTCGTTAACATGATTTTGGTCATTTTTGGCCAAAAAGTGAAAATAAAGCAAAATACTTTTTTTGTCTGTTATTTGTAATTGCCCTTCTCTAGTATCAGTAGCTTGCAATGCAAATTATGTTACACTTCCACTTTACATACATTCTGGGCATTTTTTTTCTGGTAATTTGCATGACTTTGATTCAATTGTAATACATTGGAAGACAGGTGAGGCATCACCTACCAGGTAAGTACATTTTTTTTATTTTTTTCAGGTGCCACCGACACCAGGGATATTAGGGGTCATGAACAGGGGGGAAAATAAATCATTTTAAAGGGTAACTCTTCCTAATATATTTTATGGGGTAAAGGTTGCCTAAAGTGTTTTTTAAGGGGGAAATGCTGCCTTATGTGTTTATATAGTGGGAACAATGTTGCCTAAGTATGTTTATTTTGGAGATCAAAGTCTTTGTATTTTTAGGGGCAAATGCTACCAATTATGTGCATTTTTGGAGGAAACACTGCCAAATAATGTGTAATGAGAGGCAAAATACTGCCAAATGATGTGTGTGGGGGTAACATTGCCTAATTATTTGTATGTTTGGAGGGAATGCTGCTAATTATGTGTATTTCTGGGTCAACCACTGCCTAATTGTGTGTATGTTTTGGGGGAAATGATGCCTTAATGACCCACAAAGGAATACATATGCTGAAAAGGTTGGTAAATACTGCTATAAAAGAACGAACACTGGAAAAATAAGCCACAGTTTGGTGAAACACCTAAAATTTCCAAATGCGTATTTAATTTATAGAAAGTAGTGAGGAAGAAGTAAGAAACCCAAGCAATCAACCAACTAAAATATAAAAATGATTTCTAAAACATTAGCATAGATTTACAGTGTTCTTCTGTAACTTCATACTGTAGCCAGTAAGACCTCTAATAGAATTTTCCAACATATAACTTCTGTTATTCTCAGATCCTGGCAAGGGCAAGACATCTGCAAATGCTCCATTTAGACAATATTGTATATTTTCTGAGTTAGTTTGTAGCAACAAAGTAATTTGTCTAAAAAAGAAATTAAATAGAACTGCATGAAGTTTCATTCTTTCAGGCACTGCAAAGGAATACAATGTACATATAACATCCTGCAAACTTCCTCCTTTGGCGGTTATTGAAAGCCATATTGCTTTATTAACTCCATAGATGACAAACAGTCATGGTTAAATGTTTAAAGACCACTGACTGATTATCTGGGTATTGAAAAGAAAGAAACTGATTTTCAATCTTAGCACAACAGAAGGTATAAAACACATTCTAAATGCCTATTTAAACTTGCAGTGTATAAAGGCTGTTTACATAGATTACAAAGAAGAGGAACAAAGTTAAAAAGAAAAATAACTGCAACACCTGATATAACGAATAGTTTTTATGTAAATTAAATGCTGAAAGTGGATATGGATTATTGTAAGTAACAAGTACGGTATTACTTGTGCAAAACCCCTATATTTTTTGCTTTCCTGTTCTGAAAATGTACAGTGCTGGCTATGCTAGCATACAATCAACTTCAGCTCCACATTTCTGTATTATTGTTTGTACTCTACGAATCACATGGTCACTCTTAATTGACCTACAGCTACACCTACAAGGCTGTACACAAAAGGTAGTGCAATGGCAAGCACATTTAACTCACAAAAAAGGTATTTTTGTCTACCTTTTTTGCTTTTATAGACTTTACATTTTTCAGTCACTTGATTACTATTAACATTCACTTCAATTTTCAATAATAGGTTTACTGTAGTTAGGCTTTAACCAATTCTAGAGTTCTCCTTCAAGGAGCATGTTACAATCAGCTGTTTTAGACTCGGTGGCTGGTGATATGCCAAGAGGGGAGGTTCAGGGAATATCTCTCATAAATTATTATTCTTATGCAATATGGGTTGAATAATCTCCAGGTTCTGAAGTTCTAAAGTCCCAATTGATGTATTTTAGGTGGCTGTTTTGTCTGACATCAGAACAGACTCAGTTGTACCTTAGGCCTGGAACACACTAGAGGTGTTTCAACAGCGATTTCTGCCTTCTTGGAATCGCCGACGATTCTGAAAGCACTAGGCTAATGAAAGCCTATGGCAATGAAGAAACAAAAAAACGTTTGGCTGCTGCACTCACACTCACCAGCGAAATGGGAGCAGGGAATTCAATTGCCATAATCCAGTTACAAACGAAGAAATATCCTGCTGCACCAGATGATAAGGTGAAGTAGAAAATGCTTTATTCTTTCATCCAGCATTATAGCACACAGATAAAAGCTCACGCGTATAGGAGCGAATGGCACCTTTATCATAGCTTACAACTATATGTGTCTGCACAGGTTATATAGGTTGGTAGACACACCCAATACAATGTATACACATAAATATGAAACATACCAATATAAAAACACATAGAAAAACTGCACCAGATGAATGCATCCAAAATACAAAAATGTTAGAACTATACATGACCAGCAAAGAACATTTGCATTTATATTCAATAATATATACAGATATTAGCATTAATTCCAACTCATGTTCCATGATTTCTAGCTCTGATTGAGCATCAGAGCATCAAGGAACAAATGCAAGCAAGAAAGTGAACCGCAAATAACATGCAAATTCATGCATCATACAACATATTCAAATGCACGAGTAGATCAGGTAGACAAGTAGATCAGGAAGAGGTAGATCAGGAGGAGGAGGAGGCGGGGCTGAGGCTGCTTCGCTCATCTGTACTAGTCATTACTTCTGCTTTATCCGCTGCTCGCATCTCTTACACAAAGCCTGGCGGAGCCGGGGCCTGACTATGGACACACAACATTTTTTTATAGGAGTGGAGTGGACTTGAGCCAAGGAGGAGTTTTGCTGTACAAAAACGCTGATGGCTGTTTGTGATTGAGCAGCATTACAATTTGGTAAGCGCAACTGTGTGATACTGGTGCAGGCTCACACTGTTGATGCAAACTAGTGCAACAAGGTAATTGATACTTACTGGATGTGGGTTTACCGTTGCACAAGTGTGTAGACACTAACTGGCTACTGTGGAGTGCTGTGATCACGGCCATACTGGTGGTGGAGGAGCAATTATTATATCAAGGATACTGCACTATGTATTGTTATTGTCTTTTATCTGAGGAATTGATGACTGACAACTGAGAGGAGCAAGGAGGCCCACTGTGATGATGTTTGATATGCCTTATTTGCTGTTTGTGACCATGTAGCATAACCATCTGGTGAGCGCTTTGCATTAATTAATATGCTGGTGTTCACTTTATAAAATATACATAGCACACACAAAGGTGAAGGTGCATGAGATCTAGAGTATACTACACTATTACGCCTATTTTTGTATTTTATCTCCTTTCTGAGGCCCATGATTTCAGAACACTGTGAACAACCCACCTGGTGCATGAGTTGGAACTGATTAACTGTTGAACAGTGTCACATACCTCAGGGTACTGTACAGAGCGCAGACATTCTTTTCTATAGACTGGTTAATTTTGTGGTGGTGCGAACCGGTACTGGAGACTGTGTATATTAATTATTTGTGGAGGAGCGCAACATCTTTTGTCAATACTTGTACTAGTACTTGTATTCTCCTTAACATGCGTGGCCATTTTGGTAGCAATAGCATGTATGTGGGCTTTGCTATTAACCACTGAAGTCGGCACAAAAGTATAGGAAAATTACGCAAAATTACAAATGATTACAACTACATACAAAATGAATTATGATTTTCCCCAAAATGTTGCATTATGATTACGATGTGTAATTGTGAATTACGATGCATAATTACGCATAGGCATAATTTCTGCTCATCACTATTGATTACTTTACATAGTATCAAAGTGTCATATCTGCAGTGTTGTCCCATCACACAAGATAGAATAAATAAATAGACAAAAATGTGAGAGGTGTGCTCACTTTTGTGAGCTACTGTAAATGGTCCTTCTGTATTTTTTTTTTCTTGTTATGCCTGTTTCATTTTGAACAGTTGGATAAGTATGGATTTGTTAGATGTTTATACTGCGTTGTACTGAACTGTTTCCAATAAATGTTTCTAACTGGGGAAAAAAATACTTCTGTAAAATATATTGTTATCTGTACTCTCCTGTATTCCTTTTTCAATTATATATGTTTTTCTTAATGCTTCTGAAGTTCTATGACTTCCACAGACAACTATAAAATGTTTACAGAGATGTTAACTACTGTAATGCGCATAAATAGATTGAGTTCCAAGAGGGAGAAACCAGTACTGAAGACAAAACACAGATCCACTGGATCCATCTGTTGGACAGCCTGCACTCTTCCTTCACCAAGAACTTAATGGTAACTGATTGGAATTATTCCATTATTTATCTATGAATACTACGGACTCTATTCAATGACATATAGCAGGCTAGCCATGAAGCCATCTCTTCTATCCCAAAACAACCTAGCTAACTATCTCTTCTGTAGAACAGTTACGTTTCTATAATCTGGCTGGGGCCTAATTTCTGATGATGTAGGCATCCAATAGGATGCCTGGCATAAACACGACAGTGGAAATTGTTTCCGGGGTATGATTTAATCTACCATGCATCTCCCAAATTTGGCATTAACATCATCAAATTTTGAGTCAGGCCAAACCAAAGCAAACTAAAAATATTAGTATTTTACAGAGTCAGCCATCAATGCATGTAATGGGGTCAACACATAATTATTGTATGCACTCTATGCTTCTGCTATTTGAGTAATGAATGATACACAATTTGCAGAATCCCCACTAAACTTTGTGTGGGCTATCAGCACAGTGTGAAGATTAGTGAATCAGACCCCTGGTGAGAACAGATCCTAAAACATCTCTTCGGAATACTTACATACTATGCAATTTTTGTGTACATACATAGCTGAATGTGCTTTTTAGAAGTCTGTTTCCCATTATTTTTCTGTGAAAAAAAAGAAAAAAAAATAATATATATATATATATATATATATATATATACATATATATATATATATACATATATATATATAAAATTCAGTATTTAGTGATGCGGCAATAGGTTTGTCATTATGAAGTGAACAGAAAAACTCTCTACTGACCTTGAAAAACATTGCCATTTCCATTTAGGTCATTACTTTTAAATGCTGCAGCCAATTCCATTTAGTCCAGTGCACAAACCAATCACTTAGAGTGTTAAAGAACATTTTCCATTTTCAAGGAGTCAGGTACCTCAAAATTGAAAGGAGTTTTTTTGTGTTGCAAGTTTATTCTTATTATAAACTGCCTACATATTTTGTGTGAATAATAAAAGCCAACACGTATGGTATTGTCCATGAAATCCTTAAATATATACATTTACATATTGTGCATATTACGACATGTAACTGAAATAATTACATTAACTGATGTACTTTAAATAACATTTTTTAATAGTAACCTTTTCTTTTCATAGCCTTTATTTAAGTATGTTTATTTAACATAACCCGGTACCTCATTTAAGGTACAGTACTAGTACGGTATAATCAATTGTAGTAAAGTATACAATTAAGTCATATATGCTGTCATTCTCCGAATTCAAATAGTTCAATATGGATTTGGAAATCATAAATCTCTGTTCACCACTATCTCTAAAGTGGTAATGTTATTATATTTAAGGAGGGTTAAACTGTTTTATCATGGTCTTCTAATGAATAACACAATATATAATGTATGACTGATCTAACAAAAGGCACATACCCGCGCGCAACATGACTTTTTGCAAGATTTTTCCTTTTTTTTCAACCTGTGGATTTTTTTGCATGATGATTGACGTGAGTACATGTGCGGGATTACACAAGCAATGTTTTCAACACTCATCGATTATGACCATCACGGCCGATCGGATCTTTAAGATCCCCCGCAACTCTTGCGCAAAATGCCATGATCACTTGAATTCTTGTTCATGCTTGTCATGTGCCATCACGCATTCCAGTGGTAGGAAGATGGATCAGGGAATGCTCGCTCATCATGACGCTTCACCATGTGTTCCTTGATCAATTTTCTTTGAGTATGTAACTTAAAGTGAACCTCCGGACTAAAAGTCTACTCAGCAGAACTGAAAAGGCTTGGTGTTTCTTTAACAGTTTCACAGCATCAGAACTTTGTTTTTCTTACCAAAGCATCATTTTTAGCTGCATTTTTAGCTAAGCTCCACCTATCAAAGAAAACTGCCTGGGCTTTTTTCCCCCTGATGCTGTGCAAAGCATGATGGGATTTCCTATGTTGTTATTCACGTTGCCTAGCAACTGGGAGGGGTGATCAGCACACAGGACAGTTGTAACTGTGTCTCATGCTCCCTGTCACCTCCTTTCTAACAAAAACATGGCTGCCCTTATGAAACCAAACATTTGCCTGTTCTTTTAAAATGGGGGGGGGGGGTAATAGATTATACTGCTGTAAGGAATAGCGGAGATGCCGCCGCGGAGACAAGCGGCATGGCGGCTATCTCCGCGTATCAGCCGGCGGCCTCTGCCGCGCGGTTAAATGCTCAAGTTATGCCTGGTCCTTCCATTGCTCACAGGTTAAGGGCTACGTGCGCACGAGCAGAGCGACAGGACCTTTATGCAGCTAAGAGGGGGGTCAGCTGATCCTGTGGTCAGCTGACTCCAGCTGGCATCCGGATTGGCTGAGGGATTGGGGCAGCGCTGTGGAGCTTGCTGAGTATATATAGAGCAGGCCTGTCAGTAGCTCCGTGTCTGCTGTTGCGTATGCTATATTGTGTTAGCGCTCAGACCCCAGTCAGTTCCCAAAGTGTGTTAGAACCAGCCGGAGCTGGGAATTCACACTTAGCTAGATTCTGTTGATAGCTTTAAAGTACTGACCTATTGCTTCCTCTGACTATTCTTCTGTTTGTCGATTCTGTACCTCACTCTATCTGATTCACATTGCTTACCCTGCCTGTCCCTGACGTTGAATCAGTCTTCTGATTCTGTACTTTGTCTGTCCGCACGTTGTGAACTCTGCCTGTCTGACCTCTCTATTTACACTAGTGGGTCCTACCACTAGTGAGGGAAATCAGTTTCCTGCACCAATCTCCTAGGTGTAGGATACTGCCAATTAGTCGGGATACCTGCTCCTCGGGTATCCTAGGCTGCAGTACTTTCTGTGTCACTTGCTACTAGGCTGCAGTACTATCTGTGCTACTAGGCTGCAGTATCACCAATAATCAGAATATCTGTTAGCTGACACCAATCGTTACAGCTGCCTATCTATTTTAATTAACCTAACTAATGTAACTTAACGACAGTATGTTTGTTTAGGCTGAAGCTCCTCTTTAAGGATACAAGTTACTTACATGTGAAATGTTCATAAGACATACACTGAGATTAAAAAAAAAAAGTGAATGCTTGTTGGAGCAGATATTCCAAACAATGTATCGACACAGTGTAGCTAGTTTACTCTAAGTATAAATGCAGAGTAATAGCTTATGTTATACATGCTGAAGGTGACATGTCAGTAATATAAAATGGGGCTAAAATCAGCAGTGCAAGTACATTGGGATATTGATAAGGAGACTATTATTGGTAGTTTTAGCTACACTTTATGTATAAATACACTGTCTTAAAGGGAAGGTTCAGGGAGGTGTTTAAAAAAATAAAAATACTAATCCACTTAACTGGGGCTTCCTCCAGCCCATGGCAGGCAGGACGTGCCCTCAACGCCGCTCCGGAGGCTCCTGGTCTTCTCCGGCGGCTCATCCGACCTGGCCAGGCCGGCTTCCAGGTCGGGTTCTTGTGCGCTCCAACGTGCATCTTACGTTGTCGCGCTGACGTCATCGGACGTCCTCCAGGCTGTACTGCGCAGGTGCAGTAGTTCTGTGCCTGCACAGTACAGTCTGTAGGATGTCCGATGACATCAGCGCGACCGCGTGAGACACACGCTTCCTCAATGACAGAACAACAGTGACTATCCAGCTGATCAAATTTGGTCTGTCCACAATGAAGCAACGACCTTATTATCTTGGGTGTGCCCCCCCCCCCCCCCCCCCCTCGAGACACTCATATAGCTGTCGGTCATTGCTTCATTGTGATATGCAAGCCCCTTCACCGCGGCAAGGTACCGATCATGAAGGGGAATTGGCACATGTACATGCCTTTTGTTTTGTTGTTGCAGCTGCAGTGCATCCAGAAAAATTAGGCAGGCATGTACACACACCAGAAAAATGAGTATAGCGGCCGCTGCTAGCAGTGGCCTTAAAGTGGATCCGAGATGAAAAACTAACTATAACAAGTAACTTGTCTATATATCTTATCTAAAGTTTAGATAGTTTACGCAGCAAATCTAGCTGCAAACAGCTTTAATAGAAAATTATTATTTCTTCCAGCCAGAAAAATTAGGCAGGCATGTACATTCAGCAGAAAAATTATTATAGCGGCTGCTGCTAGCAGCTGCCTTAAAAATTCAGGAATCCACCTGGGGTCCTGGACCCTGTTGGTGATGGCGGAGTAGGCAGTCAAGCAGGTTGCAGGCAGAGATGCTGTGTGGGGACCGACTTAGTCTTGGGGCAGGCAGTCACACGGCGTGCAGGCAGAGATGCTGTGTGTGGGGACTGACTTAGTCTTCGTGTGGGCAGTAGCCCTCCGGGATCCATGCCTCATTCATTTTGATAAAGGTGAGGTACTGAACACTTTTGTGACTTAGGCGACTTCTCTTCTCAGTGACAACGCCTCCAGCTGTGCTGAAAGTCCCTTGGATGGCAAATTGTGACAGCTCTGGCCACAGGTCAAGCCTTGCACCAAGTAGTCCAAAGGTTCATCGCTGCTCAGAGTGTCTACATCCACACTTAAGGCCAGGTAGTTGGCAACCTGCCGGTCGAGGCGTTGGTGGAGGGTGGATCCGGAAGGGCTAAGGCGAAGCGTTGAACTAAAGTATGTCCGCATTTGCGACATCACCATGAGATCGCTAGAGCGTCCTGTCCTTGTCCGCGTGGACATCGGAGAAGGATTACTGGCAGCACAATTCCATTGTGCTGTGACATCACCCTTAAACGCACACTGTAAAGCATAGTTGCAACCTTGTTCTGCAAGTGCTGCATCCTTTCTGCCTTCAGGTGAGTTGGTAACATCTCCGCCACTTTGTGCCTATACCGAGGGTCTAGTAGCGTGGCCACCCAGTAATTGTCATTCCCCTTGAGTTTCTTTGTACGGGAGTCCCTCAACAGGCTGGACAGCATGAAAGACGCCATCTGCACAAATTTGGATACAGACATTCTATCCATCTCCTCTTGCTCTTCCTCAGCGATGTCAGGTAAGTTCTCCTCCTCCCCCACAGCCACAAATAATACCACGGGAACGTTGAGCAGCACAAGCCCCCTGCGATGCCTGCTGCGGTTGTTCTTCTGCCGCCTCCTCCTCCAAAAAAAAAAAACCACCTTCCTCATCATCTGACTCCTCTTCCCCACACAAATCTTTCTCTTCCTCCTCCTCCCCCCTCTGTGCTGCCGCAGGTGTTGAGGAAACATCTGGTTCTGGTGAGAATTGATCCCACAACGCTTCCTCCTGTAACTGTTCCTGTCCACGCTCCTCCACAGCTTGATCCACCACTCTATGCATGGCACACTTCAGGAAGAAAGCATACGGGATCAAGTTGCTGATGGCGCCTTCACTGCGACTCACCATGTTTGTCACCTCCTCAAACGACCGCATGAGCCTGCAGGCACTTCGCATGAGTGTCCAGTTTTTCGGCCAGAACATCCCCATCTCCCCAGAGTGTGTCCTTCTACTGTAGTTGTAGAGATACTGGGTGACAGCTTTCTCTTGTTGTAGCAGGCGGTCGAACATCAGGAGGGTCAAATTCCAGCGAGTCGGGCTATCGCAAATCAAGCGTCTCACCGGCAAGTTGTTTCTCCGCTGAATATCGGCAAAGCGTGTCATGGCCGTGTAAGAGCTAGAGTTGGGCCGAACGGTTCGCCTGCGAACGGTTCCATGCGAACTTCAGTGGTTCGTGTTCGCGTCCCGCAGGCGAACCTTTGCGGAAGTTTGGTTCGCCCCATAATGCACATCACATCACAGTCAGCAGGCCCAGTGTAGCCAATTAGGCTACACTAGCCCCTGGAGCCCCACCCCCCCTTATATAAGGCAGGCAGCGGCGGCCATTACGGCCACTCGTGTGCCTGCATTAGTCAGAGTAGGGCGAGCTGCTGCAGACTGTCTCTCAGGGAAAGATTAGTTAGGCTTAGCTTGTTCCTGTCTGGCTGCATACCTGTTCTGTGAACCCACCACTGCATACCTGTGCTGTGAACCCACCACTGCATACCTGTGCTGTGAACCCACCACTGCATACCTGTTCTGTTCAGTGGACCCGACACTGTATACCTGTTCATTGAACCCACCACTGCATACCTGTGCTGTGAACCCACCACTGCATACCTGTGCTGTGAACCCACCACTGCATACCTGTGCTGTGAACCCACCACTGCATACCTGTGCTGTGAACCCACCACTGCATACCTGTTCTGTTCAGTGGACCCGCCACTGCATACCTGTTCTGTTTAGTGAACCGCCACTGTATACCTGTTCTGTTTAGTGAACCCGCCACTGCATACCTGTTCTGTTCAGTGGACCCACCGCATCAGTGCGCATACCTGTGCAGTTAAGTGAACCCGCCACTGCATACCTGTTCTGTTCAGTGGACCCGCCACTGCATACCTGTTCTGTTTAGTGAACCCGCCACTGCATACCTGTTCTGTTCAGTGAACCCACCGCATCAGTGCGCATACCTGTGCAGTTAAGTGAACCCGCCACTGCATACCTGTTCTGTTCAGTGAACCGCCACTGTATACCTGTTCTGTTTAGTGAACCCGCCACTGCATACCTGTTCTGTTCAGTGGACCCGCCACTGCATACCTGTTCTGTTCAGTGAACCCACCGCATCAGTGCGCATACCTGTGCAGTTAAGTGAACCCGCCACTGCATACCTGTTCTGTTCAGTGGACCCGCCACTGCATACCTGTTCTGTTTAGTGAGCCGCCACTGTATACCTGTTCTGTTTAGTGAACCCGCCACTGCATACCTGTTCTGTTCAGTGGACCCGCCACTGCATACCTGTTCTGTTTAGTGAACCCGCCACTGCATACCTGTTCTGTTCAGTGGACCCGCCACTGCATACCTGTTCTGTTTAGTGAACCCACCACTGCATACCTGTTCTGTTCAGTGGACCCGCCACTGTATACCTGTTCATTGAACCCACCACTGCATACCTGTGCTGTGAACCCACCACTGCATACCTGTGCTGTGAACCCACCACTGCATACCTGTGCTGTGAACCCACCACTGCATACCTGTTCTGTTCAGTGGACCCGCCACTGCATACCTGTTCTGTTTAGTGAACCGCCACTGTATACCTGTTCTGTTTAGTGAACCCGCCACTGCATACCTGTTCTGTTCAGTGGACCCGCCACTGCATACCTGTTCTGTGAACCCGCCACTGTATACCTGTTCTGTTCAGTGAACCCACCGCATCAGTGCGCATACCTGTGCAGTTAAGTGAACCCACCTACCTACGTGAGTGCACGCAGTGTGATATACCACTCCGTGCATACCCGATATGGACAAAACAGGTAGAGGAAGAGGTAGTGGCAGAGCCAGAGGAAGGCCACCCGGCAGGTCTGCGCGAGGTCGTGTAAATGTAATTTCGTGTGGACCTGGCCCACAGTACAGTGCTCGGAAGAAGGCACGTCCCATCACCTCCCAAGATTGTCAGGACGTGGTTGAGTATTTAGCGACACAGAACACCTCATCTTGCTCAGCCACCAGTGCTACTACTAGCACCACTTCCGCTGCATTTGACACTTCGCAAGAATTATTTAGTGGTGAAATCACTGATGCACAGCCATTGTTGTTACAGCCAGATGAATTTTCACCAGCTCATATGTCTGAGTTACGCGGCAACATTATGGATGTAACGTGTAAGGAGGATGAAGGACCTACTGATGTTGGTGCATGTTTGGATTTGTCTGAGGCAAGCGAAGCTGGGCAGGATGATTACGATGATGACGATGATAGGGATCCTCTGTATGTACCCAATAGAGGAGATGAAGAGGGGGACAGTTCAGAGGGGGAGTCAGAGAGTAGGAGGAGGAGAGAAGTTGCTGAAAGAAGCTGGGGCAGCTCTTCGTCAGAAACAGCTGGTGGCAGTGTCCGGCACCATGTATTGCCACCTATGTACAGCCAGCCAACTTGCCCCTCAGCATCAGCTGCTGAGGTCCCCATAGTGCCCACATCCCAGGGTGGCTCAGCGGTGTGGAAATTTTTTAATGTGTGTGCCTCAGATCGGACCAAAGCCATCTGTTCGCTCTGCCAACAAAAATTGAGCCGTGGAAAGGCCAACACTCACGTAGGGACAAGTGCCTTACGAAGGCACCTGGAGAAAAGGCACAAACAGCAATGGGATGGCCACCTGAGCAAAAGCAGCAGCAGCACACAAAAGCAAAGCCACCCTCCTTCTCCTCTTCCTCCTCCATCAGGTGCATTATCTGCTTCTGCCGCTTTCTCCCTTCCACCTTCACAGGCACCCTCCTCCACTCCGCCTCTGCCCTTGAGCGGTTCCTGCTCCTCTGCCCACAGCAGCAGTCAGGTGTCCGTGAAGGAAATGTTTGAGCGGAAGAAGCCAATTTCGGCCAGTCACCCCCTTGCCCGGCGTCTGACAGCTGGCGTGGCGGAACTGTTAGCTCGGCAGCTGTTACCATACCGGCTGGTGGACTCTGAGGCCTTCCGTAAATTTGTGGCCATCGGAACACCGCAGTGGAAGATGCCAGGCCGCACTTATTTTTTTTCGAGAAAGGCCATACCCCAACTGCACCGTGAAGTTGAGAGGCAAGTGGTGTCATCTCTTGCGAAGAGCGTTGGGTCAAGGGTACACCTGACCACGGATGCCTGGTCTGCCAAGCACAGGCAGGGCCGCTACATTACCTACACAGCCCATTGGGTGAACCTGGTGGTGAACGATGGCAAGCAGGGCGCAGCGGACCAAATTGTGACACCTCCACGGCTTGCAGGCAGGCCTCCTGCCACCTCCTCTCCTCCTGCTACATGCTCTTCGCTGTCCTCCTCCTCCTTGGCTGAGTGGCAGTTCTCCTCTCCAGCTACACAGCCCCAGCTCTGCAGGGCCTATGCTGCATGCCAGGTACGACGGTGTCACGCCATCTTAGACATGGCTTGTCTCAAAGCGGAGAGTCACACTGGAGCAGCTCTCCTGGCTGCTCTTAAGAAACAGGTGGATGAGTGGCTGACCCCGCACCACCTGGAGATAGGCAACGTGGTGTGCGACAACGGCAGCAATCTGCTTGCCGCTTTGCATATGGGGAAGCTGACACACATACCCTGCATGGCACATGTCATGAATCTAGTGGTTCAAAGATTTGTGGCAAAGTACCCTGGCTTAGCGAATGTCCTGAAGCAGGCCAGGAAGTTCTGTGGGCATTTGAGGCGGTCTTACACAGCCATGGCACGCTTTGCGGAAATTCAGCGCAAAAACAACATGCCGGTGAGACGCCTCATTTGCGATAGCCCGACTCGCTGGAACTCGACCCTGCTCATGTTCTCCCGCCTGCTAGAACAGAAGAAAGCCGTGACCCACTACCTCTACAACTACAGTAGAATGAAACAGTCTGGGAAGATGGGGATGTTCTGGCCCGACAACTGGACACTGATGGAGAATGCATGCAGGCTCATGCGGCCGTTTGAGGAGGTGACCAACCTGGTGAGCCGCAGTGAGGGCACCATCAGCGACTTAATTCCCTACGCTTACTTCTTGGAGCGTGCTGTGCGTAGAGTGGCGGATGAAGCTGTGAATGAGCGTGACCAGGAACCGTTACGGCAGGAACAGGCATGGGACCAATTTTCATCAGACCCAGCTGTTTCCTCAACACCTGCGGCAGCACAGAGGGGGGAGGAGGAGGAAGAAGAGAAGTCGTGTGCAGAAGACGAATCAGACTCAGAGGATGATGAGCAAGGTGTTTCTTTGGGGGAGGAGGAGGAGGAGGAGGAGGGGACAGCGGCAGGAGAACAACCTCAGCAGGCATCGCAAGGGGCTTGTGCTGCTCAACCTTCCTGTGGTATTGTTCGCGGCTGGGGGGAGGAGGTTGACTTACCTGACGTCACTGAGGAAGAGCAAGAGGAGATGGAGGGTACTGGATCCGACTTTGTGCAGATGTCGTCTTTTATGCTGTCCTGCCTGTTGAGGGACCCCCGTATAAAAAACCTCAAGGGGAATGAGCTGTACTGGGTGGCCACACTACTAGACCCTCGGTACAGGCACAAAGTGGCGGACCTGTTACCAACTCACCGGAAGGTGGAAAGGATGCAGCACATGCAGAACCAGCTGTCAACTATGCTTTACAATGCCTTTAAGGGTGATGTGACGGCACAACGCCAGCAAGGTACCACTGCCACTAATCCTCCTCCCGTGTCCACGCAGTCAAAGACAGGACGCTCCAGCGATCTCATGGTGATGTCGGACATGCGGACGTTCTTTAGTCCAACGCCTCGCCGTAGCCCTTCCGGATCCACCCTCCACCAACGCCTGGAACGGCAGGTAGCCGACTACCTGGCCTTAAGTGTGGATGTAGACACTGCTGTGAACAGCGATGAGGAACCCTTGAACTACTGGGTGCGCAGGCTTGACCTGTGGCCAGAGCTGTCCCAATTTGCCATCCAACTTCTCTCCTGCCCTGCCGCAAGCGTCCTCTCAGAAAGGACCTTCAGCGCAGCTGGAGGCATTGTCACAGAGAAGAGAAGTCGCCTAAGTCACAAAAGTGTTAAGTACCTCACCTTTATCAAAATGAATGAGGCATGGATCCCGGAGGGCTGCTGCCCGCCCCAAGACTAAGTCAGTCCCCGCACATACAGCATCTCTGCCTGCACGCCGTGTGACTGGCTGCCTGGCCTGCCCCAAGAAGACTAAGTCGCTCCCAGTCCCTCCACACAGCATGTCTGCCTGCAGGCCGCTTGACTACCTTCTCCGCCACCACCAACAGGGTCCGGGACTCCAGGCGGATTGCTGAATTTTTTAGGCCGCTGCTAGCAGCGGCCGCTGTAATAATTTTTCGGGTGCGTGTACATGACTGCCTAATTTTTCTGGCTGCACTGCGGGCAGCTGCAACAACAAAAGAAAAGGCATGTACATGTGCCCATTCCCCTTCGTGATCATTACCTTGCCGTGGTGAAGGGGCTTGCGTATCACAATGGAGCAATGACCGGCGCCTAGATGAGTGTCTCGGGGGGCACACCCACGATAATAAGGTCGTTGCCTCATTGTGGTCAGACCAAATTTGATCAGCTGGACAGTCACTGTTCTGTCATTCAGCTACATCAGCCAGGTGACCATATGGGCTGTAAAGCCACCAAAACCTGCACTCTCCCCATGGTGCGCACCAGTAAAGCACGGCCGTCACTACACAAACAGCTGTTTGCGGTGCGTTACACGATGAGTTTGGTGTGTCAGTGTGAAGCAGTACCTTAATTACACTACCTGATTGATGTATACACATGCAAGATGTTTGAAAGCACTTTAGGCCTGTCATTTAGCATTCAATGTGATTTCTGCCCTTAAAACGCTGCTTTGCGTCAAATCCAGATTTTTCCCGGGGACTTTTGGCATGTATCCCACTCCGCCATGCCCCCCTCCAGGTGTTAGACCCCTTGAAACATCTTTTCCATCACTTTTGTGGGCAGCATAATTATTTTTTTTTTCAAAGTTCGCATCCCCATTGAAGTCTATTGTGGTTCGCGAACTTTAACGCGAACCGAACCTTTCGCGAAAGTTCGCGAACCCGGTTCGCGAACCGAAAATCGGAGGTTCGGCCCAACTCTAGTAAGAGCGCCTGAAATGCCCACACCACTTCCTGGCCTGCTTTAGGATGTCCTTTAAGCCTGGGTACTTAGACACAAATCTCTGAATTATGAGATTCAGCACAGGTGCCATGCAGGGTACACGTGTCAACTTTCCCAAATTCAAAGCCGAAATGAGATTGCTACCGTTGTCACACACCACGTTGCCGATCTCCAGTTGGTGCGGGTCAGCCACTGATCCACCTGTTTGTTAAGAGCAGCCAGGAGAGCTGCTCCAGTGTGACTCTCCGCTTTCAGGCAAGACATGTCTAAGATGGCATGACACTGTCGTACCTGGCATGCAGCATAGGCCCTGGGGAGTTGGGGCTGTGTAGCTGGAGAGGAGATCGCAGCACCAGTAGAGTTGAACTGCCACTCAGCCAAGGTGGAGGAGGAGGACGACAGCGAAGAGGATGTAGCAGGAGGAGTAGGAGGAGAAGGAGAAGGAGAGGAGGTGGCAGCAGGCCTGCCTGCAAGCTGTGGAGGTGTCACAAGTAGGTCTGCTGCACAGCCAGGTACTCCCCTGCTTGCCAGCAGTCACCAGGTTGACCCAATGGGCTGTGTAAGTAATGTACCTGCCCTGACCGTGCTTGGCAGACCAGGCATCCGTGGTCAGATGGACCCTTGACCCAACGCTGTGTGCCAGAGATGACACCACTTTCAACTTCACGATACAGTTCGGGTATCAAGATCATATGTATATCAGCGCAACCACAAAAACCTAAATAGAATTAAAACATGGTATATAAGCAAAGCAGCCAAAGTCCAACACTTCAGTAAAGCATCTAAATCTTGAATAGAATAAAACACTTCAGCGCTGTGTCATATACGTCCACCACCGGAAAGACCAGGAAAAACAAATGCGCTTACCGGACAATTCAGACCTTAATTACAGGGTCTGAAATAAAGCCTTATGAGGTCAGCAGCAGGTGTCTTCACAACTGGCCTCCTCTCCAGGTATAACAGTATCAAATATGGTATTTCACCGTTTTTGGGCATGTAGAAATAACAAAAAACAATCCACATCTAAGCGTATCTATTGCGACTTTAATAAAGATCCATAAAAACAACATGTAAAACTTTTAAAAGATCACTTACATCTGGGCCCTTATTACAGGGACCCACGATGAACAACAGCAATGAAAATCATAGGACGCCGTCCAGCCACACGTCCGCCTCACCCAGGCGGACGTGTGGCTGGACGGCGTCCTATGATTTTCATTGCTGTTGTTCATCGTGGGTCCCTGTAATAAGGGCCCAGATGTAAGTGATCTTTTAAAAGTTTTACATGTTGTTTTTATGGATCTTTATTAAAGTCGCAATAGATACGCTTAGATGTGGATTGTTTTTTGTTATTTCTACATGCCCAAAAACGGTGAAATACCATATTTGATACTGTTATACCTGGAGAGGAGGCCAGTTGTGAAGACACCTGCTGCTGACCTCATAAGGCTTTATTTCAGACCCTGTGATTAAGGTCTGAATTGTCCGGTAAGCGCATTTGTTTTTCCTGGTGTTTCCGGTGGTGGACGTATATGACACAGCGCTGAAGTGTTTTATTCTATACAGTTCGGGTATCGCCTTTTTTGAGAAATAATTGCAGCCTGGTATCTTCCACTATGGTGTCCCAATCGCCACAAATTTTCGGAAGGCCTCAGAGTCCACCAGCTGGTATGGTAACAGCTGGCGAGCTAACAGTTCCGCCAAGCCAGCTGTCAGATGCCGGGCAAGGGGGTGACTGGCAGATATTGGCTTCTTCTGCTGAAAGATTGCCCTCACGGACACCTGGCTGCTGCTGTCGGCAGAGGTCCCGGAAGCGCTCAAGGTGAGAGGTGGATTGGAGGAGGTTGGCTGTGATTGTAAAGGTGCAAGGGAGAAAGCGGCGGAAGAAGGTGCACCTGAAGGAGGAAGAGGAGAAGGAGGGTGGCTTTACTTTTGTGTGCTGCTTTTCCTCTGGTGCTCTTCCCATTGCAATTTGTGCCTTTTCTCCATGTGCCTTTGTAAGGCAGTTGTCCCTACGTGGCTGTTGGCCTTTCCACGGCTCAATTTTTGGAGACAGAGAGAACAGATGGCATTGCTCTGATCTACGGCAGATACACTAAAAAATGTCCAAACCTCTGAGCCTGCCTGGGGTGATGGCACTATGGTGGCATCAGCAGCTGATGTTAAAAGGCATGTTGACTGGCTGTCCATAGGTGGTGATACATGGCGCCGGACACTGCCACCAGCTGTTTCTGATGACGAGCTCTCCCTGCTACTTTCAGGAACTCTTCTCCTCCTACTCCTCTCTGACTCCCCCTCTGAACTGTCCCCTTGGTCACCTTGTCTATTAGGATCCCACGTGGCATCCGTATCATCATAAAAATCGTAATCATCCTCCCCATCTTTGCTTGCCTCAGACACCTCATAAACTGCACCAACAGCAGGTACTTCATCATCCTCCTCCTCACACCTTATGACCATAGTGTCGCCTAACTCAGACATATGAGGTGGTGTAACTTGCTTAGCACCCTTATCTGGTTGTAACAATAATGTCTGTGAATCAGATAATTCCCCACCAAATAACTCCTGCGACGTGTCAAATGCAGTGGATGTGGTGCTTGTAGTAGCGCTGGTGGCTGTGGAAGATGAGGTGTTCTGTGTTAAATAGTCAACCACGTCCTGACAATCTTGGGAGTTGATGGGACATGCCTTCTTCTGAGCACTGTACTTTGGGCCGAACGAAATCACGTTAGCACGACATCGAGCAGACCTGCCGGGTGGCCTGCCTCTGGGTCTGCCTCTGCCTGTTGTTTTGTCCATATCGGGGGGGATAAACTGAAAGGTATGCACGGACTTGATGTGCAGTCACACAGGTGCTGTTATGATCATGTCTGCAGCGTTTACTGCTGGCTGCAGTGGTATTGTAACCCAAGCAGTTCTGATGTCATTACGTGCATTTTCTTGCATAGTTTGGTTTGCACTTAAACTAGTTGCTGATTCCATCTGCAGTCACTCTGAAATTAATGACAGTTTAACATGCTCTTGTGTAAACAAACATTGTCTGCTGCAGTGGAGGGGCAGTCCCTTTCCTGCAGGCTGCATATCATTGTCTGCCTTTTCCTGCTATCAGCCTGTGATTAATTACCATTCACTTGTGTGGGAATCTGCAGGTCTACTCCCATTGGATGACCTCAGTATAAAGAACTGCTTCCTGCAATGTCTCATGGGCTACCATAGTCTCAGATCCTGTCTGTTACTCTGCCCGTGCCCCAGCTCGTTCCTAGTCCGTGTGGACTGCGCTGACTCCTGCGAGGGGGTCAGCGAGTCCTCCTAGTTCTGCTCTTGTTTCTAGAAGTTGTTACTTTGCTTGTCTTGTGTCATATATTGGTTCATCGCCAATATATACGCATACTTGCACGTTTATTATTTTCCTTGTATTCGTGTTACGTTGATACATCAGTGTCGCTGATATATACGTACACGAACTGTTTATATCCTGTATTCCGTTAGTCAGCGTTCCAGCACGCTGAGCTAGTTATCCTGTTCCTGGTCCTGTTTGTGGATTGCGTTCATCTCTGCGAAGAGATAGCGAATCCTTCTGAGTCCTGTTCCCTGTATTACTCTAGTCTTAGTCAGAGTTCCTGCTTATGTCATATATCGGTTCATTGCCGATATATACATATGTTAGTCAGACGTTACAAATAATTTCATTGATAGCTGTAATTGTAATACGCTAGGAAATCATACTTATTGTATATTTATCTGTGTTACGTTCATCTATCTTGATCCTGCTATTTTCTGACTATCCTGTCCTGTCTTTGTGAGGCACGCCATTACTGCAAACGCATTGGCTACCTCATTCCAGTCTGTTTTATTGTGGACGCTTGCTGTCACTGAGTAGTGGCTAGTTAGGCAAGCGTTCATTCTGTCTACCTGTCCTGATCTCCTCAGTCCTGGTTTATGCGCTCAGCGCTACTTTGCGCTGAGACGTTATTACGAGAGTGTTTGTGGCTGTTCGGATCTGCACCGGCTCTGTGCGCCACAATCTCTTATTGGAGTCAGTCCTCTCCTCCACTAAACTGGGGATATCCTGATTCCTTGTGCTGGTGTGTGTACCTCCTTCACGTCAGCTTATGCGTCACGTGCTGACCGTGGAGAATACACCTCCAAGCGTGACATTATGGTAGCCCCATTACCAATCCCTATTGTGGGGGGAATTTCCAGAAATTATGACACTGTTTGTCAGGGGTCCTGCTCCTTTAAAAAATTTGAAAAGCTTGGTCCTGAAGTTACAGACAAATTTATATCAGAATTGGTTAAAGTTCTGGCCAATCCCGACTTTCGGGCTTCTGCAATTTCTACCTGGTCTGATTGGATCGTCTGTGCTCTTTTTAAGGGCAAACTTTTTGATTGGGCAATCGATGTCTTAGATCACACTCAGTTTAGACAAAGTCCTTTGCAATTTATAGCTTTTGTAATTCACAATTGGTTGCGCATAGATCCATTGCCTTTTCCTCTTAATGAACTCCTGGCAGCAGGCCAATCAGCTGCTCCTTCAATTGCTTGCAAGAATGAGCAGCAAGCAGAAAGTGTTACTGATAATTTTCCTGCAGCTTTGAATAAATCACCAAAAACAGCAAGGTCAAAGGCAAAACGCAAACGTTCTAAGAAACGTGTCCAATCTGCAGAATCGTTATCCTTAGCGACTGCGCATCAGACCTGCAATGAGATTCTGCCATTAACAGATAATGAAATGCAATTGTCTTTCAGGGGAGTTAAATGGACTTATGAAACTACTAATGAACTTTCATCACTGGCTAGGGAAAATAAAGATTTTTGTTTAAAAGAATTATCTGAGTATGATTATGAGGATATATTACAGAGTATTGAACAAATCAATCTATTCGTGCAGCAAGAAAAATTTGCATACACTACAGTCCAACACTTGCTACAGGTATTGGAAATCCTTAGGAATAAGAAATCTGCCAATCGCCTGTTAAATAATCCAATGTATGTTTCTGCCAAAACCACATTTGCAAACTGTGATCTGCCTGTTAAGTATGCTTGGAATCCTCCATTTGAGAAAGGAGAGATGGAAGCTCTGGTTGATGAATGGAAGAATGATTCAAGTTCATTTTGTCAATTTTACAGTGCAAAAAGTGAATTAGTATTGAATGCATGCATTAAGTCTGCCTATAACCTAATAAAAACTGGTGTGTGTGGGTATGACCTTGTGGCTCCATTGATCGATGTGTGGAAAATGATTTTGGACGATTTTTATGCGATTCAATCAGTTGATACCAGGGAAGACACACTGTCAATTGGAGACTGTCCCACTTCTCCAGTTACTGAGTCCCTGCCATGTCTTGTGAATGTTCCTGTAACTCCACCCTGTACCATGCATAACTCAGTGTTACTTCCCAGTAAAACAAAAGCCACTGATACTTTCTTAACTTTGCCCTGCACAAATTTCTCAGCAGAGAATCCAGAGGTCCTGCTGACTTCTGAGTCCAGCCTAGCCAGTACTCATGAGTCTTTGTTCAGTGAAACAGACACCAGAAAAATCTTGCCTGTCTCTGCAAACACTTCTGCAGAAATTACCTGTGTTAATAAAGTTCAACTTCTGTCTGATCCAGCAGATGCCAATAGATGCACTACATCAGTTTCCGAGTCTCAGCAATCCTGTCCAGAAACCTCAGAACCCCAGCATCTGAATTTTCCAATTTCACAATTGAATGGTGATTCAGATGCGCAAACATTGTGTTTTGATCTTCCTGTTTCTACACCTCACTCTAGTTTCATGAATAACTCAGAGCGTATGCTATGTGAATCCGAAATCGCAGAATTATTACCGTGTTCAGAAAATGTTCCAGTGAACTTGCCCTGTACCATGAATTGTGCAGTAGATCTCTCCAATGAAACTCAGGTCACAGAATCATTATGCTGTCCAGCAGGTGCTTCCATGGTTTTGCCCTGCAATATGGACTGTTTAGTGATCCTGTCCAGTGAAGCTGTGGCCACAGAGTCTTATGCTTCACCCAGTACTTTGGATACTTCAAACCCTCTAGCAGAGGAGTCTGAGGCACTGCTTACCTCAGTTGGTGTTGCAGTAATATTCACTTGTCTAGCAGCTGTTTTGGAATTACAGTCTGCTCTAATAAAACTTGATGAATTTCTGCCCAGCGAAGCAGAAGCCATTGAAATATTGTCCTCGTCAGCAAGTGTGTTAGATACCTTGCCCTGTACACAGTCTGATTTAACCAATGTTGTTGAGTCCCTCTCCAGTGTTGTAACAGCCGAGGAACTCCAGCCCTGTCCTCTGAATGTTTTAAAAGTCTTGCCCTGTAACATGGATAATTCTGACTCGCTGGAAATAATAATAGAAATCTCAGAATTTCAGTCCGGGTTAATGAGTGTTTCTGAAACCCAGCCCTGTATCCTGGAAAATTCTGGTTCTCTGGCCGGTGTGGCAGAAGTTCCAGTGTCCCCTTTCTGTCCAGTGAGTTACTCAGTTTTGCCTAGTTCAGTGGGGATTGCTGCACTACTGACTTGTTTTGCAGCCCTTCATGAGCTCCAATCCAGTGTATTTGATGAGTCTCTGTCTAGTCCAGAAGAAGTTATGGGAACCCTGTCTAGTTCGGTACATACATCAGAAGATTTGTCCTGTCTTGTAAATGCCCCTGAACATGATTTGTTAATAACCTTGCTGGAATCAGAGACATCTAAGTCTGATCCTGCATTTTTTAGTGAGAATCCAGTAACTGTGAAGTCTAGTCATGATGATTTTTTTTTGCCCAGTCCTGGTTTCGGTCCTACCTTGACTGACTTTGAGGTTCGCAGTTCCTTGACATGCCCAGAAGTCTCTCTTGTGCCGGTGTGCCCAGATGTGCTTCGTATGCCAGAGTGCCCAAGTGTGTCTGTGTTGGCGTGCTCACACGCTTCCCTAGTGGAGACATGTTCTGATGTTGCCTGTTGGCCTGCATGCCCGGAGATGGTTCTGGTCCCTAAAAACCCTGATCTTGATGTTTGTCCTTGTGACCCTGACTCTAGAGTTGCCCTGGGTTCCATAGGGGTTCTTGATGGTTCTCCATGTGAGCCTAAGGGGCGTTCTGACCTGTGGGGATCTCTTTGGAGCTTCCAAGTGTTCTGGGAGATCTCTGAGGAAACTTGTCCTGGTACCTTGGACTGGTTCAACGGTGGGTTTTGTGTTGGTAGGGACAGTTCCGGTGGGCATTGCAAAGGCTTTGGCGTTTTTGGACAGTCCCGGGAAGGCGGTGGGTATCGCTCAGAGAGTTTCTGGGGTTTTTTTTCTGGAAGTCGTGGTTCTGATGGGTATCACACTGAGGCTTGTAGTGCTGACTGGCATGGTTCTGTAGGTTCTGGTTCTGATGGGTCCAGTCTTGTGGGGCCTGATTCTAGAATTTGGTCTTGCCGGGCTGTCCCGGTCATCATGAATTATCAGTCAGATTGTTTTGTCGGGAATTTCAGTTTTGAAAAGCGTCTGGTATCCGCTTTTAAGGGGGGGGGGGGGGGGTTATGTTATGATCATGTCTGCAGCGTTTACTGCTGGCTGCAGTGGTATTGTAACCCAAGCAGTTCTGATGTCATTACATGCATTTTCTTGCATAGTTTGGTTTGCACTTAAACTAGTTGCTGATTCCATCTGCAGTCACTCTGAAATGAATGACAGTTTAACATGCTCTTGTGTAAACAAACATTGTCTGCTGCAGTGGAGGGGCAGTCCCTTTCCTGCAGGCTGCATATCATTGTCTGCCTTTTCCTGCTATCAGCCTGTGATTAATTACCATTCACTTGTGTGGGAATCTGCAGGTCTGCTCCCATTGGATGACCTCAGTATAAAGAACTGCTTCCTGCAATGTCTCATGGGCTACCATAGTCTCAGATCCTGTCTGTTACTCTGCCCGTGCCCCAGCTCGTTCCTAGTCCGTGTGGACTGCGCTGACTCCTGCGAGGGGGTCAGCGAGTCCTCCTAGTTCTGCTCTTGTTTCTAGAAGTTGTTACTTTGCTTGTCTTGTGTCATATATTGGTTCATCGCCAATATATACGCATACTTGCACGTTTATTATTTTCCTTGTATTCGTGTTACGTTGATACATCAGTGTCGCTGATATATACGTACACGAACTGTTTATATCCTGTATTCCGTTTGTCAGCGTTCCAGCACGCTGAGCTAGTTATCCTGTTCCTGGTCCTGTTTGTGGATTGCGTTCATCTCTGCGAAGAGATAGCGAATCCTTCTGAGTCCTGTTCCCTGTATTACTCTAGTCTTAGTCAGAGTTCCTGCTTATGTCATATATCGGTTCATTGCCGATATATACATATGTTAGTCAGACGTTACAAATAGTTTCATTGATAGCTGTAATTGTAATACGCTAGGAAATCATACTTATTGTATATTTATCTGTGTTACGTTCATCTATCTTGATCCTGCTATTTTCTGACTATCCTGTCCTATCTTTGTGAGGCACGCCATTACTGCAAACGCATTGGCTACCTCATTCCAGTCTGTTTTATTGTGGACGCTTGCTGTCACTGAGTAGTGGCTAGTTAGGCAAGCGTTCATTCTGTCTACCTGTCCTGATCTCCTCAGTCCTGGTTTATGCGCTCAGCGCTACTTTGCGCTGAGACGTTATTACGAGAGTGTTTGTGGCTGTTCGGATCTGCACCGGCTCTGTGCGCCACAATCTCTTATTGGAGTCAGTCCTCTCCTCCACTAAACTGGGGATATCCTGATTCCTTGTGCTGGTGTGTGTACCTCCTTCACGTCAGCTTATGCGTCACGTGCTGACCGTGGAGAATACACCTCCAAGCGTGACAGGTGCAGTGCCCTTTAACGTCAGCTGCTGATGCCACCATAGTGCCCACACCCCAGGGTGGCTCAGTGGTGTGGAAATTTTTTAGTGTGTATGCCAAAGATCAGAGCAATGCCATCTGTACTCTCTGCCACCAAAAATTGAGCCGTGGAAAGGCCAACACCCATGTAGAGACAACTTCCTTACTAAGGCACATGCTGAAAAGGCACAAACTGCAATGGGAAGACCACCTGAGCAAAAGCAGCACACAAAAGCAAAGCCACCCTCCTTCTCCTCTTCCTTCTTCAGGTGCATCATCTTCTTCAGCCTCTTTCTCCCTTGCACCTTCACAATCACAGCCAACCTCCTCCACTCCGGCGACTCCGCCTCTCACCTTGAGCGGCTCCTGCTCCTCTGCCCACAGCAGTAGCCAGGTGTCTGTGAGGGAAATCTTTGAGCGGAAGAATCCAATGTCTGCCAGTCACCCCCTTGCCCGGCGTCTGACAGCTGGCTTGGCGGAACTGTTATCCCTCCAGCTGTTACCATACCAGCTGGTGGACTCTGAGGTCTTCCGAAAATGTGCGGCCATTGGGACACCGCAGTGGAAGATACCAGGCCGCAATTATTTCTCAAAAAAGGCGATACCCAAACTGTACCAGGAAGTAGAAGGGCAAGTGGTGTCATCTCTGGCACACAGCATTGGATCAAGGGTCCATCTGACCACGGATTCCTGGTCTGCCAAGCATGGTCAGGGCAGGTACATTACTTACACAGCCCACTGGGTCAACCTGGTGACCGATGGCAAGCAGGGAGTACGTGGCTGTGCAGCAGACCAACTTGTGACAGCTCCACGGCTTGCAGGCAGGCCTGTTGCCACCTCTTCTCCTTCTCCTCCTACTTCTCCTGCTACATCCTGTTTGCTTTCATCCTCCTCCTCCTCCTTGGCTGAGTGGCAGCGCAACTCTACTGGTGCTGCAATCTCCTCTCCAGCTACACAGCCCCAGCTCCCCAGGGCCTATGCTGCATGACAGGTACGACGGTGTCACGCCATCTTAGACATGCCTTGACTCAAAGCGGAGAGTCACACTGGAGCAGCTCTCCTGGCTGCTCTTAACAAATGGGTATCCACCAGTGGCTGACCCGCACCAACTGGAGATCGGCAACATGGTGTGTGACAACGGCAGCAATCTCATTTCGGCTTTGAATTTGGGAAAGTTGACACATGTACCCTGCATGGCACATGTGCTCAATCTCGTAATCCAGAGATTTGTGTCTAAGTACCCAGGCTTACAGGATGTCCTAAAGCAGGCCAGGAAGTTGTGTGGGCATTTCAGGCGTCTTACATGGCCATGGCAAGCTTGACCGATATTCAGCGGAGAAACAACTTGCCGGTGAGGCACTTGATTTGCGATAGCCCGACCTGCTACAACAGGAGAAAGACGTCAAACAGTATCTCTACAACTACAGTCAAAGGACACAGTCTAGGGAGATGGGGATGTTCTGGCCGAAATACTGGACACTCATGCGAAATGCTTGCAGGCTCATGCGGCCGTTTGAGGAGGTGACAAACATGGTGAGTCGCAGTGAAGGCGCCATCAGCGACTTGATCCTGTATGCCTTCTTCCTGGAGAATGCCATGCATAGAGTGGTGTATCAAGCTGTGAAAGAGTGTGAACAGGAACAGTTACAGTAGGAAGCGTTGTGGGATTCATTCTCATCAGAACCAGATGTTTCCTCAACACCTGCGGCAGCACAGAGGGGGGAGGAGAAGGAGTAAAAGTCGTGCAGGGAAGAGGAGTCAGATGATGAGAAAGGTATTTTTTTTTAGGAGGAGGAGGCAGCAGAAGAACAACCACAGCAGGCGTCGCAGGGGCTTGTGCTGCTCAATGCTCCCATGGTATTGTTTGTGGCTGGGGGGAGGAGGAGAAATTACCTGACATCACTGAGGTAGAGCAAGAGAAGTTGGATAGTATGTCTGGATCTAACTTTGTGCAGATGGAGTCTTTCATGCTGTCCAGCCTGTTGAGGGACCTCCATATAAAAAAATCAAGGGGAATGAGCTGTACTGGGTGGCCACGCTACTAGACCCTCGTTATGGGCACAAAGTGGCGAACATGTTACCAACTCACCTGAAGACAGAAAGGATGCTGCACATGCAGAACAAGCTGGGAATTATGCTTTACAGTGCATTTAAGGGTGATGCCACAGCACAATGGAATAATGGTGCCACTGCCAATAATCCTCCTTCTCCCATGTCCATGCAGGCAAGGACAGGATGCTCTAGCGATCTCATGGTAATGTCAGACATGCGGATATTCTTTAGTCCAAAGCCTCACCTTAGTGCTTCCAGATCCACCCTCCACCAATGCCTGGACCGGCAGGTAGCCGACTACCTGGCCTTAAGTGTGGATGTAGACACTGAGCAGCGATGAACCCTTGGACTACTGGGTGCGCAGGCTTGACCTGTGGCCAGAGCTGTCCCAATTTGCCATCCAACTTCTGTCTTGCCCTGCCTCAAGCGTCCTGTCAGAAAGGACATTCAGCACAGCTGGAGGCAATGTCACTGAGAAGAGAAATTGCCTAGGTCACAAAAGTGTTCAGTACCTCAACTTTATCAAAATGAATGAGGCATAGATCCCGGAGGGATACTGCCCGCCCGGAGACTAAGTCAGTCCCCGCACAAAGCATCTCTGCCTGCATGCTGTGTGACTGGCTGCTTGCCCCAAGACTAAGTCGGTCCCCACACAGCATCTCTGCCTGCAGGCCGCTTGACTGCCACCACCAACAGGGTCCACCAGGACTCCAGGCGGATTCCTGAATTTTTAAGGCCACTGCTAGCAGCGGCCGGTATAATCATTTTTCTGGTGCGTGTACATACCTGCCTAATTTTTCTGGCTGCACTGCAGCTGCAACAACAAAACAAAAGGCATGTACATGTGTCAATTCCCCTTCGTGATCGTTACCTTGCCGCGGTGAAGGGGCTTGCGTATGACAATGAAGCAATGACCGACGGCTATATGAGTGTGTTGGGGTTGGGGGGCACACCTGACCCAAGAAAATAGCTAATAAGGTTGTTGCTTCATTGTGGACAGACCAAATTCGATCAGCCGGACACTCAGTCACTGTTGTTCTGTCATTCAGCTACCTCAGCCCGACCATATGGGCTTGAAAACCGCTATCGCCTGCACTCTGGCCATGGTGCGCACCAGTCCAGCACGGCCATCACTACACAAACAGGTGTTTGCGGTGCATTACACAGTGAGTTTGGTCTGACAGTGTAAAACAGTACACTAATTACACTCCCTGATTGATGTATACACATGCAAGATGTTTTTAAAGCACTTTAGGCCTCCAATTTAGCAATAAAATGTGATTTCTGCCGTTAAAACTCTGCTGTGTCAAATCCTGATTTTTCCCGGGGACTTTTGGCGTGTATCCCACTCCGTTATGCCCCCCTCCAGGTGTTAGTTAGACCCCTTGAAACATCTTTTCCATCACTTTTGTGGCCAGCATAAATGTTTCTACTTTTCAAAGTTCACCTCCCCATTGAAGTCTATTGCAGTTCGCGAAAGTTCACATGTTCGCGAACGTTCGCGGAAGTTCAGCAAACTGAAAATCGGAGGTTCGGGCCATCTCTATTTCTGAACAGTGAAGACAAAATTATTTTATTATGTACACAATAAATGATGGCCCATCCTAAACAGACTACGTGAGCCTACTTGAACATGATCCTTCCTTTTTTGTACTAAATGTTTCTGCTTTTTCATCAATGTTTGAAAATGATGGTAATATGTTGATGATGTTAATACATTAAATTGCATTTGATTCTAATTTTAATCGACTTCTGTGTGTTATTAAGCCAATTTAAATCTCTTACTGCCTATTAAATCTTTTTACTGCTGCCAGCTGTCAGCTCTGCTGAAAATTTCAGCTATCTGTTAAGTGCATAAGTCCACATTAATCTTCCTTAAAGTTTACGTATGATATAGCTTATTTTGATTGCAATCAGGTTACCAAATCTACTCATGTACTGTACAACCTTATGATTTATTTAAAAGAACATTTTACAGATTTTAAACATCTTGATCATACTCAAGATAACAACTGACATCATTTTTTGAAGTACTTATTCTGTCAAAGGACAATTAGCACTATAGTGAGATGAGGATAACCTGTAAAGGGAACCTAAGGTGAAAGGAATATAGCTTTCCTTTTAAACAATGCAAATTGCCTGGCTGTCCCGCTTACCCTCTGCCTCTTAAGGTGGCCATACAATTATAGATTTCTAGCAGATTCGAACATCATGATCAGACAGATTCCTGTCAGATGCCTGTCAGGTCGAATCTGACAGGAATCTATTTGATGTGTGCCACACACTAGGAACAGATTTCCAATAGATTTCAGTATTAAATCTATTGAAAAATCATTGAAATGCAGCGTTGCACTATTTGATCCAATGCAACGCTGTAGCCCATTGATCTGCCTCTAGCAGCCGATCAACCTAGATTTTCCATCCAGACTGATTGAGTAAATTGATGGAATTTGGCCAGAAATCAATTAATCGTTCAATCGATCATGCTATCTGCTGCATAGATTTCTAGCTGATTCGATCAGAGTGGTAGAATCACCACCCAACGGGTCCAGCGACGTCCCCTTGAAAAGTGACCCTTCCTCCTGCTTGCGGCGCACATGTCATTACATGACGGGCGCGAACGGGAAGTCAAGCGATCACGGTACTTTGCGCAGAGTTGTCAGGATCTTAAAGATTTGATCCGCTGTGACAGTTGTTATCACCGCACATTGCTAAGTGACGCCTGTGTTATCATGCGCTTGTTCCCACTTTGTGAGATTGTGGAAACGACTGCGCGTCACTCAAATAAACGCCGGTCTTCGGGAAAACCGTCGGGAAAATTGCGAAGTGGATGCACAGCTTAATGAAATAAAATGTGTCAGTACTGATTGTTAAAGTGGACCTGAACTCTTGCACAGGTCAGAAGGAAAACATAGAGAAATACACCCTGTATGTATTTAGAAAGCACAGCATAAGCATAGCAAAGTCTAAAATTTGTTGCAAAAAATAAGGCTAATATTATAAACTGGTATTCTCAAATAGTAGGCACTAGCTTTAAAAATCTTGTGTTTGCTCAAAGTGTTACAAATGCTCGCTTAACCGAGTCCCTGGCGGTATGATTCCTTCTGATTTTAGGGTCTAAAAGCAGTAAAAATTTTCATGTGCTTAGACCCTAAAATCATGAAAACGTCATACCAGCAGAGAGTCTGCAGCAGCCCCTGCACTTACTTACCTTCCTGGGCTCCAGCACTGCAGTTTTCCCTCCGTCCTCCAGGTGGAGCTGTAACCCTAAAGTGAGATTGCCGACTGTCGTCATGACGACAGATGGCTAACTCACCAGGGGGAAGCAGAGCCTTGGAGGAGCGAAAGAAGAATGGCGGCCGACCTCGCGAACCCCCCGGGAGGTGAGTTGAAACGCCAGCTGCGCGCATTGCTCTGCACAGAGTCTCCGGCGGCTACGGATTTCCGCCCCGACCGGCGACCGTAGCTCAGGGTTACCGCCAAGGAGGTTAATATGCACAAGTTACAGACTATTCACAAAATTGGCAGGCAATTTTTGGCTATTTGTCTCTACAGTTTTACAGTGCGCAGCTCCTGTGTACTACACTATCTAAACCCTGGTCTGACTGCTTTTTCCATCATCTCTCACATCAAGATCTGAAGGTTCTGCCTGCTGTCTAGTATAACAGCCATGAAACCTATGTTTTGACTTAATCCAGCTTACTCTACCTGGGAAGACCCAGGCATGCAGATGAAAACACCTTGTAATATCCATGCGAATACAAATATGACGTAGTTGTTCCACTACCAGTATTGAAAGAGGTGTTTGTATGCAGGCATGACAAAAAAAAACCCTTCTGCCACCTTCTCATATCCACACTAACAAAAACATGGATAGTTGCTGGCCACTACCTAAGATTACTAGAAAGATGGCGCAGATGTCAATACATAGGTAAGACCCCTGCAATAACGTTCTGCCATTGTATTGTGTCCACATTTGCTAAAGCAACTGTCAGCAGTGGTACCATTATTGCACCATAATATCTCACTTTTAACTTTATCTCACCTGTTAGTGGCCACTATCTGTGAAGGCATGTATGTCTATATCTAGGAGAAGACCCCTGCAAGAGCTTTATGCTGCCATCATGTATCTACATTTGCACATGCTTCATTAGTGTTACTTAGAGATGGCCTGAACGGTTTGTCGGCGAACGGTTCCCGGCGAACTTCCGGGGTTCGCGATCACGGAGAACTACAAACTTTTCCGGAAGTTCAGTTCGCCCCCATAGTGCATCATGAGGGTCAACTTTGACCCTCTACATCACAGTCAGCAGGCACATTGTAGCCAATCAGGCTACACTCTCTCCTGGAGCCACTCCCCCGCTTATAAAAGGCAGGCAGCGTCAGCCTTTTCACTCAATCGTGTGCCTGCATTAATTACAGAAGGGAAAGCTACTGCTTCAGACTCTCATAGGGAAAGCTTAGTTAGGTTCTTGTGTGCTTCTTAGCTTGCTCCTGTCAGTAGTAGCAAAATTACCTCGGCAGCTGAGAGCGGCGCGTCCGCCGCTCTTGCGTCTGACGTCACGGCGGATGCCGCCGCCACCTCCTCGGCATCGCTTCCCACCAGGTCAGGTCTCTCCAGGGCGCATCACAGCAGAAGGGCGCGCGAGCGCACATAGAGGCAGGACCTTTATGCACTGAGGAGAAAGGTCAGCTGACCGGCCGGTCAGCTGACACCTGGGGACTGACCTCTGCCATCTGATTGGCTGAGAGGTATAGGCGGAACGGCGGGGATTACCCTTGCATTTAAGTCCCGGGTTGTCAGTAGTGCATTGTCTGCTGTTGCTGATACTTTGCGGTTCAGCTCTCAGACCTTAGATAGTTCCGGTGTGCTTTGATCCGGGAGGAAACCAGGGATTTCACACAAGATAGGAATTGATTGATAGCTATAATTATAATTGATATTGATATTGTCTTTATGTGTATGAACCTTGCCTGAACTCTCGACTATCCTTTGCCTCACGATTCTGTACTCTGCCTGTCTGTCTGGTTGCCGACCTCGGCCCGACCCCGATACTGCTCTTGCCTTCTGATTCTGTACTACGCCTATCTGATTGCTGCCGACTTTGGCTATCCTCTGACTACTTACTAGTTGCCGATTCTGTACCGCTGCCTGACCGATCAGTTACCGACCCGGCCTGTACGACCTCTCCTGTTCAGGTGATAGTCCCATAGCCAGGGGCTATCACCTGGAGTGCTACTGAGCACTGTGCACCTAATCACGTGTGATCACTCTGATTAAAGTACTGACTGTTCTGTCTATATCTGCATTATTGGTGATTCTGCAGATCACCACATAATCAGATATAGCTTCTGTATTATTGGTGATACTGCAGATCACCAAATAATCAGAATCCTGTCACCAGCTGACACTAACCGTTACAGCTCCTTGCTGATTCTTATTGCCAAAAAAGCACCCCTCAAAAGCTCTTTTGAGAGCTAATCTCGTTCTTGTGATCTATTTTTTTTTTTTGTGTGGCCCACTAACACTTGTGTTGCACAGATAGCCTTGGTAATTCCTACTGTGTGTGCCACTGCCAGGCCCAGCACATTCAGTGATTACCTGTGTGTGTGCCAGGTGCACATTGTAATACCCATCACTGCATATACCAACCTGTTGTTCACTGTGCACCCATCTACCTATGTGAGCGCACGCAGTGTCACTGTGCCTGTCCAGTACCTGTCTGTGTGTGACAGGTGCACATTGTAATACCCATCACTGCATATACCTACTACCTGTTGTTCACTTCAGTGCACCCACCTACCTAAGTGAGCGCACACAGTGTCACTGTGCCTGTCCGGTACCTGTCTGTGTGTGACAGGTGCACATTGTAATACCCATCACTGCATATACCTACTACCTGTTGTTCACTTCAGTGCACCCACCTACCTAAGTGAGCGCACACAGTGTCACTGTGCCTGTCCGGTACCTGTCTGTGTGTGACAGGTGGACATTGTAATACCCATCACTGCATATACCTACTACCTGTTGTTCAGTTCAGTGCACCCACCTACCTACCTGAGCGCACGCAGTGTCACTGTGCCTGTCCGGTACCTATCTGTATGTGACAGGTGCACATTGTAATACCCATCACTGCATATACCTACTACCAGGCCCGGCCCTAGACTTTTTGCCGCCTGAGGCAAACTTTGAAGAAATCGCCCCCCCCCCCCTCCTGCCAGCCCCTTGCAGCCATCCTGTTCCGCGCCAGTCCTCAACAATCCTCCGTTCCCCACTGCGCGCTAGTTTGTGTCCCCAACAGGCCACTGCACCTGCGCAGCTCTGGCCACTTGTATCTTTGCTTGCGTTTCTGTCTGCAATAGTGTCCTGCAAAGGCGCAGGCTGCTATTGTGGACGGGTAGGCGAACAAGGCTACGTGTGGCAGGGCCGCGCAGGCGCAGTAGTCCATCAACTTACAAGTCGACTGGACCGAAACTAGCTGGCGGCGGGAGAACGGAGAATGGTGGACCGTGGAGGACCAGCACAGGACCGGGTGGCTGTCCCCAGGTAAGTGAAACACTTTTTTTTAATTTTCAGGTCCGCTTTGATGGCTCATAATGGCTGACTGTACTGTCTGTAGGCAGAAGGCATGTAATTTGATGGCCAGGCCATGATGGTACAGCCATTATGAGCAATCATATCTGAGGAGACAACGCATGTGCAGGAGCCGTTTCCTGCACGCGTTGAATAGGCTGCGGCGTGTCGTCGGGAATCTGCGGTGCGACGCTGAGTAGCGGCGGTAGTAATTCATTAACCCGACGGGAAAACGCCAATTTCCGGCGATACAATGCTCCCGGGTGCGTCGTACCGCAACGCATCGAAACGCAGCGTCAGGTGTGATAGGTAAAATGAAAGTCTATAGACTTTCATTTTATCTTCGTCAACGCAAAGTCTCCATGCTTAAAAAGGGCTCTACTGTGAAGTGAGTCCTACCAATTATGACTAGAGATGTTGCGAACAGTTCCCGAACCGTTTGCCGGCGAACATCTCAGTCTCCCTGTGCCCTGTACTACTTCCGGGTCGCTATGACCCGGAGTAGTACGCCTGCGCTGGCGCGCGTCCTAGATCGCGCTCCTGTTGCCGGGCACTTTCTGCGCATGTGCGTGATGTCATAAGTGACGTCACGCTCATGCACAGAGAGTGCCGGGCAACAGGAGCGCGATCTAGGGCGCGCACCACCGGGCCAGTACAGGCGTACTTCTCCGGGTCATAGCGACCCGGAAGTAGTACAGGGCACAGGGAGATTCGCCCGGCGAACGGTTCAGACCATCTCTAATTATGACATGACATGCATGATGCATGCTAAAGGACAGTGTCACTTACTGTGGATTTCTGCCTCTCTCTGGTCTGTGTCACTGGCTGAGTGCCACAGCAAGTTGGTCTCACCCTCAATTCCAGGGGACCACCAGGGGCCAGGGGGCACTGTGACACATACACACTGGCACTGTCTCTGTCTGTCACACACGTGTGCAGACAGCTTCCAGACCCCCAACACTACACACACGGGGGGCGGGGCAGAGCTGTAACTATACAGACAGTGCAGCCAGCCAGGGCTATCTCCCGTGTCCTACTGTTGCCTCCGCCCCCTCCCAGCCTGTCACTTCAAAACACATCGGCTATCTTAATGGACAGCCAGGGGTCGGCGACGCGGAGCTTCTTCCTACCTGGCTGGGCTGCACCAGGACAACTTGTCCTCCTCTCTGTCCCCCGATCACACAGGCAGGATAATTTCGCCGGATAAGTGCACCCGGGCGGACGCCCACGTGGTCAGAGCCTCAGATCTCCAGCGGGCTGCAGAGACAATCGCTCCGCCCCCCGCCGCCTATGCACGCAGCAGCTGCTGTCAAGTTGCAGCGCTGCGTGCAGGCATGATTACGGCTGCCGGTGGGCGAGGACTGGATAGCGGCATGTAAGGTCCGACCCCCCCTCCCCGCCACTATGCCAATACCCCCTTCCTGCCTGCTATCCCCTCCAGCTCGGGCGGCCCCCCACACTCAAGGACGGGCGGGTGCTGCCCCCCCAGAAGTGCCGCCTGAGGCAAAAGTTTCACCCCGCCTCATGGGCGGGCCGGCCCTGCCTATTACCTGTTGTTCACTTCAGTGCACCCACCTACCTACGTGAGCGTACACAGTGTCACTGTGCCTGTCTGGAACCTGTCTGTGTGTGACAGGTGTACATTGCAATACCCATCACTGCATATACCTACTACCTGTTGTTCACTTCAGTGCACCCACCTACCCACGTGAGCGCACGCAGTGTCACTTTGCCTGTCCGGTACCTGTGTGTGTGTGACAGGTGCACATTGCAATACCCATCACTGCATATACCTACTACCTTTTGTTCACTTCAGTGCACCCACCTACCTACGTGAGCGCACACAGTGTCACTGTGCCTGTCCGGTACCTGTCTGTGTGTGACAGGTGCACATTGTAATACCCATCACCGCATATACCTACTATCTGTTGTTCACTTCAGTGCACCCACCTACCTACGTGAGCGCACGCAGTGTCACTGTGCCTGTATGGTACCTGTCTGTGTGTTACAGGTGCACATTGTAATACCCATGACTGCATATACCTACTACCTGTTGTTCACTTCAGTGCACCCACCTACCTATGTGAGCGCACGCAGTGTCACTTTGCCTGTCCGGTACCTGTGTGTGTGTGACAGGTGCACTTTGCAATACCCATCACTGCATACACCTACTATCTGTTGTTCATTTTAGTGCACCCACCTACCCACGTGAGCGCATGCAGTGTCACTGTGCCTGTCCGGTACCTGTGTGTATGTCAGGTGCACTTTGCAATACCCATCACTGCATATACCTACTACCTGTTATTCACTTCAGCGCACCCACCTACCTACGTGAGCGCACGCAGTGTCACTGTGCCTGTCCGGTACCTGTCTGTGTATGACAGGTGCACATTGTAATACTCATCACTGCATATACCTACTACCTGTTGTTCACTTCAGTGCACCCATATACCTACGTGAGCACACGCAGTGTCACTGTGCCTGTCTGCTCCCTGTCTGTGTGTGACAGGTGCACATTGTAATACCCATCACTGCATATACCTACTACCTGTTGTTCACTTCAGTGCACCCACCTACCTACGTGAGCGCACACAGTGTCACTGTGCCTGTCTGGTACCTGTCTGTGTGTGACAGGTGCACATTGTAATACCCATCACTGCATATACCTACTACCTGTTGTTCACTTCACTTCACCCACCTACCTACGTGAGCGCACGCAGTGTCACTGTGCCTGTCCGGTACCTGTCTGTGTATGACAGGTGCACATTGTAATACTCATCACTGCATATACCTACTACCTGTTGTTCACTTCAGTGCACCCATATACCTACGTGAGCACACGCAGTGTCACTGTGCCTGTCTGCTCCCTGTCTGTGTGTGACAGGTGCACATTGTAATACCCATCACTGCATATACCTACTACCTGTTGTTCACTTCAGTGCACCCATCTATCTACGTGCACGCACGCAGTGCCACTGTGCCTGTCCTGTACCTGTCTGTGTGTTACAGGTGCACATTGTAATACCCATCACTGCATATACCTACAACCTGTTGTTCACTTCAGTGCACCCACCTACCTATGTGAGCGCACGCAGTGTCACTTTGCCTGTCCGGTACCTGTGTGTGTGTGACAGGTGCACTTTGCAATACCCATCACTGCATACACCTACTATCTGTTGTTCATTTTAGTGCACCCACCTACCCACGTGAGCGCACGCAGTGTCACTGTGCCTGTCCGGTACCTGTGTGTGTCAGGTGCACTTTGCAATACCCATCACTGCATATACCTACTACCTGTTATTCACTTTAGCGCACCCACCTACCTATGTGAGCGCACGCAGTGTCACTGTGCCTGTCCGGTACCTGTCTGTGTATGACAGGTGCACATTGTAATACTCATCACTGCATATACCTACTACCTGTTGTTCACTTCAGTGCACCCATATACCTACGTGAGCACACGCAGTGTCACTGTGCCTGTCTGCTCCCTGTCTGTGTGTGACAGGTGCACATTGTAATACCCATCACTGCATATACCTACTACCTGTTGTTCACTTCAGTGCACCCACCTACCTACGTGAGCGCACACAGTGTCACTGTGCCTGTCTGGTACCTGTCTGTGTGTGACAGGTGCACATTGTAATACCCATCACTGCATATACCTACTACCTGTTGTTCACTTCACTTCACCCACCTACCTACCTGAGCGCACGCAGTGTCACTGTTCCTGTCCGGTACCTGTCTGTATGTGACAGGTGCACATTGTAATACCCATCACTGCATATACCTACTACCTGTTGTTCACTTCAGTGCACCCATCTATCTACGTGAGCGCACGCAGTGTCACTGTGCCTGTCCTGTACCTGTCTGTGTGTGACAGGTGCACATTGTAATACCCATCACTGCATATACCTACTACCTGTTGTTCCGTTCAGTGCACCCACCTACCTACGTGAGCGCACACAGTGTCACTGTGCCTGTCTGGTACCTGTCTGTGTGTGACAGGTGCACATTGTAATACCCATCACTGCATATACCTACTACCTGTTATTCACTTCAGTGCACCCACCTACCTACGTGAGCGCACACGGTGTCACTGTGCCTGTCCGGTACCTGTCTGTGTGTGACAGGTGCACATTGTAATACCCATCACCGCATATACCTACTATCTCTTGTTCAGTGCAGTGCACCTACCTACCTACGTGAGCGCACGCAGTGTCACTGTGCCTGTCCGGTACCTGTCTGTGTGTTACAGGTGCACATTGTAATACCCATCACTGCATATACCTACTCCCTGTTGTTCACTTCAGTGCACCCACCTACCTACGTGAGCGCACGCAGTTTCACTTTGCCTGTCCGGTACCTGTGTGTGTGTGTGACAGGTGCACTTTGGAATACCTATCACTGCATATACCTACTATCTGTTGTTCACTTTAGTGCACCCACCTACCTACGTGAGCGCACACAGAGTCACTGTGCCTGTCCGATACCTGTCTGTGTGTGACAGGTGCACATTGTAATACCCATCACTGCATATACCTACTACCTGTTGTTCACTTCAGTGTACCCACCTACCTTTGTGAGCGCATGCAGAGTCACTGTGCCTGTCCGATACCTGTCTGTGTGTGACAGGTGCACATTGTAATACCCATCACTGCATATACCTACTACCTGTTGTTCACTTCAGTGCACCCACCTACCTACGTAAGCCCATACAGTGTCACTGTGCCTGTCCGGTACCTGTGTGTGTATGACAGGTGCACATTGTAATACCCATCACTGCATATACCTACTACCTGTTATTCACTTCAGTGCACCGTCTTACCTACGTGAGCGCACACAGCGTCACTGTGCCTGTCTGCTACCTGTCTGTGTGTGACAGGTGCACATTGTAATACTGAGAAAGTACCATCAAAAATTTCACACAGTTGAATGAATGGCAGACTTGTCCTCCATAACAGATTCTCGTTAAAGGCAAGTGGTGTCATCTCTGGCACACAGCGCTGGGTCAAGGGTCCATCTGACCACAGATGCCTGGTCTGCAAAGCACGGTCAGGGCAGGTACATTACTTATACAGCAAATGGGTCCTTACTTGGATGTATGGTGGTGGTAGCCGGTTCTCAGGTTCCCACTCTGGACCGGAATCAAACTCTGATTCCCCGGCTACTACCCATGGTCACTCACAATGGCAGACTTGCCCTCCATAACAGATTCTCGTTACAGGTACTGAACAGCCAGCAGAAAATGTAATTTAAAAAAAATAGATGTAAGCTTTAACAATGGTATATTTAAAAAAAATAGATGTAAGCTTTAACAATGCGCGTGATCGCGAATTATCGCACAGAATCGTACATTTTTAAAGCGTAATCACAAATTTTCGTGCAAACACAGAAATGCATGAGAAAACGGCCATGATATGAGTTATCACGGTTTAGTGAATTAAGCCCCTAGTGTGAATATAAGAGGATATGGGGAATCACAGTAATGTATGGCTAATACAATTTGCTACAATGAAACTAGTTGAGGATCATACTACAAGAGAAAACATTTTAATCTGACAGGCACTTATTTAAAAACAGGTTTGAGTGCAGGAAATGGTATGGCGAGTTGGCGATATGACGATCACCAAGTGGACATTAGTAAGTGAGGCTAGAATTAGATGCAGGAGGGTTAGTGTTAGATGCAGTGCAAACAAGATTAGTGCTAGAAATAGCGGCAGTGAGGAACTAGTGTTAGAAATAGTGGAAGTAAGGTTAGTGTTAGAAGTAAAAGTATCAAGGTTAGTGTAGGTTTAGTGGCAATTAGGCAAAGTAGTATTAGGAGGGGTAGTGTTAGGTGTAGCAGTAGCAGGGGGGTTGTAGTGTTAAATGGACCCTAAGTGGTAATTAAAAAGGAATCTGGATTGATCTGGGACTTCCTCCAGCTCCCCATAGCCTGCAAGGTCCTCCAGAATCCTTTTCTTCCTTCATCCTGGTCCCGCTGGTGGTTCCAGTAATCAGCAACTTCAGGTGAAGTCGCATGTGCACTCCCCACCACGCGCCCGTTGCATCATCACGCCGGTTGCCATAAGCCTCCTGCGGAGGCGGGATTCACTCTAAATGTACTTAGAGCACTTTAAGAAAACTGAGTACGTTGGTCAGACAAGACCATGCTGATGAACAGAAAGGAGATTATTTTAAACTATAACATTTTGTATAGAAAATCTTGGGATACCTTCAAAGATCTTATACACAACTGATGGGAAGTTTACAGGTGTAGTTTCCTGGCTCTGATTTGATTCTTTTCTTGAATATGGGAAAAATATCAGGTATACACTAGTCCTAGGAAACTGACCCACTTGAAAGAGAATCACACAAAATAAGTATGCAATGTTTTTTTTCTCCTCACTTTTCTCCTAGGTGATATTTTCAGACCTTGACCCATGTGCAATTTACTTTTTCTCCTGAGTTTTTTCCTAGGAGATAATTTTTAAACTCCTTTTTAAAATAACTTTTCATGACTTTGCAACTGAAAAAGTACCAAAAAGTAAGTAAAAAAAGTGCTGTCAAAATTATTGAGTATTTACTTGCTTGCTGGTGGTTTAGAATGCATATTATTGATGAGATGTAAAAATATAACCTAGGTTTAAATCCTTTTTGGTACTTTTTCAATTGCAAATGACTGAAACGTTATTTTAAAGATAAGAATTAATAAATGTATCCCAGCTTTGCAGCTGGCCAGGGGGTACGCACCGGGTAACAGTGGCGGATCATTCTCCCTTCTCTTACAACGGTGTCAGCGCTGTAGGCTTTACTTATCTTAAACAATTATAAAACAATTATAAAATAACTTTAAATTTGATTAGTCAGACAATTTGGTCAGCGCATGGCATGCCAAGTGATTCTGACTATATGAAATAATACACAGACAAGAGCGGTCAGGTATCAATAGCCAGAATGAAGTTTAATAGAACTGGGAGCGGTATATATAAAGTTTCTCAAACCACAAATTTGGAACATGCGAAAAAGCTACAGTATACATCTTATAGGGAAACTTATAAAAAATCTCTAAACCTTTTGTTACAGGAAATCAACAAGTGTGAAATTGTTTGGCTGTGCGCCCAGAACATGTGGTGGGAAATGTATCATAGGTGTGACAACGGATATAAGCTTGTGGTTTAGGCTTCAAAAGAAGTTATCTGCTTAGCGACATTCAATATAATGGCCAAATCATACTATTATATCCCACCCTATCATATGGAAATACAAAGTATATGTGATTAACTTAGGCTGGACAATATGGTGACCTTAGGCCTATGAATCACCCTCTGCTAAGCCTCAGTACCAATTACCTTAACTAACAGTTCCAGCTAATACAGCAGATATCATAGTTTCTTATATATGTGTTTTAATATATGAAGATACAAAATGGAGGATGCTATGCATGTACTGTCCTATTTCTGAACTATTGGCAGGATGCATGGGTTAGTAGGGGTTTTATTGTTGGGTGTGTTACTATCAGATAGAGGCAAGAAGAGGCATTGTGGTTTGTGTTACAGGAAAGAGCTTTTGCAAAATTACCTTTAATATCAAGATCGTATAATGTTGTTAATATATGTCCTTATATGTAACTAATATAACCAATATGGACGCCTCTGAACAACATGGCGTCTGACCAGTTGCTAAGCACTGCAAAGCCTTATGATATGCCTTGCGGGTTACAGAACTAAGCAATTCCTAACACTATGTTTATATGAGTATATGTTCCTGTCTATCTTATTATATGGCTATAGTATGAGCAAGCAAAGGAATATGTGTTAGATATATTAGGTATAGCAAATGAGTAATAAGGGTCCCCAAGGGTCACTCCCACATTCCCCTCTTTCCAGTTATGCCAATAACTGGACATCCAATCAGACCTCTATAGGTGAACTTCTCGTTAGAACCCTGTAAGTCCTCCCTCTTTGCTAATAGTGAGATGCTCTTGAGCCCTAAGGGCTAAATACTGCACATAAATGTGGGTAGGAGTAGGTGTGGGTGATGTACACCTTTGAATACAGCACATGAGCAGTCTATATCCCAGGTAAATGAATAAAATTGAGGCTATGATACACAGGATGAATGTCAGCAGCTTCTTAACCCATCCAGTTAACCATGAAAAATTAAAGAAGTCTGCCCAGGAGGTATCTACACCAGAGTTCTGAGGGTCCTAAATCATAATGACAACTTGCTACTATCAATAATCAATTGACTGGATGGGTCAATGATAGTTGATAGCAGGATAGGTAATAAAAACTAATTATTAATAAGAAAAGCAAACAGGGGCCCGGGAATATCCTCCTCCTGGCTTCTTCAGGCTCTAGGTAGCCGGTCTTCAAGGACTTTATAACTGATTCACCTCCTTTGTTCGTGGCCTGGCTACCACCTTTGCCGTTGATCTCCTCAACCTCTGATTGTTCGTGGCCTTCACTCTGCTCACATGGACCCAAGTGGGAGTCCCCTCCATCAGGACAGCTGTCACAGCCACAACCTTGGTGAGTGGCCCATAGGGGAAAATGGTCAGCCTTTCTCCCTCTGGTCAGCCTCTGGACTACTACGACTACTACCACATCTCCAGGACGGAACCCTTCGGTTGGATCCTGTGAACAAAAAGGAAAAGTGCGAGCAAACGTTTCTTTCAATTTGGCCAAAATTCACAATCATCTTTTTATGGTCCTATTCATCCTCTACACCACCCGAGCCTAACAGAGACATGGCGAATCTGATATTCAACGATACTACTCGACATTCCGTTCATGTGACATCGCTGCCGGCGAGTACACGGCTTTAGGGATTGTATAGAGGACGACATTTCCACCAGGTTCATTTTGAGATCATGTTCTAATACCCATGGTTCACGAGTAATATAATCTTCATTCTTACACATTCACATCTACATCGGGTTTACACTGCTAACACACATCATCATACTCAGCATCATACACTCATACACAAACACAAAACTAATCCTGTGGAGTGATTCTAACATCTCTCCAGCATTCCCTCCCCTCTTTGCTCAAGTATTAAATTTTTCCATGTTGATGCCTATATTAGACCAGATACGTAATAATTTTAGGTGATATTGGGGCCTATAGTTTTTCAGAACCCCCCAAAAATAACATAAGTGAAAAATAATGAAATCAAGTACCCCAAAAGAGTATGTATATATGTATGGAGATTTTGAAACTGCAGACAATCTACACCGCGATTGTCAACACAAAAAAACAAAAACAAAAAAACAGCAAAAAACGAAATAAGCTCAATTAAGCGTCACTAATTCTGCAGCCTGTATCAATATTATATGTGGTAAATACATAAGGAAATGTGGTATGAGAAACACTAACAATCTTTTAAAGGAAACTATGCTTCGGGGATGGGAATGGTTTATCATTATATATCACTACCTGACAGGGATGATTTTACTTCTAAACTGAAAAGATTTTTAACTAAACGCATAGAGCCTTATAGTAGACTCAAAATTCAGAAAAATTGGAATAATGTCCTAACTTGTAAGCAATACATGATATGTAATATTAACAGATAACAATGTGACCCAAAGGTACATGCGTTGCCCTAACGGTCTGCTTTTAGTGCATGCAGCAAGCTGCATACCCTGTACAGATATTCTGTGTAGCCTCAATGTTTCTCCATAATTTTTCAGATGAATATGGCTTTCACGGTTTTACAATCTCTAAAATACAAGTACAAACAATACACAAAGTGATATTTCCTCAGCAGTGGCATTTAGACATATTGATGTTACAATAGCTGTGCTTTATCAGTGTAGCTTGGAGGAGCAGTTCCTTTATTAACCTCTGGGTGGCGCAGAGGGGTGTGGCAGCATTAAAGAGAGCTGTGGCAGCATTAAAGTATTACACTGGTGGAGCAGGCCAGTAATTTTTTATATTTGTGGAGCATCAAAGTCAGACATGCTACAATTGCAAGACACATAGCATATCAACAATAAGGTAACAATGACTCTGCATGCCTTTCTGCTGGGATTTGTGACAGGATTTAACAAAAGAATACAGCCTAACAACCATGTTACAATATTCAAAAAGAAACCATTCATGGAGCACCATTGAGTAATAGTGTATGAATCATATACCTCCAAAGCATAAACTGCATCAGGTATATAAATTCTGTTCAAAAATGAACACTTCTACTGACTTAATTTACCTATCAACAAACACTGTGGCAAAACTGTACTTTAATCACACGCATTATAGGTCTGGGTGACAAATGCTACCTTATCAATAATAACTGACAAAGGGTTTCATTAACAGCTCTCAGATACGTATTTATATGTGAAATATTTTGACAGTTAAATTGATTGATGCTCTATTATTTATTTATTTATTTTTTTATATACCAGTTGAATATAAAAACATGTTACTCCAAGAAAGAATCTCTATAGAAAAATACAAATAATCGTATGAGATAAAAGGAAAATATCGGGAAAAAAAAATATGCAAACCGACCACCGCCTCAGAATGATATCTATACTATTATTCCTGGATTCTATCAAAAAGTTTATCTCTAATACCTAGATTTAGCACAGAAACCTGCACATATTGTGGAAGGAATATTTAAAGAAACAGCAACAATATTTACCCTAAAAATGTAATTAGATATTTTACTCATTTTTAAAAGCATCTCTTTCTAGGCATACCTTTCATGGGTTCTACTACTTTTAAATAGGATTTTAAGCTACAGTTGAATTTGTGGTTTTACAAAGGTTGCTGATCATTCAAGCCTTGGCTAAATGTCAGAATAAATCTTATTACACTTTTAGGCCAGGCTCACAGTGCTCACTTGCATAACGCACAAGTTAAAATGAGTGTGAACTTGCAATGGAGATTGGACATAGAATTTAATACAAAGACTGCATGCAGCAAGTTAGAATAACACGATCCATTACTGTGAACAAGTCCATAGAATAGTATGGGCAGTAAGTTGACATGCAGAATTTTCTCAACCGAGCACTGCGAACCCGGTCCCAAACTCAATGACTAAATCTTCCTAATCTGTAGAATTTACATACCTCGGAACTTTCTACACCTATTTAATCAATCTTAAATAATCTGATACATTTTCTAACTCATTAGATAAGTAAAAACATTTGCAATACAGCTCAACTAATAGACAGTTTCACTTCTGATTAAAAAAAAACTAAGAGTCATCAGCGCCTAAAAAGGAGACACTCTGAATAAAAACCCTCACCTCAAACATAAGTCATAAAATATATTTGTACTCTGCCATTAGCAGAATAGCAATTAAATGTCACTCACTATTCTGAAAAGGAAAAAAAACTATCACTAACTAGGCTGAAGCTCAAACCACTACGTAACAAGCTAAGTTTCACTTTCAGGTGACCACACGTCTCCCAGCCTGAGAAAGAATCTTCCCATCTATTTACAGAGACTGCTGCCCAATAATAGTTAAAATTTAACCCTACCTAATATAATACTGAAGACACAAACAACAGAGCTCTCTCATAGCCGGCCACAATCTCTCATACACAATACGTGATGCCCTTAAAGGACCAGACATACCATATTTTCATATACCCACTCAGCCTAATACTAATCCACATTCTCAGTAAACAATACAACAAACAAACATGCAACATGTTTTTTTTTTTCTAATGACATTTTCACTGACCTCAATCTTTTAACCAACAACAATCATTCAACCCACACACGCTATGTACAAATCCAACATACAACTAATATTCATAGCCCATCCACATACATTCCTCATCCAATACCAACAATTACACACATATTCACAGGTGACTAGTTTTACATCGCTTCACAAACTTCAAAACTATCAACAAATATTTATATAACAAATCAATATATACATGTAATATACAGTTACTTTTCCTTGACATCTTTACCATGATACATTCTATTTACCTTCCCACTTACATTAATGAAGATTTATAATTATTTTTACTTCACTTTCGAAATCGATACGAGAAATTATATGACACAACACAAGAAACCTGACCAGACAAAATGGCAGTCCCAGTACAGGAGTCCAGTGTGACAGGATATCCATTTATGTAGCTACATTTTTCACACTGGTCACTGTCCCGCTCTAGACTGCACCGTCTGTCCAAGCCTCAAGGGTACCAACACATTAATTCTACTAACAGTATCTCTCTCGAAAATGCAGTAACCCCAACACTTATCGCTGCGCAGGAAATACTATGCTACATCTTTAAATAACAATCTCTTCTGTACAGATAACACTTTACAACAAATTTATAAATAAGGATTTTGAGTGCAATATTAACAAAGGGTTCTCCTATATTATTATCCCTTGGGGTTTGCCGCAATTTTTATTATGTTATGTTTTCCCTTGCCTTCTCCCCTCTTGGTTACTTTGGGAATGGGTTTATATATATAGGGGCCACAGTGTCATCAGATGTGGATGGCAACCCAGGAGATTCTCTATTTAACTTGGGATCTTTTCCCGGAGTCAGATGTGGTGTGTGTCTGCATACCTCAGTACTAGGCGGAGGGGAAAATATTTCTACAACTTTCTGTCCATCTGTTCTACTTATCAGTCTATAATATACTTTTTCCATTTTACTAATGTATCTGTGGGTGGAAATGTATATGACTTATTATGGTAATTTCCAAGAAAGAACTGAGTAGTATGTAATAAAGTGTCCTGTATATTTGTCCTCTAAAAGGACCCCCTCTTTTGGGAATTTAAACTTATCCTATGTATTTAGTGGCCACACACTATCCAAGTCAGTGAATGAGGTCTAGATTATACGGATCAGGAAACTTGTGACTTTTAGGTATCTAAGGATTCTTTCTATAGTCGCAACCTGGGGACACTTATAAACGGACTCCGTTGGAAGCTAATATGAACTTCTTATATTTTGGGCGGGAATTTTAAACCAGCCGGGACACCCATATACTGAGATCATTAACCTAATTATTTCTACTATATTTCAGAGGTTGTAATGTCGGCACTCTGGTATTATTGAGGAAACGATTTCTAGTGACACTAAAATCAAGCCTAACCGTGGCCTTGATTTCAAATTCCCTCCGATGGACTTAACAGCTGAAATAGCATTAAGCCTGCTTCTTTGGGGTCCTTCTGACTGAACAAAAAAGAAAAAAGAAGAGCCTCTTTGGTCAAATACCAGAGTGTCGACTTGTCTAGTGCAAAGACAACAATATACAGCCGACCTGTCGTATCCTACCTAATACGACAGAGTTGAACGGCACGAAAACAGATTATCTTATTGACTTCTATGCGATAGATAAGATTCAAGCAAAGTAGAAAGAAGATTGTGACCAAATTATGTGACCAATCTCTATATTAAAACAAATGACAAACAAAGACTACTAAACTATTACATATACCCGTCCTATCTTTCAAGAACGGCCCACTCCTCACACCCGGGATCGTCTCTTGTGGGGTGATCAAGCCCACTCTTTATTATAAACCCCGTCCACTTTAGTAGGAGGCCACTATTCCAGTCAAATATGACTGACACTATATACAAAGTATTATACAAAATTTAGACAGACAGTACTGGGAAAGCGGCAGAAATGAGTTCCCTAAGGGCGGGAAAAATTCTGTACTTACCCAGAACTGGGCTGTCGGCCTTTCAGCTCTCCTCCGCAGCAACCTCTATTATCCGAGTCACGGCACCAGCTGTAGGCTTAACTTATCTTAAACAATTATAAAACAATTATAAAATAACTTTAAATTTGATTAGTCAGACAATTTGGTCAGCGCATGGCATGCCAAGTGATTCTGACTATATGAAATAATACACAGACAAGAGCGGTCAGGTATCAATAGCCAGAATGAAGTTTAATAGAACTGGGAGCGGTATATATAAAGTTTCTCAAACCACAAATTTGGAACATGCGAAAAAGCTACAGTATACATCTTATAGGGAAACTTATAAAAAATCTCTAAACCTTTTGTTACAGGAAATCAACAAGTGTGAAATTGTTTGGCTGTGCGCCCAGAACATGTGGTGGGAAATGTATCATAGGTGTGACAACGGATATAAGCTTGTGGTTTAGGCTTCAAAAGAAGTTATCTGCTTAGCGACATTCAATATAATGGCCAAATCATACTATTATATCCCACCCTATCATATGGAAATACAAAGTATATGTGATTAACTTAGGCTGGACAATATGGTGACCTTAGGCCTATGAATCACCCTCTGCTAAGCCTCAGTACCAATTACCTTAACTAACAGTTCCAGCCAATACAGCAGATATCATAGTTTCTTATATATGTGTTTTAATATATGAAGATACAAAATGGAGGATGCTATGCATGTACTGTCCTATTTCTGAACTATTGGCAGGATGCATGGGTTAGTAGGGGTTTTATTGTTGGGTGTGTTACTATCAGATAGAGGCAAGAAGAGGCATTGTGGTTTGTGTTACAGGAAAGAGCTTTTGCAAAATTACCTTTAATATCAAGATCGTATAATGTTGTTAATATATGTCCTTATATGTAACTAATATAACCAATATGGACGCCTCTGAACAACATGGCGTCTGACCAGTTGCTAAGCACTGCAAAGCCTTATGATATGCCTTGCGGGTTACAGAACTAAGCAATTCCTAACACTATGTTTATATGAGTATATGTTCCTGTCTATCTTATTATATGGCTATAGTATGAGCAAGCAAAGGAATATGTGTTAGATATATTAGGTATAGCAAATGAGTAATAAGGGTCCCCAAGGGTCACTCCCACAAGCACCTGTTGCAACAATGGTACGGCACCGCTCTCCACAGCCTGCCCATCCTCCCTCTCCGTCAGACCTACAGATCAGCATGGGATCCGAGCGGCACACAGTTACATCGCACTTAAGATGCGGAGTGACGTCACTTCCTGAATTTGAAGCGATTTGCGCGGCTGCTGGGTGCCGCTTGGGTCCTGTGCTGATCTGCAGGTCTGATTGTTGCCATGCTGATCTGGAGGTCTGAAGAGCCAGGTGAGCTACCTGTACTGGGGGAAATTTTCTACCTATACTAGGGTAGCATACTACCTATAATGGGGGCAGCATACAACCTATACTGGGGGCAACATACTACCTATAATGGGGGCAGCATACTACCTATACTGGGGGCAGCATTCTACCTATACTGGGGGCAATATCCTACCTATACTGGGTGTAGCATACTACCGATACTGGGGGCAATTTTGTACCTATGCTGGGGGCAGCACTGCGTAATATGTTGGTGCTTTATAAATACAATAAATAATAATAATAATAAGTGTGCACAATGTATTATTTTATTTTACTTATTGAGTTGTGAAAATCTTGTAAAAACACTGGTGGTACTTGAAAATTTTTATACGATAAAAGTGGTACAATTCGTGAAAAGGTTGAAAAGCCCTTTCCTAGGAGAAAACTCGGGAGGAAAAGTGATTTGAATAAGGGCTGAATGACTTATCAATCAATGAACTGAAATCCTTTGATACCTGGGAGAGGTTGTCATCTGAGTGGAATAACTAGCTTGCTCTTATTTAAATGTGTCTGCACTTAGAACAACCCAGAACTGCATTATGAGACAGGGATACCAGCTTAGTAAAGACAGAAACAAAGCACATATTTAAAATTATTCAGCTTTAGCTTGATCATCCATAATCAAGATCCCTGCCTGGGCCTTTAAAAGTCCTGTATTCTCAGCATTCTTTATTTTTTAATTTCTTTTTTAATTTTTTTAGGATTTGGCTATATATCACTAGAATTTTTCAGCTTCCAGTTTTGCAAGTCTGATTACCTATTTATAGTGTTTGTTACATTCCTCATATTTTTTTTAATGCAGATACAGTGCCCTCATGTCTTAGGGCCTTAAGGGTACTCCTTTTACACTTTGTAATTTTTAAAATTATGTTTCTCTAATAGTACAAATACTATCTAAAAAAATTACCGGTATTAGTAAGATATCATTATACTTATAAAGATAATGTATGTGCCAATGTACATTAACTTTGACTAATGGAACTAAATGTATTGAATTTTACTATACTGGAAGTTTGGCTATATTGTTTTTATCAGTATTCAGAACTCAACACTTTTGGTTTTCAAGTGATAAGGTTATTTATTTGCATAAAAAAAAACAATGTAAGAAATGTTTGCTTTTGCATAAGGTTAAATAAAGGGAACAATAAGTTAATATTCAAAAAGTATTAACAATAATTAGCATTGCAATAGATCACTTGAGAAATATAACATAATATGAAGCAGCTGCACACAATAAGATATTTTCAGTGTTTGGTAATCTGTTAGATGACCTTGTTTTCACTTGCTGAAGTGGTAGATTAAATATTAAACATTACTGAAGAAAAAAAATAAGTTAGCAACATAGAAGTTAATTTGTGTTTCTCCTGGGAAGAAATGATGCTTGTTGAGACAGGGGAAAATGTCTGTGCATTGACCTTATTATGGGTCTTACATATAACTATAAAAAGTGTTTGGGCACAAAAGGCAACAAAATGATTGTAGTCACTGAGAAGAAATGTTTATCCCTTTCTTAAAAGCTCTGTACATGAATGGACACGTTTTGCTGTTCTTCATTAAAGAGTAACTGTAATCAGAAAAAAAGTTAGATAGCTTAGTTGGGAAAAGCCTCTGGATGGTCCATAGGCTTACCCAGTCTTTCTACATCCCTACTGCGCTGGGACTCTTTATACAGTATTGACATTAATGTTGAATAATCCTCGCTGTTCCACTCCCCTCTGTGTTTGATCATGGACACAATGCGCAGACGCAGAGTAGCACGGGGCCACTAGCTGTGATCCACGGCGCCGCTTTTTTCTACATGCACAACTGGTTCTTTGCTACCGGGCAAACCCTACTAGCACTTGCACAATGCTCCTGTACAAGTACTTGGAGAGGAGCACAGCCTCAAAGATTAAGAGGTCCCAGGCAGAAGTGGAGGGGTCAGGGAGGATCAGATAAGCTTTCGGAAAATCCAGACAGTTGAAAGTATCTAACTTTTTTCTGACTACAAGCTTGCTTTAGTATTAATTTCATAACTACTGTGCTTACACACCCTGAGCAGCTATTCTGAGACACATTGTGCAATGTTACTATTACATGAAGAGTTTTTATGTGAACTTGAATTTAGGCTTACAAATAGGATTTCATTGGATAATCACCTAAAGGCTTAAAATATATAATTATACATATTAGATTATTAACCACTTGAGGACCACAGTCTTTTCGCCCCTTAAGGACCAGAGCCTTTTTCTCCATTCAGACCACTGCAGCTTTCACGGTTTATTACTCGGTCATACAACCTACCACCTAAATGAATTTTACCTCCTTTTCTTGTCACTAATACAGCTTTCTTTCGGTGCTATTTGATTGCCGCTGCGAGTTTTACTTTTTATTATATTCATCAAAAAAGACATGAATTTTGTCAAAAAATGACTTTTTTAACTTTCTGTGCTGATTTTTCAAATAAAGTAAAATTTCCTATACATTTGAGCGCGAAAGTTATTCTGCTAAATGTCTTTGATTAAAAAAAAAACCATTCAGTGTATATTTATTGGTTTGGGTAAAAGTTATAGCGTTTACAAACTATGGTGCCAAAAGTGAATTTTCCCATTTTCAAGCATCTCTGACTTTTCTGCGCACCTGTCAGGTTTCATGAGGGGCTAAAATTCCAGGATAGTACAAATACCCCCCAAATGACCCCATTTTGGAAAGAAGACATCCCAAAGTATTCAGTGAGAGGCATGGTGAGTTCATAGAAGATTTTATTTTTTGTCACAAGTTAGCAGAAAATGACACTTTGTTTCCATTTCTTCTAACTTGCGACAAAAAAAATGAAATCTGCCATGGACTCACTATGCTCCTCTCTGAATACCTTGAAGTGTCTACTTTCCAAAATGGGGTAATTTGTGGGGTGTGTTCACTGTCCTGGCATTTTGGGGGGTGCCTAATTGTAAGCACCCCTGTAAAGCCTAAAGATGCTCATTGGACTTTGGGCCCCTTAGCGCAGTTAGGCTGCAAAAAAGTGCCACACATGTGGTATTGCTGTACTCAGGAGAAGTAGTATAATGTGTTTTGGGGTGTATTTTTACACATACCCATGCTGGGTGGGAGAAATATCTCCGTAAATGACAATGTTTTAATTTTTTTACACACAATTGTCTATTTATAGAGATATTTCTCCCACTCAGCATGGGTATGTGTAAAAATACACCCCAAAACACATTATACTACTTCTCCTGAGTACGGCGATACCACATGTGTGGCACTTTTTTGCACCCTAACTGCGCTAAGGGGCCCAAAGTCCAATGAGTACCTTTAGGATTTCACAGGTCATTTTGAGAAATTTGGTTTCAAGACTACTCCTCACGGTTTAGGGCCCCTAAAATGCCAGGACAGTATAGGAACCCCACAAATTACCCCATTTTAGAAAGAAGACACCCCAAGGTATTCCGTTAGGAGTATGGTGAGTTCATAGAAGATTTTTTTTTTGTCACAAGTTAGCGGAAATTGATTTTAATTGTTTTTTTCACAAAGTGTCATTTTCCGCTAACTTGTGACAAAAAATAAAATCTTCTATGAACTCACCGTACTACTAACGGAATACCTTGGGGTGTCTTCTTTCTAAAATGGGATCATTTGTGGGGTTCCTATACTGCCCTTGCATTTTACGGGCCCAAAACCGTGAGGAGTAGTCTTGAAACCAAATGTCGCAAAATGACCTGTGAAATCCTAAAGGTACTCATTGGACTTTGGGCCCTTTAGCGCAGTTAGGGTGCAAAAAAGTGCAACACATGTGGTATCGCCGTACTCAGGAGAAGTAGTATAATGTGTTTTGGGGTGTATTTTTACACATACAGATGCTGGGTGGGAGAAATATCTCTGTAAATGACAATTATTTGATTTTTTTTACACACAATTGTCCATTTACAGAGAGATTTCACCCACCCAGCATGGGTATGTATAAAAATACACCCCAAAACACATTATACTACTTCTTCTGAGTACGGCGATACCACATGTGTGACACTTTTTTGCAGCCTAGGTGCGCTAAGGGGCCCAACGTCCTATTCACAGATCATTTTGAGGCATTTGTTTTCTAGACTACTCCTCACGGTTTAGGGCCCCTAAAATGCCAGGGCAGTATAGGAACACCACAAGGGACCCCATTTTAGAAAGAAGACACCCCAAGGTATTCTGTTAGGAGTATGGTGAGTTCATAGAAGATTTTTTTTTTGTCACAAGTTGGCGGAAAATGACACTTTGTAAAAAAAAAACAATACATATCAATTTCCGCTAACTTGTGACAAAAAATAAAATCTTCTATGAACTCATCATACACCTAACAGAATACCTTGGGGTGTCTTCTTTCTAAAATGGGGTCACTTGTGGGGTTCCTATACTGCCCTGGCATTTTAGGAGCCCTAAACCGTGAGGAGTAGTCTTGAACCCAAATGTCTCAAAATGACCTGTGAAATCCTAAAGGTACTCATTGGACTTTGGGCCCCTTAGCACAGTTAGGCTGCAAAAAAGTGTCACACATGTGGTATCGCCCTACTCGGAAGAAGTAGTATAATGTTTTTTGTGGTGTATTTTTACATATAACCATGCTGGGTGGGAGAAATATCTCTGTAAATGACACATTTTTGATTTTTTTACACACAATTGTCCATTTACAGAGAGATTTCTCCCACCCAGCATGGGTATGTGTAAAAATACACCACAAAACACATTATACTACTTCTCCTGAGTATGGCGATACCACATGTATGACACTTTTTTGCAGCCTAGGTGCACTAAGGGGCCCAACGTCCTATTCACAGGTCATTTTGAGGCATTTGTTTTCTAGACTACTCCTCACGGTTTAGGGCCCCTAAAATGCCAGGGCAGTATAGGAACCCCACAAGTGACCCCATTTTAGAAAGAAGACACCCCAAGGTATTCCGTTAGGGGTATGGTGAGTTCATAGAAGATTTTATTTTTTGTCACAAGTTAGTGAAAAATGACACTTTGTTAAAAAAACAATAAAAATCCAATTTCCGCTAACTTTTGACAAAAAATAAAATCTTCTATGAACTCACCGTACTACTAACGGAATACCTTGGGGTGTCTTTTTTCTAAAATTGGATCATTTGTGGGGTTCCTATACTGCCCTTGCATTTTACGGGCCCAAAACCGTGAGGAGTAGTCTTGAAACCAAATGTCGCAAAATGACCTGTGAAATCCTAAAGGTACTCATTGGACTTTGGGCCCTTTAGCGCAGTTAGGGTGCAAAAAAGTGCCACACATGTGGTATCGCCGTACTCAGGAGAAGTAGTATAATGTGTTTTGGGGTGTATTTTTACACATACAGATGCTGGGTGGGAGAAATATCTCTGTAAATGACAATTATTTGATTTTTTTACACACAATTGTCCATTTACAGAGAAATTTCTCCCACCCAGCATGGGTATGTATAAAAATACACCCCAAAACACATTATACTACTTCTTCTGAGTACGGCGATACCACATGTGTGACACTTTTTTGCAGCCTAGGTGCGCTAAGGGGCCCAACGTCCTATTCACAGGTCATTTTGAGGCATTTGTTTTCTAGACTACTCCTCACGGTTTAGGGCCCCTAAAATGCCAGGGCAGTATAGGAACCCCACAAGGGACCCCATTTTAGAAAGAAGACACCCCAAGGTATTCTGTTAGGAGTATGGTGAGTTCATAGAAGATTTTTTTTGTCACAAGTTGGCGGAAAATGACACTTTGTGAAAAAAAAACAATACATATCAATTTCCGCTAACTTGTGACAAAAAGTAAAATCTTCTATGAACTCATCATACACCTAACAGAATACCTTGGGGTGTCTTCTTTCTAAAATGGGGTCACTTGTGGGGTTCCTATACTGCCCTGGCATTTTAGGAGCCCTAAACCGTGAGAAGTAGTCTTGAACCCAAATGTCTCAAAATGACCTGTGAAATCCTAAAGGTACTCATTGGACTTTGGGCCCCTTAGCACAGTTAGGCTGCAAAAAAGTGTCACACATATGGTATCGCCCTACTCAGAAGAAGTAGTATAATGTTTTTTGTGGTGTATTTTTACATATAACCATGCTGGGTGGGAGAAATATCTCTGTAAATGACACATTTTTGATTTTTTTTACACACAATTGTCCATTTACAGAGAGATTTCTCCCACCCAGCATGGGTATGTGTAAAAATACACCACAAAACACATTATACTACTTCTCCTGAGTATGGCGATTCCACATGTGTGACACTTTTTTGCAGCCTAGGTGCACTAAGGGGCCCAACGTCCTATTCACAGGTCATTTTGAGGCATTTGTTTTCTAGACTACTCCTCACGGTTTAGGGCCCCTAAAATGCCAGGGCAGTATAGGAACCCCACAAGTGACCCCATTTTAGAAAGAAGACACCCCAAGGTATTCCGTTAGGGGTATGGTGAGTTCATAGAAGATTTTATTTTTTGTCACAAGTTAGTGAAAAATGACACTTTGTGAAAAAAACAATAAAAATCCAATTTCCGCTAACTTTTGACAAAAAATAAAATCTTCTATAAACTCATAATACACCTAACAGAATACCTTGGGGTGTCTTCTATCTAAAATGGGGTCACTTGTGGGGTTCCTATACTGCCCTGGCATTTTACAGGCCCAAAACTGTGAGTAGTCTGGAAACCAAATTTCTCAAAATGATTGTTCAGGGGTATAAGCATCTGCAAATTTTGATGACAGGTGGTCTATGAGGGGGCAAATTTTGTGGAACCGGTCATAAGCAGGGTGGATTCTTAGATGACAGGATGTATTGGGCCTGATCTGATGGATAGGAGTGCTAGGGGGTTGACAGGAGGTGATTGATGGGTGTCTCAGGGGGCGGTTAGAGGGGAAAATAGATGCAATCAATAAACTGGGGAGGTGATCGGAAGGGGGTCTGAGGGGGATCTGAGGGTTTGGCCGAGTGATCAGGAGCCCACACGGGGCAAATTAGGGCCTGATCTGATGGGTAGGTGTGCTAGGGGGTGACAGGAGGTGATTGATGGGTGTCTCAAGGTGTGATTAGAGGGGGAAATAGATGCAAGCAATGCACTGGCGAGGTGATCAGGGCTGGGCTCTGAGGGCGTTCTGAGGTGTGGGCGGGTGATTGGGTGCCCGCAAGGGGCAGATTAGGGTCTAATCTGATGGGTAACAGTGACAGGTGGTGATAGGGGGTGATTGATGGGTAATTAGTGGGTGTTTAGAGGAGAGAAGAGATGTAAACACTGCACTTGGGAGGTGATCTGATGTCGGACCTGCGGGCGATCTATTGGTGTGGGTGGGTGATCAGATTGCCCGCAAGGGGCAGGTTAGGGGCTGATTGATTGGTGGCAGTGACAGGGGGTGATTGATGGGTGGCAGTGACAGGGGGTGATTGATGGGTGATTGACAGGTGATCAGTGGGTTATTACAGGGAATAACAGATGTAAATATTGCACTGGCGAATTGATAAGGGGGGGTCTGAGGGCAATCTGAGCATGTGGGCGGGTGATTGGGTGCCCGCAAGGGGCAGATTAGGGTCTAATCTGATGGGTAACAGTGACAGGTGGTGATAGGGGGTGATTGATGGGTGATTGATGGGTAATTAGTGGGTGTTTAGAGGAGAGAAGAGATGTAAACACTGCACTTGGGAGGTGATCTGATGTCGGACCTGCGGCCGATCTATTGGTGTGGGTGGGTGATCAGAATGCCCGCAAGGGGCAGGTTAGGGGCTGATTGATGGGTGGCAGTGACAGGGGGTGATTGATGGGTGGCAGTGACAGGGGGTGATTGATGGGTGATTGACAGGTGATCAGTGGGTTATTACAGGGAATAACAGATGTAAATATTGCACTGGCGAATTGATAAGGGGGGGTCTGAGGGCAATCTGAGCGTGTGGGCGGGTGATTGGGTGCCCGCAAGGGGCAGATTAGGGTCTAATCTGATGGGTAACAGTGACAGGTGGTGATAGGGGGTGATTGATGGGTAATTAGTGGGTGTTTAGAGGAGAGAAGAGATGTAAACACTGCACTTGGGAGGTGATCTGATGTCGGACCTGCGGGCGATCTATTGGTGTGGGTGGGTGATCAGATTGCCCGCAAGGGGCAGGTTAGGGGCTGATTGATGGGTGGCAGTGACAGGGGGTGATTGATGGGTGGTAGTGACAGGGGGTGATTGATGGGTGGCAGTGACAGGGGGTGATTGATGGGTGATTGACAGGTGATCAGTGGGTTATTACAGGGAATAACAGATGTAAATATTGCACTGGCGAATTGATAAGGGGGGGTCTGAGGGCAATCTGAGCGTGTTGGCGGGTGATTGGGTGCCCGCAAGGGGCAGATTAGGTCTAATCTGATGGGTAACAGTGACAGGTGGTGATAGGGAGTGATTGATGGGTGATTGATGGGTAATAAGTGGGTGTTTAGAGGAGAGAAGAGATGTAAACACTGCACTTGGGAGGTGATCTGATGTCGGACCTGCGGGCGATCTATTGGTGTGGGTGGGTGATCAGATTGCCCGCAAGGGGCAGGTTAGGGGCTGATTGATGGGTGGCAGTGACAGGGGGTGATTGACGGGTGATTGACAGGTGATTGACAGGTGATTGACAGGTGATTGACAGGTGATCAGGGGGGATAGATGCATACAGTACAAAAGGGGGGGGGTCTGGGGCGGGGTCTGGGGAGAATCTGAGGGGTGGGGGGGTGATCAGGAGGGGGCAGTGGGCAGGGGGGTGATAAAAAAAATAGCGTTGACAGATAGTGACAGGGAGTGATTGATGGGTGATTAGGGGGGTGACTGGGTGCAAACAGTGGTCTGGGGGGTGGGCAGGGGGGGGTCTGAGGGGTGCTGTGGGCAATCAGGGGGCAGGGGGGGGGGAAATCAGTGTGCTTGGGTGCAGACTAGGGTGGCTGCAGCCTGCCCTGGTGGTCCCTCGGACACTGGGACCACCAGGGCAGGAGGCAGCCAGTATAATAGGCTTTGTATACATTACAAAGCCTATTATACAATGTTTCAGCGGCGATCCGGGTGCTAGTAACCCGCCGGCGCTTCCGAACGGCCGGCGGGTTACAGCGAACGGTGGGCGGAGCCAGTCCCCGGCGGCTGATCGCGTCACGAATGACGCGATCGCCGCATAGCCACCCCCGCAGCCACCCCCGCCGATGGGCGTATTGCGGTCGTTTGGGCCCGGACTTTGCCGCCGCCCATCGGCTGGGGGCGGTCGGGAAGTGGTTAAACAGATTGTGTAAAATGTCTAATGTGGTCAATGAAGTCATAGGAAACCTTCTTCCAAAATTGTTTAACCTCCTTGGTGGTAATCCTGAGCTAGGGTCGGGGCGAAAACCACAGCTAAGAGCAGTAATCCCAACCTCTGCTCAGTGGAGGCTATGTGCAGAGTATAGCGCGCAGTGGGCGTTTCTACATACCTCCCGGGGATCCAGTCATCGGCCGGCATTCTTCTTCCTCTCCTCCGGGGCTCTGCTGCAGATCTCCCTGGCAGCATGATTTTTTCCAGGTTTTAGGGTCTGAAAGGGTGCAAAAAAATTGCTCCACTTTTAGACTCTAATACCCTGAAAGAATCATAACGCCAAGTGGGTTCTGGAGACTGGAAATGTAGGTCTTTTGCCTGTGCTTCCCTTAAAAGAGCCTATTTGTGGGGCTAAATAGTAAGAGAAGACTCTGCTTGGTAGAATAAAAAAGAAGACCATGCTACATTATTTAAATCAGACTTAAAGTCATCAACATCAAGAAAACTAAAAAACTGAAAGAAAACTAAAGTCAAGTAATCTGCTCCATTAAACCATCTGCAAAAAAATGAGGAAAAAGTAAAAGTTGTAACAGATTTTATCTTCTTAGCATAGAGGATCTCGGCATATGGTGACTGCAGCCCTGAGATTAGAGGAAATATGTAATTAAAAAAAACTTACCCTGGAGGGTACTTACTTTGGGAGATGGAAGGCTCTGGATTCTAATGAGGTTTTGCCTGTCCTCTTCATCCTCCGGGATCCATCGCTGGCAGCCCCCGAACACCACGTGTGGCAATCTGCACTCCTGCACAGCCACAGTATCAGCTTTCCAATCGGGGTCAGGCGGAAAAAGCCGAGCTCGATCAGATATGCTCTACTGTGCAGGCGTGAACCTGATTATTTCCACCTGAGATGATTGGAAACATAATACTGCACCTGCGCAGGTTGTAAATATTTCTGCGTGCTACTGTACCTGCGCACAGCTTGTCAGCACTTGCCGGGGGATTTTCAGGGGAGCCAGCACTTTAACCCCAAGGCTCAAGAGGACGGAGGAAGATTCATTAGGGGCACTTTTTTCTTACAGATTCACTTTAAGAGACACTTGTTACTTGGAGTAAAAAGCTATAGCAAATTTGGACAAGATACTTAAAGATAGAGATGTCACTTTAACAACAAAGTTTAGATAGTTAATGTTATGGTCTTCCCAGTAGTAACATATGGCTGTGAAAGTTGGACAATAAATAAGCTCATGCGTAGAAAAATTGATGCTTTTGAAATGTGGGTGTGGAGAAAGCTACTTAGAGCCTGGGCTGCCAGAAGACCTAACCAGTCAATACTCAAATGAATAAAGCCAGAGCACTCACTAGAAGGGTTGATACAACTATTCTCTGGAGAAATACATGATGCTTGGAAAAACTGGGGGGGGGGGGGGGGAAGAAAAGGAAGACGACAGAGGCTTATTACAGAGCACTGTGGATTGATCGATAAACTTTTAATGTTACAGTGTAGCAGTTTGGGATTGGAAAGTTCCCTGATCCCTGGCATGCTGAATTGAATAGGATAATTAACCTTAAGTTAGTGTGCAAAATGATATTAAAGATGATGCTTTGTAATATACAAAACAGGCAATGTTCATGGCATAGACTGCTGCTATGAGCTGGTTCATTTCTGGATAGGGGGTTGGTTGCTGCCCTAATGCTAGGCATCCATTATCTTACACATTTACATAGTTATTTGGGTTGAAAAAAGACATACGTCCATCGAGTTCAACCAGAAAACAAAGTACAACACCAGCCTGCTCCCTCACATATCCCTGTTGATCCAGAGGAAGGCAAAAAAAACCTTACAAGGCATGGTCCAACTAGCCCCAAAAGGGAAAAAAATCCTTCCTGACTCCAGATGGCAATAAGATAAAATCTAGGGATGGGACGAATCCACAATTTCTTCGAATCCGAATCCGGATCCGAATCTAAAAAGGTTCTCGAATATCTCGAACCTTTCGAATCCCGAATCTAACGAATCCTGCACATAAAAATTGTGCGATCCGTGGTATAGTTGCCCGCAGTATAGGTACCCAGGCATAGGTAGCGAGGTAAAGGTGCCTTCAGTATAGCTAGCTAGGTATGGGTGCCTTCAATATTGGTAGCTTTCAGTATAGGTAGCAAGGTATAAGGGCCTTCAGTATAGGTAGCAGGGTTTATGGGCCTTCAGTATAGGTAGCAGGGTATATGGGCCTTCAGTATAGGTAGCAGGGTATATGGGCCTTCAGTATAGGTAGCAGGGTATATGGGCCTTCAGTATAGGTAGCAGGGTATATGGGCCTTCAGTATAGGTAGCAGGGTAAATGGGCCTTCAGTATAGGTAGCAGGGTATATGGGCCTTCAGTATAGGTAGCAGGGTATATGGGCCTTCAGTATAGGTAGCAGGGTATATGGGCCTTCAGTATAGGTAGCAGGGTATATGGGCCTTCAGTATAGGTAGCAGAGTATATGGGCCTTCAGTATAGGTAGCAGGGTACATGTGCCTTCAGTATCGGTAGCAAGGTATAGGGGCCTTCAGTATAGATAGCACAGTACATGTGCTTTCAGTATTGGTAGGTAACTAGGTATAGGGGCCTTCAGTATAGGTAGCAGGGTATATGTGCCTTCAGTATAGGTAGCAGGGTATATGTGCCTTCAGTATAGGTAGGTAGCTAGGTATAGGGGCCTTCAGTATAGGTAGTAAGGTACATGTGCCTTCAGTGTAGGTAGGTAAAGGGACCTTCAGTATAGGTAGCAGGGTATAGGGCCTTAAGTATAGGTAGGTAGGTATGTAGGTAGGTAGGTATAGGGGCCTTTAGGTAGGTAGGTAGGTAAAGGGACCTTCAGTATAGGTAGCAGGGTATAGGGCCTTAAGTATAGGTAAGTATGTAGGTAGGCAGGTATAGGTGCCTTTAGGTAGGTAGGTACGTATAGGGGGCCTGTAGGTAGGTAGGTAGGTAGGTATTGAGGCCTGTAGGTAGGTATAGTGGCCTGTAGGTAGGTATAGGGGCCTTTAGGTAGGTAGGTAGGTATAGGGGCCTTTAGGTAGGTAGGTAGGTACGTATAGGGGGCCTTTAGGTAGGTATAGGGGGCCTTTAGGTAGGTGGGTATAGCGGCCTGTAGGTAGGTAGGTAGGTATAGCAGCCTGTAGGTAGGTAAGGATAGTGGCCGGTAGGTAGGTAGGTAGGTAGGTATAGTGGCCTGTAGGTAGGTAGGTAGGTATAGCAGCCTGTAGGTAGGTAGGTAGGTATAGCAGCCTGTAGGTAGGTAAGGATAGTGGCCGGTAGGTAGGTAGATAGGTAGGTATAGTGGCCTGTAGGTAGGTATAGTTGCCTGTAGGTAGGTATAGTGTCCGGTAGGTAGGTAGGTATAGGTGCCTTTAGGTAGGTAGGTATGTATAGGGGGCCTGTAGGTAGGTGGGTAGGTAGGTAGGTATTGAGGCCTGTAGGTAGGTATAGTGGCCTGTAGGTAGGTAGGTATAGGGGCCATTAGGTAGGTAGGTAGGTAGGTATAGGGGCCTTTAGGTAGGTAGGTATAGGGGCCTTTAGGTAGGTATAGGGGCCTTTAGGTAGGTATAGGGGCCTTTAGGTAGGCAGGTAGGTGCGTATAGGGGGCCTTTAGGTAGGTATAGGGGCCTGTAGGTAGGTAGGTATAGCGGCCTGTAGGTAGGTAGGGATAGTGGTAGGTAGGTAGGTAGGTAGGTAGGTAGATAGATAGATAGAACCCCCCTCCCCCGCCAACCCCCCCACGGCCCCCTCCGTCCCCCGTGCCTCCTCCGCTCACCCCTGCATAATCTACTCACCTTTCCCGTGGAGCGCAGAGCGGCAGACCTCTTCGTTACTTCCCTGTTCCCTCTAGTGGCCGGACCGGCTCTTACTAATGACGTCATAGTAAGAGCCGGTCACTAGGGGGAACCAGGAAGTCGGCGAGAGGTCTGCCGCTCTGCGCTCCGCTATGGATAGGTGAGTGGATGCGGGCAGGGGTCGGAGGAGGTCGGAGGAGGACGAGTGCGAGCGGCGGATGCGCGGCGATGCGGCGTCGGGATTCGGCGGATTCGTATAATGGAAAATGGCGTCGGGATTCGAATCCACGAATCTCGAATATTTCCTAATATTCGAGGGATTCGTGGATTCGCCGGATTCGTCGTCCCACCCCTAATAAAATCCCTAGATCAACATCACTGGGCATTACCTAGTTATTGTAGCCATGGATGTCTTTCAACGCAAGGAAAGCATCTAAGCCCCCTTTAACCACTTCCCGACCGCCTAACGCACAGAGGCGGCCGGGAAGTGGAGCCCTGAAGGACCGGCTCACCCACAGAGGCGGTGGTCCTTCTAAGGGCATGGGCGGAGCGATCGCGTCATCCGTGACGCGATCCTCCGCCGGCGCCTGTCACCGCTCGCCCGCCGCAACATCCCGCCGGCTATACGGAAGCACCGGCGGGATGTTAACCCCGCGATCGCCGCATACAAAGTGTATAATACACTTTGTAATGTTTACAAAGTGTATTATACAGGCTGCCTCCTGCCCTGGTGGTCCCAGTGTCCGAGGGACCACCAGGGCAGGCTGCAGCCACCCTAGTCTGCACCCAAGCACACTGATTTCTCCCCCCCCCCTGCCCCAGATCGCCCACAGCACCCATCAGACCCCCCCCCTGCCCACCCCCCAGACCCCTGTTTGCACCCAATCACCCCTCTAATCACCCATCAATCACTCCCTGTCACTATCTGTCAACGCTATTTTTTTTTACCCCCCCCCCTGCTCCCTGCCCCCTCCTGATCACCCCCCACCCCTCAGATTCTCCCCAGACCCCCCCCAGACCACCCCCCCCCCCTGTTTACTGTATGCATCTATCCCCCTGATCACCTGTCAATCACCTGTCAATCACCCGTCAATCACCCCCTGTCACTGCCACCCATCAATCAGCCCCTAACCTGCCCCTTGCGGGCAATCTGATCACCCCCCCACACCAATAGATCGCCCACAGATCCGACATCAGATCACCTCCCAAATCCATTGTTTACATCTATTCTCTCCTCTAAACACCCACTAATTACCCATCAATCACCCATCAATCACCCCCTATCACCACCTGTCACTTTTACCTATCAGATCAGACCCTAATCTGCCCCTTGCAGGCACCCAATCACCCGCCCACACGCTCAGATTGCCCTCTGACCCCCCCTTATCAATTCACCAGTGCATTAATTACATCTGTTCTTCCCTGTAATAACCCACTGATCACCTGTCAATCACCTGCCAATCACCTATCACCCATCAATCACCCCCTGTCACCCCCTGTCACTGCCACCCATCAATCAGCCCCTAACCTGCCCCTTGCGGGCAATCTGATCACCCACCCACACCATTAGATCGCCCGCAAACCCGCCGTCAGAATACCTCCCAAATGTATCGTTTACATCTGTTATCTTCTCTAAACACCCACTAATTACCCATCAATCACCCATCAATCACCCCCTATCACCACCTGTCACTGTTACCTATCAGATCAGACCCTAATCTGCCCCTTGCGGGCACCCAATCACCCGCCCACACGCTCAGATTGCCCTCAGACCCCCCCCCCCCCTTATCAATTCGCCAGTGCATTAATTACATCTGTCCTTCCCTGTAATAACCCACTGATCACCTGCCAATCACCTGCCAATCACCTATCACCCATCAATCACCCCCTGTCACTGCCACCCAACAATCAGCCCCTAACCTGCCCCTTGCGGGCAATCTGATCACCCACCCACACCAATAGATCGCCCGCAGATCCGACATCAGATCACCACCCAAGCGCAGCGTTTACATCTATTCTCTCCTCTAAACACCCACTAATTACCCATCAATCACCCCCTATCACCACCTGTCACTGTTACCCATCAGATCAGACCCTAATCTGCCCCTTGCGGGCACCCAATCACCCGCCTACACGCTCAGATTGCCCTCAGACCCCCCCTTATCAATTCGCCAGTGCAATATTTACATCTGTCCTTCCCTGTAATAACCCACTGATCACCTGTCAATCACCTGCCAATCACCTATCACCCATCAATCACCCCCTGTCACTGCCACCCATCAATCACCCCCTGTCACTGCCACCCATCAATCACCCGCTGTCACTGCCACCCATCAATCAGCCCCTAACCTGCCCCTTGCGGGCAAACTGATCACCCACCCACACCAATAGATCGCCCGCAGATCCGACATCAGATCACCACCCAAGCGCAGTGTTTCCATCTATTCTCTACCCTAAACACCCACTAATTACCCATCAGTCACCCCCTGTCACTGCTACCTATCAGATTAGACCCCTATCTGCCCCTAGGGCACTCAATCACCCGCCCACACCCTCAGAATGCCCTCAGACCCCAGCCCTGATCACCTCGCCAGTGCATTGCTTGCATCTATTCCCCCCTCTAATCACACCTTGAGACACCCATCAATCACCTCCTGTCACCCCCTAGCACACCTACCCATCAGATCAGGCCCCAATTTGCCCCGTGTGGGCTCCTGATCACTCGGCCAAACCCTCAGATCCCCCTCAGACCCCCTTCCGATCACCTCTCCAGTGCATTGATTGCATCTATTTCCCCCTCTAACCACCCCCTGAGACACCCATCAATCACCTCCTGTCACCCCCCTAGCACTCCTATCCATCAGATCAGGCCCAATACAACCTGTCATCTAAAAGGCCACCCTGCTTATGACCGGTTCCACAAAATTCGCCCCCTCATAGACCACCTGTCATCAAAATTTGCAGATGCTTATACCCCTGAACAGTCATTTTGAGACATTTGGTTTCCAGACTACTCACGGTTTTGGGCCTGTAAAATGCCAGGGCGGTATAGGAACCCCACAAGTGACCCCATTTTAGAAAAAAATACACCCCAAGGTATTCTGTTAGGTGTATGACGAGTTCATAGAAGATTTTATTTTTTGTCAAAAGTTAGCGGAAATTAATTTTTATTGGTTTTTTTTCACAAAGTGTCATTTTTCACTAACTTGTGACAAAAAATAAAATCTTCTATGAACTCGCCATACACCTAACGGAATACCTTGGGGTGTCTTCTTTCTAAAATGCGGTCACTTGTGGGGTTCCTATACTGCCCTGGCATTTTAGGGGCCCTAAACCGCGAGGAGTAGTCTAGAAAACAAATGCTTCAAAATGATCTGTGAATAGGACGTTGGGCCCCTTAGCGCACCTAGGCTGCAAAAAAGTGTCACACATGTGGTACCGCCGTACTCAGGAAAAGTAGTATAATGTGTTTTGGGGTGTATTTTTACACATACCCATGCTGGGTGGGAGAAATTTCTATGTAAATGGACAATTGTGTGTAAAAAAATCAAAAATGTGTCATTTACAGAGATATTTCTCCCACTTAGCATGGGTATGTGTAAAAATACACCCCAAAACGCATTATACTACTTCTCCTGAGTACGGCGGTACAACATGTGTGGCACTTTTTTACACCCTAAGTACGCTAAGGGGCCCAAAGTCCAATGAGTACCTTTAGGATTTCACAGGTCATTTTGCGACATTTGGTTTCAAGACTACTCCTCACGGTTTAGGGCCCCTAAAATGCCAGGGCAGTATAGGAACCCCACAAATGACCCCATTCTAGAAAGAAGACACCCAAAGGTATTCCGTACGGAGTATGGTGAGTTCATAGAAGATTTTATTTTTTGTCACAAGTTAGCGGAAAATGACACTTTGTGAAAAAAAACTATTAAAATCAATTTCCGCTAACTTGTGACAAAAAAATAAAAACTTCTATGAACTCACCATACTCCTAACGGAATACCTTGGGGTGTCTTCTTTCTAAAATGGGGTTATTAGTGGGGTTCCTATACTGCCCTGGCATTTTAGGGGCCCTAAACCGCGAGGAGTAGTCTTGAAACAAAAATGACCTGTGAAATCCTAAAGGTACTCATTGGACTTTGGGCCCCTTAGTGCAGTTAGGGTGCAAAAAAGTGCCACACATGTGGTATCGCCGTACTCGGGAGAAGTAGTATAATGTGTTTTGGGGTGTATTTTTACACATACCCATGCTGGGTGGGAGAAGTACCTCTGTAAATGACAATCTTTTGATTTTTTTACACACAATTGTCCATTTACAGAGGTATTTCTCCCACCCAGCATGGGTATGTGTAAAAATACACCCCAAAACACATTGTACTACTTCTCCCGAGTATGGCGATACCACATGTGTGGCACTTTTTTGCACCCTAACTGCGCTAAAGGGCCCAAAGTCCCATGAGTACCTTTAGGATTTCACAGGTCATTTTGAGAAATTTCGTTTCAAGACTACTCCTTACGGTTTAGGGCCCCTAAAATGCCAGGGCAGTATAGGAACCCCACAAATGACCCCATTTTAGAAAGAAGACACCCCAAGGTATTCCGTTAGTAGTATGGCGAGTTCATAGAAGATTTTATTTTTTGTCACAAGTTAGCGGAAATTGATTTTAATTGTGTTTTTTCACAAAGTGTCATTTTCCGCTAACTTTTGACAAAAAATAAAATCTTCTATGAACTCACCATACTCCTAACGGAATACCTTGGGGTGTCTTCTTTCTAAAATGGGGTCATTTGTGGGGTTCCTATACTGCCCTGGCATTTTAGGGGCCCTAAACCGTGAGAAGTAGTCTTGAAACAAAATTTCTCAAAATGACCTGTGAAATCCTAAAGGTACTCATTGGACTTTGGGCCCTTTAGCGCAGTTAGGGTGCAAAAAAGTGCTACACATGTGGTATCGCCGTACTCAGGAGAAGTAGTATAATGTGTTTTGTGGTGTATTTTTACACATACCCATGCTGAGTGGGAGAAAGATCTCTGTAAATGGACAATTGTGTGTAAAAAAAATTAACAAATTGTCATTTACAGAGATATTTCTCCCACCCAGCATGGGTATGTGTACAAATACACCCCAAAACACATTATACTACTTCTCCTGAGTACGGCAATACCACATGTGTGGCACTTTCTTGCAGCCTAACTGCGCTAAGGGGTCCAAATTCCAATGAGCACCTTTAGGCTTTACAGGGGTGCTTACAATTTAGCACCCCCCAAAATGTCAGGACAGTAAACACACCCCACAAATGACCCCATTTTGGAAAGTAGACCCTTCAAGGTATTCAGAGAGGGGCATGGTGAGTCTGTGGCAGATTTTTTTTTTTTTCGCAAGTTAGAAGAAATGGAAACTTTTTTTTTATTTTTTTTTTCACAAAGTGTCATTTTCCGCTTACTTGTGACAAAAAATAATATCTTCTATGAACTCACTATGCCTCTCAGTGAATACTTTGGGATGTCTTCTTTCCAAAATGGGGTCATTTGGGGGGTATTTATACTATCCTGGAATTCTAGCCCCTCATGAAACATGACAGGGGGTCAGAAAAGTCAGAGATGCTTGAAAATGGGAAAATTCACTTTTTGCACCATAGTTTGTAAACGCTATAACTTTTACCCAAACCAATAAATATACACTGAATGGGTTTTTTTTTAATCAAAAACATGTTTGTCCACATTTTTCGCGCTGCATGTATACAGAAATTTTACTTTATTTAAAAAATGTCAGCACAGAAAGTTAAAAAAATCATTTTTTTGCCAAAATTCATGTCTTTTTTGATGAATATAATAAAAAGTAAAAATCGCAGGAGCAATCAAATAGCACCAAAAGAAAGCTTTATTAGTGACAAGAAAAGGAGCCAAAATTCATTTAGGTGGTAGGTTGTATGAGCGAGCAATAAACCATGAAAGCTGCAGTGGTCTGAATGGAAAAAAAGTGTCCGGTCCTTAAGGGGTAGAAAGCCCTAGGTCCTCAAGTGGTTAAATGCAGATATAGAATTTGCCATAACTACTTCCTGTGGCAATACATTCCACATCTTAATCACTCTTACTGTAAAGAACCCTTTCCTAAATAAATGGCCAAAACGTGTTTCCTCCATGCGCAGATTGTGTCCTCTAGTCCTTTGAGAAGGCCTAGGGACAAAAAGCTCATCCGCCAAGCTATTATATTGCCCTCTGATGTATTTATACATGTTAATTTGATCCCCTCTAATGCACCTTTTCTCTAGAAGAAATGAACACAGTTTATCTAACCTTTCTTGGTAAGTGAGACCTTCCATCCCTCACATCAATTTTGTTGCTCGTCTCTGCACCTGCTCTAAAACTGCAATATCTGTCTTGTAATGTGATGCCCTGAACTGAATTGCATATTCCAGATGTGGCCTTACTAGAGAGTTAAACAGGGGCAATATTATGCTAGCATCTTGAGTTTTTATTTCCCTTTTTTATGCATCCCAAAATTTTATCAGCTTTAGCTGCAGCGGCTTGGCATTGAATATGATTATTTAACTTGTCCCCAACTGTATCCCATTTATTTTGTATGGTGCTAGACCATTGGTACGACCAAAATGCATGACTTTACATTTTTCAACATTGAATTTCATCTGCCATTTATGTGCCCATATAGCCATCCTATCCAGATCCTGTTGCAATATGTCACTATCTTCCTGATAGTTGATGATTCTGCACAATTTTGTATCATCTGCAAAAATAGCAACATTGCATTCTACTGCATTTACTAGGTCATTAATAAATACATTGAAGAGCACTGGACTCAGTACAGACCCCTTTGGGACCCCACTGCTAACAGTCAACCATTTTGAATATGATCCATTGACCACAACTCTTTGTTTTCTGTCCATTAGCCAGTTCCCTATCCATGCACACAGACTCTTCCCCAGTCCTTGCATCCTCAACTTTTGCACCAGACTTTTGTGGGGAATAGTGTCGAAGGCCTTTGCAAAGTCCAAGTATATCACATCTACAGCATTCCCAATATCCACATTAGCATTCACTACCTCATAAAAGCTGAGCATGTTAGTCAAACAGGACCTGTCTTTAGTAAACCCATGCTGATGCTGAGAAATAAGATTATTGTCTACTATGAAGTCATGTATAGTATCTCTTAGTAACCCCTCAAAAAGTTTGCATACAACTGATGTTAAGCTTACAGGTCTATAATTTCCTGGATCAAATTTTTTTGCCCTTCTTAACCACTTGAGGACCCATCCTTTACCCCCCCCCTTAAGGACCAGCGTTAATTTTTGTGATCTGTGCTGGGTGGGCTCTGCAGCCCCCAGCACAGATCAGGTTTCATGCAGAGCGATCAGATATCCCCCCTTTTTTCCCCCCTATGGGGATGGTGTGCAGGGGGGGTCTGATCGCTCTGGTGGGCAGGCTTGTTACAGGGGGGGGGACCTCAAAGCCCCCCTCCGCAGCGAAATTCCCCCCTCCCTCTCCTACCTGCTCATCCCCGGTGATCGGGGCTGCACAGGACGCTATCCGTCCTGTGCAGCCAGTGACAGGACGTCCCCTGTCACATGGCGGCGATCCCCGGCCGCTGATTGGCCGGGGATCGCTGATCTGCCTTACGGCGCTGCTGCACAGCAGCGCCGTACAAAGTAAACAAAGCGGATTATTTCCGCTTGTGTTTACATTTAGCCTGCGAGCCACCATCGGCGGCCCGCAGGCTATTCACCGAGCCCCCCGCCGTGAATTCCTGATTAATCAGCCTGCAGCTGGCGACACAGTACTGCGTCGCTGGTCCTGCAGCTGCCACTTTGCTGACGCACGGTATAAGCGTGCGGTCGGCAAGTGGTTAAATAATGGGAAAACGTGGGCTTTAAGCCAATCTCCTGGGATTCTGCCAGTTGAAAGAGAGTCACAAAAGATAAGATAAAGGAGTTTATTATAACTGAACTTAATTCCCCTAGAACCCGAGGATGCATGCCATTTGAGCCAGGTGCCTTGTCTATTTTTAATTCATTTAGTCTTGCCTTCACTTCTTCCTGAGTCTGAAGTAGGGATGGTCGTAGTCAGCCAACTTTGCTACGCTGGAACTACGCATAGTTTTATGCAATTACTCTTCGCCAAACTACGGCTTCTAAATCAAATATTCGCTTCGTATGCATTTCGTAGACTACGCATTAAAATATGCAATTACGCGTAGTGTGACGCGTAGTGTATGCGGATGCTTATGCTTGTATGCAGAACATTTTACGCATTAATCCCTCTATAAATGCTTATAGCGGGAACTCTTCTATGCATACATTCCCCTTTCCATTGCGTAAATTTGTAAGCATACAATCCCATGCGAGTAACACATTCGTAGTTCACTATGCAATACACATGTTAACTACGCATAGTGGGCGTAAGCTACGCGTAGTGGTACTGCGCTACGTATAAATTCGTAAGCGTAGTTTTGAAACTTCACCTATGAACTACGATGAGTAGATGCGAACTACGATGCGTAAATTCACACTGGTATAGTTTCTACTCATCCCTGGTCTAAAGTGACTTTTGTTTTCTTATTTTATCTAAAAATCTTGTTAAGGCAATAAATACCTGGTCTCCTGCATTATTCCTGCCTTAAAACGAGTGCCCCCTGTCCAGATAATCATCTTAATCTCTCCACGACTTTCCTGGTCACAGAATATGCTACCAGTAAGAGAGCAGGAAGAAGCAGGCTGTTCTCAGTAAAAAGAAAGAAAAGACAAACACTCCTTTTCTCCTGGCGGACTCAAAGCGCCAGAGCTGCAGCCACAAGGACGCGCTCTATAGGCAGTAGCAGTGTTAGGGAGACTTGCCTAAGGTCTCCTGCTGAATAGGTGCTGGTTTACTGAACAGACAGAGCCGAGATTCGAACCCTGGTCTCCCGTGTCAGAGGCAGATCCCTTAACCATTACACTATCCAGCCACCAGTAGCTCTGTCTCTCTCAGTGCAGACGGACATCAGTCTCCGCCCCCTTCTAATTTATGCCACCCTCCAATGCTGGCTCCAGACTAGGCTGTGAGACGTCTCACAGCAGCAGCTTCTGTCAGCAGCTTCACAGCATGAGACAAGCTGAAGCTGCAGCCCTTCACTAACCTGTGTATTCCAAATGTATGTGTATGAAAATTGGGTGAGATATGTACAGAGATAGACTTGGCAAACATAAAACAAAGCTTTTGCAAAGTCTTTTGTGTGCTTTTTTTATGTTTGCCATGTCCATCTCTATAAATCTCACCCCATTTTCATACACATGCATTTTGAATGCACAGACAGGTTCTGAAGGGCTGCAGCTTCAGCTTGTCTCATGCTGAGAAGCTGCTGACAGAAGCTGCTGCTGTGAGACGTCTCACAGCCTCTGGAGCCAGCATTGGAGGGCGGCATTAATTAGAAGCGGGCGGAGACTGACGTCCGTCTGCACAGAGAGAGGCAGAGCTACTGAGAACAGCCTGCTTCTTTCTGTTCTCTTACTGGTAGCATATTCTGCAACCAGGAAAGTCGTCCAGAGATTCAGATGATTATCTGGACAGGGGGCACTCGTTTTAAAGCTGGAATAATGCAGGAGACCAGGGGCTCGATTCAAAAAGCGGTGCTAACCCAGTTAGCACACCTAAAAAACTTTAGGCGTGATAACCATTGCACCATGCTGGTGAAAAGCCAGTTTAGGCGTGATAAGTTTAGGCGTGATAAGTTTAGGCTAGTGTTGGGCGAACAGTGTTCGCCACTGTTCGGGTTCTGCAGAACATCACCCTGTTCGGGTGATGTTCGAGTTCGGCCGAACACCTGACGGTGCTCGGCCAAACCGTTCGGCCATATGGCCGAACTAAGAGCGCATGGCCGAACGTTCCCCGAACGTTCGGCTAGCGCTGTGATTGGCCGAACGGGTCACGTGGTTCGGACCCGAACGCGCTCTGATTGGCCGAACGGTCACGTGGTTCGGGTAAATAAATACCCGAACCACGTCATATCTCCGCCATTTGTCTGTGGGTTTAGCTTTGGGTAGGCAGGCAGGGTAGTTCGCGCTCCAGCCACGCTAGCCAGGGTCCCCCCTGTCATTGTGTCACTGCTGGGAACAGTAGTACACCGCTTGCTCAGCCACACTATATAGCATTCTGTTTACTGCCACTCTGTGTACCTCGCTCAGCCACACTATATAGCATTCTGTTTACTGCCACTCTGTGTCTGCTGGGAATAGTAGTACACCGCTTGCTCAGCCACACTATATAGCATTCTGTTTACTGCCACTCTGTGTACCTCGCTCAGCCACACTATATAGCATTCTGTTTACTGCCACTCTGTGTCTGCTGGGAATAGTGGTACACCGCTCGCTCAGCCACACTATATAGCATTCTGTTCACTGTTCTGTGTCTGCTTGGAATAGTGGTACACCGCTCGCTCAGCCACACTATATAGCATTCTGTTTACTGTTCTGTGTCTGCTGGGAATAGTGGTACACCGCTCGCTCAGCCACACTATATAGCATTCTGTTTACTGTTCTGTGTCTGCTGGGAATAGTGGTACACCGCTCGCTCAGCCACACTATATAGCATTCTGTTCACTGTTCTGTGTCTGCTGGGAATAGTGGTACACCGCTCGCTCAGCCACACTATATAGCATTCTGTTCACTGTTCTGTGTCTGCTGGGAATAGTGGTACACCGCTCGCTCAGCCACACTATATAGCATTCTGTTTACTGTTCTGTGTCTGCTGGGAATAGTGGTACACCGCTCGCTCATCCACACTATATAGCATTCTGTTCACTGTTCTGTGTCTGCTGGGAATAGTGGTACACCGCTCGCTCAGCCACACTATATAGCATTCTGTTCACTGTTCTGTGTCTGCTGGGAATAGTGGTACACCGCTCGCTCAGCCACACTATATAGCATTCTGTTCACTGTTCTGTGTCTGCTGGGAATAGTGGTATACCGCTCGCTCAGCCACACTATATAGCATTCTGTTTACTGTTCTGTGTCTGCTGGGAATAGTGGTACACCGCTCGCTCAGCCACACTATATAGCATTCTGTTTACTGTTCTGTGTCTGCTGGGAATAGTGGTACACCGCTCGCTCAGCCACACTATATAGCATTCTGTTTACTGTTCTGTGTCTGCTGGGAACAGTAGTACACCGCTCGCTCAGCCAGAGTATATAGCATTGTGTTTACTGCCACTCTGTGTACACCGCTCAGCCAGACTATATACCATTGTTTACTGACACTCTGTGTACACCGCTCAGCCAGACTATATACCATTGTTTACTGACACTCTGTGTACACCGCTCAGCCAGACTATATACCATTGTTTACTGCCACTCTGATTCTGCTGGGAACAGTAGTACACCGCTCGCTCAGCCAGACTATATAGCATTGTGTTTACTGCCACTCTGTGTACACCGCTCAGCCAGACTATATACCATTGTTTACTGACACTCTGTGTACACCGCTCAGCCAGACTATATACCATTGTTTACTGAAACTCTGTGTACACCGCTCAGCCAGACTATATACCATTGTTTACTGCCACTCTGATTCTGCTGGGAACAGTAGTACACCGCTCGCTCAGCCAGACTATATACCATTGTTTACTGACACTATATAGCAGACTATATAGCATTGTGTGTACACCGCTCAGCCAGACTATATACCATTGTTTACTGACACTCTGTGTACACCGCTCAGCCAGACTATATACCATTGTTTACTGCCACTCTGATTCTGCTGGGAACAGTAGTACACCGCTCGCTCAGCCAGACTATATACCATTGTTTACTGACACTCTGTGTACACCGCTCAGCCAGACTATATACCATTGTTTACTGCCACTCTGATTCTGCTGGGAACAGTAGTACACCGCTCGCTCAGCCAGACTATATACCATTGTTTACTGACACTATATAGCAGACTATATAGCATTGTGTGTACACCGCTCAGCCAGACTATATACCATTGTTTACTGACACTCTGTGTACACCGCTCAGCCAGACTATATACCATTGTTTACTGCCACTCTGATTCTGCTGGGAACAGTAGTACACCGCTCGCTCAGCCAGACTATATACCATTGTTTACTGACACTCTGTGTACACCGCTCAGCCAGACTATATACCATTGTTTACTGCCACTCTGATTCTGCTGGGAACAGTAGTACACCGCTCGCTCAGCCAGACTATATAGCATTGTGTTTACTGCCACTCTGTGTACACCGCTCAGCCACACTATATAGCATTGCGTACTCTGCCAGTCAGTGTGTATATTGCTGGGATCAGTAATACTCCACTCACCGTCAACCACTATATGAGCTCAACATGAGTTCCCCAGAGACCTCCGCTGTGAGCAGCACTCCCAACAACAGCAACAGCCAACGCCCCACGCAAGCTATAACATCCACCCCAGCAGCCAGTGGTCAGCAGCAGCCCTCCCCGGAGGAGAACGTTGTGTCCATCAGTCCGTCGCCAGAGCGATTAATGAGGGCTGCCATTGAGGAGATGATGGGGCCTGATGTGGAGGAGGAGGTCTGGCTCAGGCCAGCATCCCAAGTTAATGTTGAGGACGATGAGGGGTCTGTGTCTGGGGATGTTGGGGTGGCAGAGGTGGTGGGTGGGTCAGACTCAGGAGAAGAGTTGTATGATGAGGATGATGATCGGGACCATCTGTATGTGCCTCAGAGTCCGACCCCGGAAAACATGTTGTATCGTGTGTTTAGGTACTAAAATCTGCGTTCCCTCCCAGTAGTGTTGGGCGAACAGTGTTTGCCACTGTTCGGGTTCTGCAGAACATCACCCTGTTCGGGGTGACTATATAGCAGACTATATAGCATTGTGTTTAATGCCACTCTGTGTACACGGCTCAGCCACACTATATAGCATTGTGTTTACTTCCACTCTGTGTCTGCTGGGAACAGTAGTACACCGCTCACCCGCCACTGTATAGCATTGTGCTCTGTGTCACTGCTGACAATAGTGGTACACCGCTCACCCACCACTGTATAGCATTTCTGTACTGCCACTGTACTGCTGCCAGTCAGCGTGTACTTTAAGGATAAGTGAAATGAGGAAGAAATCCGGTGAAAGAGGGAGGGGCAAGGGAAGAGGTGTTTCCCCTGACGGTTCACGTACAGGCCACAGGGGAGCACCCAAGAAAACCCACTCAATACTGCCCATGTTGTCCAGGACAACAACCCTCACAGATCCAAAAGAACAGGACCAGATAATTACTTGGATGACCTCTCAAGCGTCCAGCAGTGGGTTAACCTTCCTGGCGGTAAGCCCGAGCTGAGCTCGGGCTATGCCGCGCAGGAAGATATCTCAGCCCCTGGTGGAGCGATTTGCTCCATTTAAAATGCTGTACGCGCAGCTAGCACTTTGCTAGCCGCGCGTACAGCTTGATCGCCGCCGCTCTGCGGCGATCGCCCGTACGCAGCGGCGCAAGAGGGCCCCCCCCCCCGCCAGAGCCCTGCGCTGCCCGGACCAATGAGTTCCGGGCAGCGCTATGGGCTGGATCGGAGGTGTCTGACGTCAGGACGTCGGCTGACGTCCATGACGTCATTCCGATCGTCGCCATGGCGACAGGAGAAGCCAAACAGGGGAGCGCGTTATATACGCGTTCCCCTGTTTGCTATTGATGCCGGCGACGATCGCACTAGAGGGACACATGCGCCCTCTAGTGGTGTTTCATGTAGCTACCACTCTGGTAGCTTTACATGAAACACAAAAAAATTTTTTTTAAAAAAAAGGATTTTTGCCATTTTGGCAAAAAAAATTAACCGCCAGGAGGGTTAAGCAGCACCAGCACATCACGCACGAGGTCCGAGTCCTCAGCCAGTTAAAGTCTGGGCTTTCTTTGAAGACTGCACTGAGGATGTTACCATGGCGATTTGCAAGGTGTGCAAGACCCGCCTCAGCAGGGGGAAAAGTATTAACAACCTCTCCACCACCAGCATGAGCCGCCACATTCTATCCAAACATCCCACTCTGTGGGCAAACGCGGCAGGACAGGGTACCACCAGCAACACTGCCTCCCTTGGGTTCACCAGACTCACCACCAGACCCGCCTCAGCAGCAGCAGTAGCCCAGCCATTGCGTGGTTCACAACATTCACAAACATCAGACGATGCTGACACTGTCACTTTCCGGACTAGTGCTCTTGAGGTCTCCCAGTGTTCATCAAACACAACAACCAACAGCCCTTCGGTGTGCAGCGCTACGGTTGAGTTGTCTGTCTCTGAGATGTTTGAGCACAAGAGGAAATTGCCAGCAAATGACCCCCGGGCCGTGGCAGTAACAGCCAGCCAGCATAGCCAAGCTTCTGGCCTGCGAAATGCTGCCATATCGAGTGGTGGAGACAAACAGCTTCAAGGGCATGATGTCAGTGGCCATCCCACGTTACGTGGTTCCCAGCCGCTACCACTTTGCGCGCTCTGCAGTGCCTGAGTTGCATGAGCACGTGGTCAGCTAAATAACCCGAAGCTTGAAGAATGCCGTTGCCTGCAAGGTTCACCTCACCACTGACACCTGGACGAGTGCGTTCGGCCAGGGTCGATACATCTCCCTTACCGCGCACTGGGTGAACCTTGTGGAGCCTGGCAGCGATTCCTCACCTGCTACGGCGCGGGTGTTGCCCACGCCGCAAACAGCTGGATAACAACAGCAGCACCTACCTCTCTGACTCCTTCTCCTCCAACGCATCTCAAAGCTGTACCTCATCCGGAAATGCTAACCCAGCACCAGCAGCAGTAGGATCGTGGAAGCAGTGCAGCACAGCTGTTGGCATGCGTCAGCAAGCGTTGCTGAAGCTGATCTGCCTTGGGGATAAGCAGCACACAGGGGAGGAAATTTGGAGGGGAATAAAGGAACAGACGGATTTGTGGCTGGCACCGCTGGACCTGAAACCGGGCATGAAGCTAGACACCTGGCACGAACTGGCAATGTACGCAATAGAGGTGCTGGCTTGCCCGGCAGCCAGCGTTATGTCGGAACGCTGTTTCAGTGCTGCCGGAGGCATCATCACAGATCGGCGTATCCGCCTCTCCACAGAAAATGCAGACCGTCTGACTCAAATTAAAATGAATCAATCCTGGATTGGAAACGACTACGCAACACTCCTGGACCCCAACCAAGTAACATGACCGATGAACATCTGGGATGGTTTAGCGTTTCCGGTCCCTGTTTATTGAACCTCTCATCTGTATTACATTTATGACTGCATGGCGGCAAAAAGCATTGCTGCTATATCCGCACGCTTTTTGTCCTCATGCAAGGCCTGGGTTGTTGTGTCTCACAAAGCGTGGCCTTCTCCTCCTGCGCCTCCTCCTGTTCCATCACGTGTGCTGCTGCTGCTGCTGCTGCTGCTGGGTTACCGTTGCCGGTCCCTGTTTATGGAACCTCTTATCTTTATTACATTTATGACTACATGGCGGTACAAAGCATGCTATCCGCACGCTTTTTGTCCTCATGCAAGGCCTGGGTTGTTGTGTCTCACAAAGCGTGGCCTTCTCCTCCTGCGCCTCCTCCTGTTCCATCACGTGTGCTGCTGCTGCTGCTGGGTTAGCGTTGCCGCGTGGTCCCTGTTTATTGAACCTCTTATCTTTATTACATTTATGACTACATGGCGGTACAAAGCATGCTATCCGCACGCTTTTTGTCCTCATGCAAGGCCTGGGTTGTTGTGTCTCACAAAGCGTGGCCTTCTCCTCCTGCGCCTCCTCCTGTTCCATCACGTGTGCTGCTGCTGGGTTAGCGTTGCCGCGTGGTCCCTGTTTATTGAACCACTTATCTTTATTACATTTATGACTGCATGGTGGTACAAAGCATGCTATCCGCACGCTTCTTGTCCTCATGCAAGGCCTGGGTTGTTGTGTCTCAAAGCGTGGCCTTCTCCTCCTGCGCCACCCTCCTCCTGTTCCATCACGTGTGCTGCTGCTGGGTTAGCATTACCGGTCCCTTTTCCTGGAACCTCTTATATGTATTACATTTATGACTGCATGCCGACAAAAAGCATGTTACCTGTGCAAAGAAAACAGACATTTCCCGCATTTAAAAGACAGTTTTCCCTTTGAAACTTTAAAATCGATTTTCTCAAAAACTATAAGCTCTTTTTGCTAAAAAATTTTTTCCTCTTGTACCCACTCCCAAGGTGCACATACCCTGTAAATTTGGGGTATGTAGCATGTAAGGAGGCTTTACAAACCACAAAAGTTCGGGTCCCCATTGACTTCCATTATGTTCGGAGTTCGGGTCGAACACCCGAACATCGCGGCCATGTTCGGCCTGTTCGGCCCGAACCCGAACATCTAGATGTTCGCCCAACACTAGTTTAGGCGTGATAAGTTTAGATAAGTTTAGATTGCGCGCAAAGTCCCGCACGCAAAGCAACGCCATTAAACTCTATGCGAAGTGCACCATACTTTGCTAGCGCAAAACTTTTGATCAGCTGTGCACTGCGGTGCTAACCCAGTTGGTGCTATAGTTATCATGCCTAAACTTATCACGCCTAAACTTATCATGCCTAAACTTATCACACCTAAACTTATCACGCCTAAACTGAGTTTAGGCGTGATAAAGGGCTTTTCACCAGCGTGCTAACTGTTAGCACCGCTTTGTGAATCAAGCCCCAGGCATTTATAGCCTTAACATGATTTTTAGATAAAATAAGAAAAAAAGGTCACTTAAGACTCTCTTTAAGTATTTAATATTACAATTGGAAGATTGAGACTCTTCTGCATCTGTAATTTGCAACAGTGATGTTCCCTTGTGAAGACAGAAGCAAAGAAAGCATTTAATAACTCTGCCTTACCTTGTCCATCCACCATTGAGTTCCCACCCTCATCCTCATTATGAGTCCAATACAGTCAACCTTTCTTTATTTAGAGTTGATGTACTTGTAAAACTTCTTTGGGTTAGATATGATATCCCTAGCGATTTGATTTTCAGCTTCAATCTTTTCAATCAATCTTTGAGCTGTAATTTTAACACCAATCTTTTGATAATCTCACTCCCATATATCACTTCCCACAATCCTTTTTTGCTCTGGAGGGATTGTCAGTGTAACACCAGTTCTAAAAATATTTGCCATATACAGTATAGAGCTGATGTAGTAAGGATTTTCGCAGCAAGGTTTTTTTATGTTTTTGTTTATTTTTGTGGAAGTTGAGTTACTCATTAACAAGTGTTGTTTTCATCTCTACTGCACTGTTACTGACTAATCAAATTAGGATATAACTCAGGCAACCGGCCGTCTCAACTGACCAGCATGCCTGGGGGGAGAATGAGGGTGGGACTTTTAAAGTTTTGCAGAGCTTTTCTGCAGCAAAGGGGACTTAAGGAACATCCAGGCACCATCTTTTATATTTCCTGCAGCTCCCATCAGCTTTCCTGCATCCATGCACAACTCCTGACGTGTCAGGTCAAATGCACATTTCGGGATTCGTACAAAGAGTACGCAGGAAAGCCACTGGGAGCTGCAGGAAGAGTAGGAGATGGTGCAAAAACTCTGCAAGAGAGGAGGTTAGTGTTAAGTTATGTACCCACCTGGTGATTTTCCCGATGACCGTCAATTTTTACACGACATCGCCAAGTGGGTACAGAACCACGATTGCGAACGTCGCATAGTGTTGCGTGATGACTAAAGACCGACATGGCAGATTGGATCTTTAAGATCCCTGAAGACACCGTGCAAAGTATCGCAATTGCTTGAAGTCTCCGTCGCGCCACGGTGTACGTGGCGTGACCTTGCGCTTAACCCGCCGATGTCGCAGGACCTGTTGAGCTGTAAGTACTCAGTGTAACGATTGTGGGTTTTTATTTCTGTGGGTTGTGGGTTTTTATTTCCGTGGTCAGTGCACAAGATGCGTGCTGACACAGCGGAAATCCTCCACAAACGTATAATTAGATAGTACCCAGCTTGGATGCAATGCACCAGTAGAGGGCAATTCCCACCAGCAAATGGAGCTGTGGAGTGCAGACGAGCACAGCCTCTGCACGGCCACAGATGCTAGATGGTAATTGTACAGATAAAGGCAAAGTAGGGCGCGATAGCCCTCCAAAAGAGAGAGCACAGAGACAGACTAAATGTGTGTTCCCCAATCTAGTCGCCACCCAGCGACGGCGAACACACAGTCGCAGAAACAAAGCGGGAACGCAATCGCAAGAGAGAGGCGATTGCCAGAAGTGACACAAGGCTGAACAGAACAGAGCACGAGAGTAGCAAAGGCACAGCAAACAACAATCAGAAAGTAAAGAAAATAACAAACGCTAGATAAACGCGAACACCACACTCATTCGCAACAGCGAACGCGTTTCAGCAAAATCACCGCGCTTTAGGTACCCAGTGATAAGCGTGCCACCCGAACTGACCAATGACAGACAAACACGAAATAGAGAACGCAAACGCTTGCTAAACGGTTACCTCACCGAGCCTACAGCAAGCGTTCATATCAGACAAGACAGACAGACAGACAGGTGGGGCTGCCAGTAGCAACCGCTGCTCTGGCTAGCACCCCTAAGGCCTAGATACAGAAGGAGGCACTGCCACTACCACTAGGGCAAGTGAGATCCAGACAGATAAACAGAAGGGGCTACCAGTAGCAACCGCTGCTCTGGTTAACACCCCAAAGGCAGAGATACAGAAGGAGGCACTGCCACTACCACTAGGGCAAGTGTGATCCAGACAGATAAACAGAAGGGGCTACCAGTAGCAACCGCTGCTCTGGTTAACACCCCAAAGGCAGAGATACAGAAGGAGGCACTGCCACTACCACTAGGGCAAGTGCGATCCAGAGAGATAAACAGAAGGGGCTACCAGTAGCAACCGCTGCTCTGGTTAGCACCCCAAAGGCGGAATACAGAAGGAGGCACTGCCACTACCACTAGGGCAAGTGCGATCCAGACAGATAAACAGAAGGGGCTACCAGTAGCAACCGCTGCTCTGGTTAGCACCCCAAAGGCGGAATACAGAAGGAGGCACTGCCACTACCACTAGGGCTAGTGCGATCCAGACAGATAAACAGAAGGGGCTACCAGTAGCAACCGCTGCTCTGGTTAACACCCCAAAGGAAGAGATACAGAAGGAGGCACTGTCACTATCACTAGGGCAAGTGCGATCCAGCAACCCATGCCTGTTCGAAATGACAGGAATTCTACTGTATATAGAATTGTTCTAGACCCTTTCTTTATATACACTTAACAATCTCTATACATGTGTAACAGTTTCAAGAATAGCTAGAGCTTTCATTTTCTAATCCCTAAATGTTATGACATATTCATTAATGAAAACCTAAATATTGGACATGCAGATGTAGTGACCTCATTAATCACTCCCGATTACTAATAGCATAAACCACAGGAGATTTAAAACAAGTTAAAGTGGTGTTTCTGAGGGTTTTATTATTAGCTCATTAGTTAATTGTGTCACAAAGCTAGGTGTCAGTTAAACATGAGGTTGAATTAGAAGACATTGGTGCATCTGCATTACAGCTAAGGACCTAAACCTTGGCAATACAAAAACTATGACATTTCTGAAACCGTAATAATATTTAATGTAGTTGATATTTTATAAAATTGACATTGTTTTCAGTGGAGCTGCAGAAAATAGGATTTTAAATAATGGTGCATAGTACACAGTTAACCCTCCTGGCGGTTTGCTAAAAAATCGCCAGGGGGCAGCAAATCTTTTTTTTTTTATTTTGTTTTTGTTTTTTCATGTAGCGAGACAAAGTCTCGCTACATGATAGCCGCTGCTCAGCGGCATCCCCCCAGCCCCTCCGATCGCCTCCGGCGATCGGCGATCAGGAGATCCCGTTCAAAGTACGGGATCTCCTGGAGGGCTTCCCCCGTCGCCATGGCGACAGGGCGGGATGACGTCACCGACGTCATCGACGTCGTGACGTCAAAGGGGATTCCGATCCACCCCATAGAGCTGCCTGGCGCTGATTGGCCAGGCAGCGCACGGGGTCTGGGGGGGGGGGCGGCTGCGGCGCGACGGATAGCGGCGGATCGGCGGGTAGCGGTGGCGATCGGGCACTGCACGCAGCTAGCAAAGTGCTAGCTGCGTGCAGCAAAAAAAAAATTATGCAAATCGGCCCAGCGGGGCCTGAGCGGTGCCTTCCGGCGGCATAGCCCGAGCTCAGCTCGGGCTTACCGCCAGGAAGGTTAATAAACATCATTTATTCAATAACTAATACAAACAGATGTGTAGCAAAGCAAACAGCAATTCCAGCAGATATAGGAGACAGTCCTGCTCTTTGAAGCTTAATGTGAAGTTTCATAATCAATTATCAATTATTTAAAACATTTCATAGAGTTAAAAGAGATAGTGGATCTGTAGCCAAAACTAGATTTGAATGCACATGCTTTGAAACATCTCTAATTGAGTGAAGAAATACTGTACATAGTGTTTTTCTATTTATCTTTTCTAACTATTAAATGTAACCCTTTCCGTACCAACCGTTTCTGGTCCCTCTTTCGGAGAGAGAGAGAGAGAGAGAGAGAGAGAGAGAGAGAGAGAGAGAGAGAGAGAGAGAGAGAGAGAGAGAGAGAGAGAGAGAGAGAGAGAGAGAGAGAGAGAGAGAGAGAGAGACCTCCGAAAGGGATTTTTGCCATTTGAAGAGACTTTTGGAAGCATTTTAAGCCATTTTCAGGTCACTTCCGGTTTTCTATCCGGATATCCGAATCCGGCCGGATGTCCAGGATATTGGGTTCGGATATCCAAAAAGTTCGGATTCGGATATCGAATTCGGATCTGGATATCTGGGTATCCAGATCCGAATTCAATTCGGATTTTGAAAAGGGGTATCCGAGCAGTACTGGTGAGTGTTGCTCAGATCTCTGTTTCAGGACATCCTAAGTACAGGGCCGGGCCGAGGCATAGGCTGGAGAGGCTCCAGCCTCAGGGCGCAGTGTAGGAGGGGGCGCACAATTCATTCAGCTGTCATTCCTAATTGTGTATGAAACAGAAAGAAATAAGAAAAGGGGATACATAGCAGTGACTGCAAGCCAGATAACTAGATATTAAGGTATTGGGGAGGTTGTGGGCCCTGTGGCCCTCTTAGTCTAATAGCAATCAGTGTGAGATGGCTGGGGTGGGAGAGATAGAGGGGCGCACTTTGGTGCCTCAGCCTTGGGTGCTGGTGGACCTTGTCCCTGCTCTGCCTAAGTAAGACCTTTTTTGGGGGGAGGGGGGGGGGTTAAATAGATAAGTGCACTTGTTTGCACTAATAGAATTATAATTTAAATATCCAAGTTAAAACAGTAGATTCAAATGTATGAGAGAGGAGAAGCGTTACAGTGTAAGCTGAGAGTAAGGTGAGATGGAATAGGAAGCAAGTAGTAGTGTGGATCTAGGACAGCTCTTGTGCAGTAAAATGACAGAATGCAGCTGAGAAGGTAGAGGGGGTGGTCTGAACAGAAAGACTATGGGCCCAATCCAATTCACTTTTTTCTCCTAAGTTTTCTTCTAGGGGATCATTTTCAACTTCTGTTTAAAATAACTTTTTCAACAAGTGAAACAGTATCCAAAAGGTAGGTTAAAAAAATACTGGCATTTTCTCACTTTCTGGTGGCTCAAAAGCAGTGGTGCTCATCCGAATTCCGGATATCCGGGTTACCCGGATATCCGAACATTTTTACGCTATCCGGATCAGATTCCGGATTCCGGATTTCTTTAGAAATATTTGGCCGCATAACCCAGATATCCGCGGATATTGCGGATATCCTGATCCGAAATACTGTAACTAAGGAGATGACGTCCTGGAGCCAATCAGAGGGCTCTCAGTAGAAGCCCTAGCAACCAATCACAGAGGGGAACTCTGGCCAGCCCCACCTGACCTCATTGAGCCAATCAGATGGCTCCCAGCCTACTTCACTACCCTTCACTACTATCATTACACTATTGTTAAATCGTTAATTAGCTTAAATGATGTCATAGTGTGACAGTCAGAGTGTGTGCTCCAGTGCTGCTGGGCCAAGGGCTGTACACAGTGATAAGCTGTTCAGTGATTAACCCCTTCACTATCACTACACTATTGTTAAATCGTTAATTAGCTTGAGTGATGTCATTGTATGACAGTCAGTGTGTGCTGCAGGCAGCTGCTATGTGTCTGTGTGTGTCCTGTGCACAAACCAGGCCAAGCTGCTGCCTGCTGGCCAGCTATTAGCCTTAGGTTTAGGTTAGGTTAGGGATTAGGGGATAGGAGGATTACTGTGTTATTGTGTAGTTAGTACTGTAGTACTGCAGTCAGTGTCCTACTAGTTGTTACAGTACTAGTACTACTGTGTTAGCTTTCTACAGAACTGCTGTGCTGTGAGCAGTGCCAGTGTGACAGTTAGTGTGCACTAGTGTCTTCTCCTCTGCTGTCTGACTGTCACTTGGCACGTGTCATGTGGCACTTGCCACGTGTCACGTGGCACTTACCACGTGTCACGTGGCACTTACCACGTTTCACGTGGCACTTGCAACATCCCGCCGGCTATACGGAAGCGCCGGCGGGATGTTAACCCCGCGATCGCCGCATACAAAGTGTATAATACACTTTGTAATGTTTACAAAGTGTATTATACAGGCTGCCTCCTGCCCTGGTGGTCCCAGTGTCCGAGGGACCACCAGGGCAGGCTGCAGCCACCCTAGTCTGCACCCAAGCACACTGATTTCTCCCCCCCCTGCCCCAGATCGCCCACAGCACCCCCCTGTCACTGCCACCCATCAATCAGCCCCTAACCTGCCCCTTGCAGGCAATCTGATCACCCACCCACACCATTAGATTGCCCGCAAACCCGCCGTCAGATTACCTCCCAAATGTATCGTTTACATCTGTTATCTTCTCTAAACACCCACTAATTACCCATCAATCACCCATCAATCACCCCCTATCACCACCTGTCACTGTTACCTATCAGATCAGACCCTAATCTGCCCCTTGCGGGCACCCAATCACCCGCCCACACGCTCAGATTGCCCTCAGACCCCCCCCCCCCCTTATCAATTCGCCAGTGCATTAATTACATCTGTCCTTCCCTGTAATAACCCACTGATCACCTGTCAATCACCTGCCAATCACCTATCACCCATCAATCACCCCCTGTCACTGCCACCCAACAATCAGCCCCTAACCTGCCCCTTGCGGGCAAACTGATCACCCACCCACACCAATAGATCGCCCGCAGATCCGACATCAGATCACCACCCAAGCGCAGTGTTTCCATCTATTCTCTCCTCTAAACACCCACTAATTACCCATCAATCACCCATCAATCACCCCCTATCACCACCTGTCACTGTTACCCATCAGATCAGACCCTAATCTGCCCCTTGCGGGCACCCAATCGCCCGCCTACACGCTCAGATTGCCCTCAGACCCCCCCCTTATCAATTCGCCAGTGCAATATTTACATCTGTTCTCCCCTGTAATAACCCACTGATTACCTGTCAATCACCTATCAATCACCCATCAATCACTCCCTGTCACTGCCACCCATCAATCACCCCCTGTCACTGCCACCCATCAATCACCCGCTGTCACTGCCACCCATCAATCAGCCCCTAACCTGCCCCTTGCGGGCAAACTGATCACCCACCCACACCAATAGATCGCCCGCAGATCCGACATCAGATCACCACCCAAGCGCAGTGTTTCCATCTATTCTCTACCCTAAACACCCACTAATTACCCATCAATCACCCCCTTTCACTGCTACCTATCAGATTAGACCCCTATCTGCCCCTAGGGCACTCAATCACCCGCCCACACCCTCAGAATGCCCTCAGACCCCAGCCCTGATCACCTCGCCAGTGCATTGCTTGCATCTATTCCCCCCTCTAATCACACCTTGAGACACCCATCAATCACCTCCTGTCACCCCCTAGCACACCTACCCATCAGATCAGGCCCCAATTTGCCCCGTGTGGGCTCCTGATCACTCGGCCAAACCCTCAGATCCCCCTCAGACCCCCTTCCGATCACCTCCCCAGTGCATTGATTGCATCTATTTTCCCCTCTAACCACCCCCTGAGACACCCATCAATCACCTCCTGTCACCCCCCTAGCACTCCTATCCATCAGATCAGGCCCAATACACCCTGTCATCTAAAAGGCCACCCTGCTTATGACCGGTTCCACAAAATTCGCCCCCTCATAGACCACCTGTCATCAAAATTTGCAGATGCTTATACCCCTGAACAGTCATTTTGAGACATTTGGTTTCCAGACTACTCACGGTTTTGGGCCTGTAAAATGCCAGGGCGGTATAGGAACCCCACAAGTGACCCCATTTTAGAAAAAAAGACACCCCAAGGTATTCTGTTAGGTGTATGACGAGTTCATAGAAGATTTTATTTTTTGTCAAAAGTTAGCGGAAATTAATTTTTATTGGTTTTTTTTTCACAAAGTGTCATTTTTCACTAACTTGTGACAAAAAATAAAATCTTCTATGAACTCGCCATACACCTAACGGAATACCTTGGGGTGTCTTCTTTCTAAAATGGGGTCACTTGTGGGGTTCCTATACTGCCCTGGCATTTTAGGGGCCCTAAACCGCGAGGAGTAGTCTAGAAAACAAATGCTTCAAAATGACATGTGAATAGGACGTTGGGCCCCTTAGCGCACCTAGGCTGCAAAAAAGTGTCACACATGTGGTACCGCCGTACTCAGGAAAAGTAGTATAATGTGTTTTGGGGTGTATTTTTACACATACCCATGCTGGGTGGGAGAAATTTCTATGTAAATGGACAATTGTGTGTAAAAAAATCAAACAATTGTCATTTACAGAGATATTTCTCCCACTTAGCATGGGTATGTGTAAAAATACACCCCAAAACGCATTATACTACTTCTCCTGAGTACGGCGGTACCACATGTGTGGCACTTTTTTACACCCTAAGTACGCTAAGGGGCCCAAAGTCCAATGAGTACCTTTAGGATTTCACAGGTCATTTTGCGACATTTGGTTTCAAGACTACTCCTCACGGTTTAGGGCCCCTAAAATGCCAGGGCAGTATAGGAACCCCACAAATGACCCCATTCTAGAAATAAAACACCCAAAGGTATTCCGTACAGAGTATGGTGAGTTCATAGAAGATTTTATTTTTTGTCACAAGTTAGCGGAAAATGACACTTTGTGAAAAAAAACTATTCAAATCAATTTCCGCTAACTTGTGACAAAAAAATAAAACTTCTATGAACTCACCATACTCCTACCGGAATACCTTGGGGTGTCTTCTTTCTAAAATGGGGTCATTAGTGGGGTTCCTATACTGCCCTGGCATTTTAGGGGCCCTAAACCGTGAGGAGTAGTCTTGAAACAAAAATGACCTGTGAAATCCTAAAGGTACTCATTGGACTTTGGGCCCCTTAGTGCAGTTAGGGTGCAAAAAAGTGCCACACATGTGGTATCGCCGTACTCGGGAGAAGTAGTATAATGTGTTTTGGGGTGTATTTTTACACATACCCATGCTGGGTGGGAGAAATACCTCCGTAAATAACAATCTTTTGATTTTTTTACACACAATTGTCCATTTACAGAGGTATTTCTCCCACCCAGCATGGGTATGTGTAAAAATACACCCCAAAACACATTGTACTACTTCTCCCGAGTATGGCGATACCACATGTGTGGCACTTTTTTGCACCCTAACTGCGCTAAAGGGCCCAAAGTCCAATGAGTACCTTTAGGATTTCACAGGTCATTTTGAGAAATTTTGTTTCAAGACTACTCCTCACGGTTTAGGGCCCCTAAAATGCCAGGGCAGTATAGGAACCCCACAAATGACCCCATTTTAGAAAGAAGACACCCCAAGGTATTCCGTTAGGAGTATGGTGAGTTCATAGAAGATTTTATTTTTTGTCAAAAGTTAGCGGAAATTGATTTTAATTGTGTTTTTTCACAAAGTGTCATTTTCCGCTAACTTTTGACAAAAAATAAAATCTTCTATGAACTCACCATACTCCTAACGGAATACCTTTGGGTGTCTTCTTTCTAGAATGGGGTCATTTGTGGGGTTCCTATACTGCCCTGGCAGTACTCGGGAGAAGTAGTATAATGTGTTTTGTGGTGTATTTTTACACATACCCATGCTGAGTGGGAGAAAGATCTCTGTAAATGGACAATTGTGTGTAAAAAAATTTAACAAATTGTCATTTACAGAGATATTTCTCCCACCCAGCATGGGTATGTGTAAAAATACACCCCAAAACACATTATACTACTTCTCCTGAGTACGGCAATACCACATGTGTGGCACTTTTTTGCAGCCTAACTGCGCTAAGGGGTCCAAAGTCCAATGAGCACCTTTAGGCTTTACAGGGGTGCTTACAATTTAGCACCCCCCAAAATGTCAGGACAGTAAACACACCCCACAAATGACCCCATTTTGGAAAGTAGACCCTTCAAGGTATTCAGAGAGGGGCATGGTGAGTCCGTGGCAGATTTCATTTTTTTTGTCGCAAGTTAGAAGAAATGGAAACTTTTTTTTTTTTTCTCACAAAGTGTCATTTTCCGCTTACTTGTGACAAAAAATAATATCTTCTATGAACTCACTATGCCTCTCAGTGAATACTTTGGGATGTCTTCTTTCCAAAATGGGGTCATTTGGGGGGTATTTATACTATCCTGGAATTCTAGCCCCTCATGAAACATGACAGGGGGTCAGAAAAGTCAGAGATGCTTGAAAATGGGAAAATTCACTTTTTGCACCATAGTTTGTAAACGCTATAACTTTTACCCAAACCAATAAATATACACTGAATGGGGTTTTTTTTTTAATCAAAAACATGTTTTTCCACATTTTTCGCGCTGCATGTATACAGAAATTTTACTTTATTTGAAAAATGTCAGCACAGAAAGTTAAAAAAATCATTTTTTTGCCAAAATTCATGTCTTTTTTGATGACTATAATAAAAAGTAAAAATCGCAGGAGCAATCAAATAGCACCAAAAGAAAGCTTTATTAGTGACAAGAAAAGGAGCCAAAATTCATTTAGGTGGTAGGTTGTATGAGCGAGCAATAAACCGTGAAAGCTGCAGTGGTCTGAATGGAAAAAAAGTGGCCGGTCCTTAAGGGGTAGAAAGCCCTAGGTCCTCAAGTGGTTAACCCAAAACACAATTGCTGCATACATTTTTGGAGGTGTCTTGGCTGAAAACTGTAAAGTCCCAGTTGTGCGGTTGGACTTTGGACACAATGTGGGCTGCACGACCGCTGTCTGGAACCTAAGCCTAATGTTAAGTGACAGACATTTTTTTTTGGGGGGGGGGGGGGATTTTAAGTCCCCACATCATCAATTAGTGTTCCTCTTTAAAAAATAATGATGCTACATGCCTCATTTACCCTTAATAATGTTTTAATGCAATTTAAAGGCCACTTCCGGTTTTTCTATCCGGATATCCGAATCCGCCCGGATAGCCCGAATAGCCCGGATAAGGCGTTCGGATATCCACATGAACGCTGATATCTGAACGTTCGGATTCGGATATCCGATCTGGATCCGGATATCTGGGTATCCGGATCCGGATCAATTCGGATTTTAAAAAGTGGTATCCGAGCACCCCTGCTTAAAAGGTTAAAAGGTTGATCAGATGTGAAATATCACTCTTGAGAAATATTCCCCCTCCCCTCGCTACAAGGATAGTAGGTAACAGTTAGCACACACAGCATTACATCCACACTGTGTATATTACAACTGACTTTTAGTATATTCGTGGTTTTTTTTTTTTGGTATATTGGTTTTGTAATTTTGGACATCATTTATTGATTTATTCTGTTTTTAACATTATCATATGCTTAATAAAAAGGCACTGACTAATCTTGAGAGCATTGGTTTGATGTTATACATAGAAGATGGCTGGCTTGTTAACTACCTAAGCCCTCATCTGTTTTTATGAGCAGGGTAGATTAAAAACTAAATTAGCATGCTCACTTGATTTTGTTGAAAGAGAAGAGATATTGTTCCTGTGATTCCCCCATGTCCTGAGCTATTCTTTTGTGTATGAATCCTTCATTTGGCTGGTCCAGATACGGTAAAGGGGCTTCTGAGTTGGTTCTGTTCTTGTTTACAGAATATAGCAATGTTGCTTTACTTGGGTGCTGGTTTAGGCAATAGTAAAGTGCAAAATATTGATATTCTAATAATGGCTCTGTATGTGTATTTCATTCGAGATTTTGGTGCTATAACCCACAGATTACTGACCATTGACAACCCTTTTCTCCCTCACATACCCTAACTCTAATCTCATTCCCTATAGTAAAGCCCTTTATGAGGTTTAAAACTTACATCTTAAGCTTACATCTACCTAATATACAATTATCCCTGTCACCTAACTTCCTAATCATATAACTTTGCCCCAACACTACTCAGTCCACAAAAGTTAACCCTCTTAAAACAGCCACTAACTATAATTAATATTCACCTTCTATCATCTTCATTAGCAGCTATAATGGTTGGGAAATAGGCTTGGTGCATTGCCGGGAGGTACACACTTGAACATACATTATAACCCATATGCAGCACTTGGGTGTACATTCACCATATGCTAGTGCTTAAAACTTTCCAGCTTGCACCAAGGAGCGACAAAGTTGACACCATAGAGGTGTCAACTTTACCAGTGCTATAACTGGTTGCTTTGTGTTTACTGATGAATGATATGTAAAAAAAAAAATTCACAAGTAAAAAGTCAGAAATGTACAAATCATCTCTACATGTTTAAGGAATGCAGATAAAGTAGATAAATAACCTTCATAAATTTGAAGGAAACATCATCATACTCCTGCTCACCACACTTCATGTGCTAACAGAAAAAAAAGTTATCTATTTACTTTTTAATACACAAGATAGTATTAGCAATCACTCATTCCTCCTGGTTAGTGATGGGCGAACACCTGGATGTTCGGGTTCGGGAAAGTTCGCCGAACATGGCCGAGATGTTCGGCATGTTCGGGCCGAACCCCGAACTTCCCGAACATCCCGCTTTTGGGGGCCCTATGGGGTCGCAGGCATAAGGGGGGAGCATGCCCCGATCGCGGGGGGGGTCGGAAATTCCTCCCACCCCCTCCACTAGCGCTCCCCCCTCTGCCCGCTTCCCCATACAAAAGTTTAAGCAAAGTACCTGTAATAGTGGATGGCCTGGCAGTGGCACTGTGGAGTGAGGAGGAGGAGTCCGGAGAGTGACGCGTTGAGGGAGGCCGGGCAGCGGGCGTGAGGTCAGAGAAAGGGCGGAAGTACCACAAGGGTACTACCGCTGAACCGCCCGCTGCCCGGCCTCCCTCAACGCGTCACTCTCCGGACTCCTCCTCCTCACTCCACAGTGCCACTGCCAGGCCATCCACTATTACAGGTACTTTGCTTAAACTTTTGTATGGGGAAGCGGGCAGAGGGGGGGCGCTAGCGGAGGGGGTGGGGGGAATTTCCGACCCCCCCCCCCCCGCGATCGGCGCATGCTCCCCCCTTATGCCTGCGACCCCATAGGGGGGCAGTATTCGGCCGAACAGGGCCCTGTTCGGCCCTGTTCGGCGGCCATTTAGTAGTTCGGGGCGAACTCGAACATCACCCGAACAGGGTGATGTTCTGCAGAACCCGAACAGTGGCGAACACTGTTCGCCCAACACTACTCCTGGTCTCAGCACTTCTGCACAGTGTGATACTGCACAGGTCTAGATTATGCTGTGCCGAATAGGTTGAACATCATTGAACTTCACCTCGCCTGGAAGAAAATATTCCAAGTAGTCATGATTGCTGTTCTGAGCATTAAAGAAAGATAAATGATGGATACATTCACTTGAACACTTTAGACATTTAGGAGGCTAAGTAAGGGTTTATGCACTACTGAATAATGTATACATTTGTAATATTTAAATATACATTTGTGAGAAAACGCGGAAAAGCCGCCGCGTGTGTTTAGAACAAGGCGGCTGATTCTGCATCCAACGCGGCGGTTTGCACGCGTAGGCCTACATCTGCCAGTGTGGCTGAACGCGGAGAAACCGCCGCATGCCCTGATAGCGGTGTGGCTGGTTCCGCGTCCAGCGCGGCGGGTGGTACGCAAAACATGTCTGGTGTGGCTGGGACTGATAGTCCACACAGGTTCAGAAGGACGCACGCGCGCTGAGAGGCAGAACTTTTATGACAGCCAGAAGGGAGTCAGCTGACCAAGCCGGTCAGCTGACGATTCAACCAGTTCCCATTGGTCCAGCACTTAGGGGAGGCGCTGGAGAGTGCTGGGCTATATATACTGGGTGCTGGTCATTTGCTGGTTGTCTGCCGTTGCGATCACTACGTGGAAGCACTCAGACCTTATTGTCAGAATCTGTGTTATCATTCTGTTATACTTCAGACTAGTTCCAGGGTGTTGATGATCAAGGACCTCCCACCCAAGATTAGGGACTTGTGGTATCATTCTGTTATACTTCAGACTAGTTCCAGGGTGTTGATGATCAAGGACCTCACACCCAAGATTAGGGACTTGTGGTATCATTCTGTTATACTTCAGACTAGTTCCAGGGTGTTGATGATCAAGGACCTCACACCCAAGATTAGGGACTTGTGTTACCATTCTGTTATACTTCAGACTAGTTCCAAGATGTTGATGATCAAGGACCTCACTCCCAAGATTAGGGACTTGTGTTACCATTCTGTTATACTTCAGACTAGTTCCAGGGTGTTGATGATCGCGGAGCTCACACCCAAGACTAGGCATTGTTTATTATCTGTTATGACTTTCTGCTTTCCTGACCACTCTTCTGTTCACCGATTCGGTACTTGGCTATATCTGATACTCTGTTGCCAAACCCTGCTTGCCTTAGGATTACCAAATCAGCCTCCTGTCTTTGTACTTTGTATGTCCGTGTGTTGCCGGCCTGGCTTGTCCGACCTTGAGAGCTATCTCCTCAGTTAAGAGATAGTTCACAGATCAGTCAGTGACATCCTCCTATTGGTGTCACTCACGCTCTGGAACTTCCTCTCCCAGTCTGACTCCTCCCTGTGGGAGATTCTCAGGCTGCTGAAAGGTACTCATACTCTAGCAGTATTCCTTACTGCCTTTGTACCTGTCCTCCTGATATTGTTCTCAAAGTATTACTGTTGCACCAAACACTCATATCTCTCAGCTGTCCAGAGGTTAGTAATATATCTGATTATCGGTGATACAGCAGATCATCAATAATCAGGTATATATCTGTATTTTTGGTGATACTGCAGATCACCAATAATCAGATCCTCTCTGTGTTACACCGATCGTTACAGCACGGCAGACCAAAATGCAAATGGACGCACTCACCAGCCATCTGGGCACACTTACCACTTCTGTGGAAGACATCAATATAGTGCTGGGCAGCCACCAGACGTTAATGGACGCTTTGTCTGGATCTATACAAACCCTCCAGACGGCTGTGAAGGATGTGCGATCTCCTCTTAGCACAGACATACGTATGCCTGTACCTGAAAAATTTTCTGGTCACAGATCTGACTTCTGAAATTTTAGAAGTAGAGTGTTATCATAATTTGAGTTAAGACCTAATTCTTCAGGAACTGTGGCCCAAAGGGTTACCTTTATTAAAACCTTGTTATCTGGCGATTCTCAGACCTGGGCGTATAGCCTTCCCACCAGTCACCAGGCCCTAACCTCTGTAGAGGAATTTTTTAAAGCTATGGCTATAATTTACGACGATCCAGACATTGCCTCGACTTCTGAGCGGAAGCTCAAACTTTTACAACAAGGCAAGAGTCCGGTTGAAGATTATGCTGCTGAATTTAGGAGATGGTCAGTATCAGCCAGGTGGGACACATTTGCCCTTTTAGACTGTTTTTTATCAGGGTTGTCAGACGAGGTCTCCGATCTTATGTTAAGTCAGCCGGAACCTAAGTCCTTCGATGAGGCCATTTCATCGGCCATCAGGATAGATCGGGGGTACAAAACCATGTGAGAATGGTGTCCCACGCTGCACCCCCAGTGACTCCACCTCCACCCGTTTCACCTCCACCGGAGCCAATGCAGATTGGTCGGTCAAAGTTGTCTCAAGTGGAGCAGAAACGCAGAATATCAGAGCATCTCTGTCTTTATCGTGCAGAGGGGGGTCATAGAGTACAGAATTGCCCTAAGAAGTCGGGAAACGCTACTGCCTAGGTGTAGTCGGGGGTAATACCCTAGGCATGCAATTTTTACCCCTAGATGATAAACGTTTGCTTCTTCCCTGTACTATTTCGTGGGAAGATAGGTCTGAAGTCACTGAAGCCTTCATTGACTCGGGCTCAGCGGCTAATTTTATGGATTTTGAATTTGCAAAAAAATTGGGTAATCCGGTCACCCCGGTAAAACCACAGATACAGGTTACCGCAGTAGATGATTCCCCTCTGCAGGGTAACAGTCCTCTGTCACAGACTCCAGAAGTGGGGGTCACTATTGGGGTGTTGCATAGGGAACATTTTTTTTTGTGTGTTACGTATGACAACCTCCACGATCATTCTTGGCATGCCTTGGTTACAACTTCACTGACCTCAGATTAACTGGGCCACTGGTCAGCTAACAGATCCTCTCTGTGTTACACCGATCGTTACAACATTCTTGGTAAATGCTTCTTCATATGTAAGGGAGATGCCAATAAGGGATCTGCTTGAATTGTTAATTGAACTTATTTTACTTTAGAGAAAGAAGGTGTACCTGGAGTCATCACTGGACCTGTAGTTCTCTAGACATAAGTGGGTCCTACATTTACAAAGACATAGGCCCACATTTACAAAGACATGAAGCAGATGGATCTTGTGGTTCTACAAGACAATAAAGATAACAGTGATATGTCTGTCTTCTATCTCTGCAAGAAATTGTGAGGCATTCTTGGGACATAGACATAGTTGTATTTTTGCAGGACATAGGGAGCGGGCATATATAATAGTCCTCATGGCATAAACTGAAGATACAAGCCTACTTGGCATGTTGAGATTTAATTTGACCTCTTAAGATATAGGGATGCTAGGACTGTAAGTGTGCATAAATACTGGCATTTGTAACTACAAAAAGAGAAACGAATGGTTTTGTATGCTGGGACTTGAGCAAATAGAGCAGTGGCATAGCAATAGGGGATACAGAGGTTCCGACTGCACTGGGGCCCTTGGACCAGAGGGGTCCTCCCTCATCTGCAGTATTTGCTCTTAGAATAGTGCCCTGCTGGAAATGATCACTTTTATATATGTTTCGAATAGTGGTCATCATTAGAAAACTGTTCCCTTTCTCTGCTTACACCTCTCATACTGTGGATGTTATTGGCAGGTTTTGGCAGGCATATGAATTGTTATATATAGAATGCTTGGGGGCCCAATGTAAAACTTGCCTTGGGGCCCAAAGCTCCTTAGTTATGCCACTGAGTAATATCACTTAGAAAATGTGTTACCTTTGGCAATACTAAATTATGGTAGTGATATTACACAATGAAAATAATGACGATAACCATGACAATATTAGACAATGGACGTTGATCTCCAAAGGTACAGTTAGTGACAGAGTTGTTTAAACTTAAAAGTAAAGTGCTGCATAAAAGATCAGCAGTGTATCAATTAGTAATAATGTGTTTTATAAATAGAATGAACTGGGCGGCATATGAAATAAAACCACAACATGAACATAGTGGATAGACATCATAATGGTTTAAAGTCAGGGTTATGAGCTCTACAGTGTCTCTCCTACTCTGTGCTAAATAGCTTGCACAGTTTTCACTGAGACTGGCGTGTCAAGCAGGTGCATCTAAAAGGGTTTAAATGGGAAATAACTTTGTACATAAAAATACAAATACAAAAACTATATGTAATATATGGTTAAACTGCATGCTAGAAAATGGATGTTAACATTGATATATTTCAACTCATGTGATATTCCCATTGAAACCAATTTATGGAAAAATGCACAGAGCCGCAGAAGATAAAGAATACAAAGAACAAATAGAAGATGCATGTACAAATATAAATCGTCAGATTGTGCAATAGCTATGCTTTATTAACACATTTAACACCTGACTGATGCCTCCAGCTTCCTCAGTTATAGAAGTTTCACAGACTAGGGAAAGTTTCAATGTTTTGCAAAGTCATAAAGGCATGCTACAGTATTAAAGAGGAACTTCAGCAAAAATAATTTAATAAAAAAAGTGCTTCATTTTTACAATAATTATGTATAAACGATTTTGTCAGTGTTTAGTCAGTGTTTGCCCATTGTAGTCAGTGTTTGCCGTTCTCCCTGATTTAATTTCTTACATTTATCACATGGTGACATTTTTACTGCTTTCAGTGGAAGGAGATGCTGCTAGCTTTTTTGGCAGTTGGAAAAAGCTGTAAACAGATATTTCGCACAATGCAATGAGGTTCACAGACAGGAAACTCTGAGGACCATGGTCCTGACATCACACTATGGGAGGGGTTTCACTACAATATAAGCAATATAGACCCCCCCCCCCGATGATCCGTTTGAGAAAAAGAAAAGATTTGTCATGGGAAAGGGGGTATCAGCTACTGATTGGGATGAAGTTCAATTCTTGGTTACGGTTTCTCATCAAACTGTGACAGAAAAAATGAAAACGGTAAGTAAACAAGAACGGAGAAGAGGAAAATTTGCACAGGAAAATAGGATGGGATAATACTCTTAATAAGAAGAGAAAAGGGGAAATGAATGGAGGGTGGAGACAGGGAGAAAGTAGGAGAAAGAGAGGAATGGAAAAAGGGAGGAAAAAGAAGGAACAAGAAAAGACAGATGATAATGGGAGGCAGTAAATGGATAAAAAAAAAGGAAACGAAGACCATGTGACACACCTGTGTTTATAAAGAAAATTTGACATACATCATGGTCCAACCTAAAATATTCCCAGGTTCATCATAGGAATGCTTTAGGAGAGGAGAGAAACACAAAGACACCGGGAACTCAATCTGGTGTAGTGAGTTGTAATGTCAGCCTTTGTGGAGAGGTTGGTCGCTGCTCCAATAAAAAAGCCAGCTAGAAGGAAGATTCCAACAGCAGGTATACCTTGCCAAAGGGATAGACAATGCAAACCAGAGGGTAGGAGGCGCGCAATTATAGATACACAAATTAAAATGTAATGAAATGATAAGATCCTACCTTCGATCACTTGGATTTTCAAAACTTGAATTTGTTAAAGCACTGGACAACACGTTTCACTGCCACAAGTGGCTTCTTCTGGTCAATAACAGGGTGGCTTTTGAGATCTCAGGCACCCGAAATCTCTACATGCCCAAAAATTGCACTGTTAGTGACCTGAAGAAGCTGCTTGTGATGGTGAAACTTGTTATCCAGTGCTTTAATAAATTCAGCATTTGAAAATCCAATCCAATCCTTTCTTGAAGGTAGGATCCTATCATTTCACTATATTTTAATTTGTGTATCTACAATTGTGCACCTCCTACCCATTGGTTTTCTTCATAACAGGAATGTTAATATCTTGAAGCCCTGGTATTCTTTAGTATGAAAATAGAGCCAAACCAAAAGTAGGCAAAAGAAGCGTCTACTTTAAGTTTACAAGCAGGAAAGTCAGATGTCACATTACTAGAGGATGTTTTACATTATCATTGAGAATGCTTTTTCCTTAGTGAAATTTGTTCTATTTTTGTCAGGCTGTGCCTCTTTATGTAAGCAAAAGAAGATGGGTAAAAAAAGGAGTCATGTGTAGATAATGTACCCCAGCAATATCTTGCATAAATATAATATCCACTATACTGCGGTAACCAAGCTATATGACCTCTTTATTGTAAATGCAATTAATATGGAATTTCGTATAAACATATAATTTAGTGTATCTTATCTTTACAAAATGTTGAATAACTTGCATGCCTCTAAGCTCTTCTGGTTATATTAATTGCTGATAAAGAAGATAGTTAAGGCCAGATGCTGTCCAGTCTCCCTCAGAAAAAGTATGCAGGTTTTGTTTGTTGTATTTTTTTGTTTCTCCTTTCTTGGGATATATTTTGATATGTTTGATTTAGTGATCGGTAGATCTTGCTCTGACACTCATGTACTACACCAATTTATAGTGAATTATAATGAATCAGGAGGTAGTCTATCCCTGTGGTCACCCCACTCAAGTCTAATGATCATTCCACTACAGATAGTGTAGAAGTAGAAAAAAAAATCTTTATTAATAGTAAATATTTTTTCTATCCACCAAATTCCTACTTTGTGAAACCTCACATCAGAGAGAAATACATTGCTCTTGAAGCAATCAAAAATTACCACATTATTAGACAAAGTAGTGCATCAGAAAAATGAAAAATTGTATAAAACAAACGCGGATACATACTCTACAGTGATTACTACTCCTCACATAAATGTTATAACTTTGCTGCAATGGTGTGAGAAAACGCGGAAAAGCCGCCGCGTGTGCTCAGAACGAGGCGGCTGATTCCGCATCCAACGCAGCGGTTTGCACGCGTAGGCCTACGTCTGCCAGTATGGCTGAACGCGGAGAAACCGCCGCATGCCCTGATAGCGTTGTGGCTGGTCCCGCGTCCAGCGCGGCGGGTGGTGCGCAAGACATGTCTGGTGTGGCTGGGACTGATAGTCCACACAGGTTCAGAAGGACGCGCGCGCGCTGAGAGGCAGAACTTTTATGACAGCCAGAAGGGAGTCAGCTGACCAAGCCGGTCAGCTGACGATTCATCCAGTTCCCATTGGTCCAGCACTTAGGGGAGGCGGTGGAGAGCGCTGGGCTATATATACTGGGTGCTGGTCATTCGCTGGTTGTCTGCCGTTGCGATCACTACGTGGAAGCACTCAGACCTTATTGTCAGAATCTGTGTTATCATTCTGTTATACTTCAGACTAGTTCCAGGGTGTTGATAATCAAGGACCTCACACCCAAGATTAGGGACTTGTGTTATCATTCTGTTATACTTCAGACTAGTTCCAGGGTGTTGATGATCAAGGACCTCACACCCAAGATTAGGGACTTGTGTTATCATTCTGTTATACTTCAGACTAGTTCCAGGGTGTTGATGATCAAGGACCTCACACCCAAGATTAGGGACTTGTGTTACCATTCTGTTATACTTCAGACTAGTTCCAGGGTGTTGATGATCAAGGACCTCACACCCAAGATTAGGGACTTGTGTTACCATTCTGTTATACTTCAGACTAGTTCCAGGGTGTTGATGATCACGGAGCTCACACCCAAGACTAGGCATTGTTTATTATTTGTTATGACTTTCTGCTTTCCTGACCACTCTTCTGTTCACTGATTCGGTACTTCGCTATATCTGATACTCTGTTGCCAAACACTGCTTGCCTTAGGATTACCGAATCAGCCTCCTGTCTTTGTACTTTGTTTGTCCGTGTGTTGCCGACCTGGCTTGTCCGACCTTGAGAGCTATCTCCTCAGTTAAGAGATAGTTCACAGATCAGTCAGTGACATCCTCTTATTGGTGTCACTCACGCTCTGGTCCTTTCCTCTCCCAGTCTGACTCCTCCCTGCGGGAGATTCTCAGGCTGCTGAAAGGTACTCATACTCTAGCAGTCTTCCTTACTGCCTTTGTACCTGTTCTCCTGATATTGTTCTCAAAGTATTACTGTTGTACCAAACACTCATATCTCTCAGGTGTCCAGAGGTTAGTAATATATCTGATTATCGGTGATACTGCAGATCATCAATGATCAGGTATATATCTGTATTTTTAGTGATACTGCAGATCACCAATAATCACATCCTCTCTGTGTTACACCGATCGTTACAAATGGCAAGTGCAGAGGTGCCGAGCTCGCTGATATAATACAGATGCTGTGACTCCTACTGTATTTTGCCTGAGGAAGCGGGATGTATTGCCCGTGAAACACGGTGCATTGTTTTTTGGAGTTTCGAATAAATTGTTGACTGTCTGAATCGCAGTCCTTGCCTGTGTCTGTTTGGAGGGGGTAAGACCACCGCTGCCTCCTCTGTTTAACCAGTTGGTTTTTTAAGTTCATTTCATTACCTTTTATTCTTTTGGCGCCTCTGTATCTTGTACACTGATTTTCCATGCTCTTCACCTTTTAACCCTCTCAACCCATTCTTTCAGGGTTGGAGAACCCTGGCATCTCCACTTAACCGGGATTAAACTTTTAGCCACAATTATGAGCTGAGGAACATACAATCTTTTATATTTACCAATAGACATAGATGTTCCATGTAGCACTACCTTTATTGGGTCCCAATCTCCACAATCTTCCCAAAATTCCTTAATACAGTCCAACACACCCTTCCAATAACCCCATATTACTGGACACTCCCACACTAAATGCATTAAAGACCCTTTTGCTCCACACCCCCTCTAACATCCATCACTCACCCCCAGAAACATTTTAGCCAACCTATCCGGTGTTCTATACCATCTTGTCAATAATTTTAAATTAATTTCCTTAATTCTAAAGCTAACTGATGTAGCATGAGCCAAAATACATATTTTCCTTTTCAACCCATCGTCTAAAAAGATGCCAGCGTCCTCCTCCTCCCATCTACTAAAATATTTTGGAAATTCTCCCTCCCTCATCTTATTCAACTCTTTATATAAAAATGATATCAGATGCATGGGAGGAGCCTCCTTCACAAACAATTTCTCAAACTCTGATAATTCAGTACTAATGAAAAGATCTCTCCCCTTCTCCGCCAAAAAGTGTTTTAACTGAGTATGTCAGTCAAAAATGAAATGGAAATTGCCCATATTCCTCACGCAACCGAATCGAAGTTTTAATTTCTCCATTATTAATAATATCTCTTAACATTACATCTCCCCTCTCACCCCATGATCCAAAAAAAACCCTTTCTTTCCCTGGCAGAAAAAGGAGAATCCCCCCAAAGGAGTCATCAAGGAAATTCCCACAGACCCCCCTTTTTACTTACAACACACACCTTAAATACATTTTTAATCCAAGAGGGTGTCCATCTTGGTAGATCTCTAAACCTCCCCGGGAGCCAAAAATTCGCTTTTTTTCTGATAGTTGTCCACCATTAATCTAAGATTTAATGTTCTTCTAGAAAATTGGGACCCAAGTTTATTGGCCCTTTTCCTATCTTCAAGAAGATTAATACAGTTGCATTAAAATTGGAATTATCAAATTATCTCTGAATTCATCCAGTATTTCATGTGACCTGCTTTAAAAGGGTAACTCTAAATCATTTCCCTGGTTATTCAGAACCTTCGAACTGGTTGATGGAGAGGAAGCATTCAAAGTGGAGAAAATCTTGGATTCGAGAAGAAGAGCTGGTACAATTCAGTACCTGAACCAATGAAAGGACTTTGGTCCTGAAGAAAATTTGTGGATATCTCAGAAAAAAATTCATGTACCAAGGTTAGTAATGGCCTTTTACAGAGCATTCCAGAGAAAGCTGTTCCGAGGGATCCCTGAGGTAGCCCTTAAAGAGAACCTTTAATAAAAAAAAGTTCCCCTGGGGGGTACTCACCTCGGGAGGGGGAAGCCTCAGGGTCCCAATAAGGCTTCCCCTCCCCTGTAGCTGCTGGCAGTCCAGCGCTGGCTCCCCCCCCCTCCTCCCTCGACAAGCCTGACAAGCGCTGAGAAGCGCTGATTTATTTACCTTTCCTGGCAACAGCGGGGGGGGGGGGGGGAGAGGGGGCCTGTTGCGACTCTCCGCACTGAGATAGGAGAAAATAGCCGATCTCTGTTGGGTCCACTCTACTGCGCAGCCGCAGGAGACTTGCCCCTGTGCAGTAAAGCGGCCCATCAGCGATCGCTATTTCCGCCTACCTCCGGGCGGAGAGCCGATATTGCACCTGTGCTGGAGCCAAGAAGGTAAATATTTACATCCCCACTGTTCAGGGAGCTTAATTGTCGCTGCCGCGGGACCGAGGAGGATAGTGGAAGCCTCAAGAGTCTTCCCCCACCCAAGGTGAGTACCCCCCAGGGGAGGATTTTTTTTCCGTTACAGGTTTTCTTTAACCTTCTGGGGACCGCCTAATGACGATGGGCATGGCCGTGGTGGCAGCTCCAGGACCGCCTAACGCCAATTGGCGTCAAGTCCTGGGGCTGCAACTTCGAAGGAAATCGTTCCTTGCCACTTCACGGAATGTAGTTCCGTGAATAGCCTGCCAGCCGCCGATCGCGGCTAGCAGGCTGTTTGTAAACGAAACGGGAAATAAATCCCCTTTGTTTACAACTGTACAGCGCTGCGGTCCCCAGCCTTTGATTGCCCGGGGAGCGCCGTCCTCTCATAGGCTGATGCCTATGAGAGGTGGAACAGGACGGATCGCCGTCCTGTTCCAATTCAGATACCGGAGGGGAGGAGGGAAGGGAAGGGAGGAGGGAGGGAGGAGAGAGCCTCATAGAAGCTGAAGAAAAAACTAACGCAGCGATCGGACCCCTCCGGCGGCATGTCCCCTTAGGGACAAATAAAGGAGGTGAGTCCGGTCGCTGGGCTCCATAGCTTGGCTGTGCAGGAGGCTGAAAAGCCAGCACAGCCCAGTACCGCAAAAATGAGCCTGGTCGCTAGGGGGGTTAACACTATGGTCGTCAAGTGGTTAAAGGGGGTCGCAATGTGACATTTACTGTGCCCGGTTGTTAAAGGGAACCAGAGATGGACGTTTCACACAAAATAAACATATCAGTCGATAGCTTGTAAAGAATAAATGCTCTACCTGATAATTTCGCCACTCTGGTGTGCCTTTTTTAGTGTTTTTTATCCATTATTGCTCCAGGAAAAACAAAATATGGAGTGCACACAGAGCACACAGATCATATTGCAATTTGCAGCCACACTTGTCTGTTTCAGAGATTCTCTCTCAGCAGGAGCAGCCTCTCCCATGTCATCACAGCTCTCAGTATGCAAAGCAGGAAATCTGAGCCAGGAGGAGGCAGGCTTGGGCTTGAAAAGACTCCACAGAAGAGTGACTCAGCTATAATGGTTCCAGGTCAAACCTAGACTGAGCCAGTCGGTGATTCTTATCACAGCTGCTAATAGACTAATTAAGCAGATAAGAATGAAACTAAAAGCAGGGTAGGTGTTTACTGTCATGTTCCCACTGATAAATGTAATAAAATACATGAGGGTGCTTCACCTCTGGTTCTCTTTAAAAGTATTTACCGTTATATATTTATATCTATGCTATGTGATTATTTGAAGAAATACTGGAATTTAATCAAGGAATAAATCACTTGCATTTACTGTGACAGAACTTTCTCTTGACTTCAATGTCACTCATAGACAAAGATAATAAATTCTCATAAGCAAATTTGCAGAATGGGTCAAATATGGTTCATCTCTGTATCTGACAGTACAATGGGCAATAGGTATTTGTCAGTGAATAAATAATTCATCTCACACAACCACTTGCTATGTAAATTATAGTCTATGCATATTAAATCACTTAGTATTGAAATGGACATCAGGGACCTAGGAATATCTCAGAGGATAGGTCGCATTTACAGTGAGCTTACTCCGGTGATACTTTCACCCACTAAATTACTCTACTTCATTTAAAGGCTAAAATGACATCTTACATTTTAGCATACATATTTTTTTTTATTTGTTTTTACCAGAAGTGATAACAAACACATAATTAACAAATCTAACAAGGCAATAGTCAATTATGTTTAAGTCACGCATGTGTTTAATTGTTTATTTTATATACGTATCGCAAAGCCATTTACAATACAAAAACACATTCTAGAAGTATTTATTAGTGAATAGGTGAACAGTTACAGAGCATTGCTATTTTTGTCATCTACAGTAACTTTTAAAGAATATTAACAGTAAATGGGCAGTGATTACATCATTTTGTGTTAGACATACAGTCTAGAACATTGTTAAATAAAATAATGGATAAGTATCCAATCATACCCAGTATAGCTAACCAGAAAATAAATGTTACAGTGTTATGAAACTCAAAATTAATTTTTTTTCATGGTGCAAGTATTTTTTTCAAACTTAACCCTTTCTGACAGTGATAAAGATCATGATATACCCCATGCACACTTTCTCTGGAGAGAGGATATCTGAGGGCCCGTTGCTTAACCCCTTGGGGACTAAGGACGTAACAGTTACATCATGTCTGAGGCTTTTTTAGGCTGACAGGACATAACTGCTATGGACCAGGAGTTAGCCATGCCGCATGATTGTGCGGCCCCGCCCCCACCAATCAGCTGTTATTCCCCCTCCCCTGCGATTGCATAGTCATGGCAATCAGCTGCATTTCCTGCAGCGCGTCAATTCTGTTACTCCAAACCCTGTGATCACTCTGTCACAACAGCAACATTGTTGCCACTCTTATTCCCCAGCGCATAAAATCACAATCACAAATCACAATACACATATGATTCCCATAGACTGCTAGCAGGTGCCAGAGTCTATGTTGGCTGATGTGCATCCATACAAAGTACGAAAATCCAGCCTCACCAAACCGACAGCAATTTTATGCAGATAAAAGTGTGGCCCAGGCCCATATTTACATCAAAGGAGCCTGTAGGCACAGATGTCCTGGCATCCTAGACTTCCCCCTCCATGAACCTACAAACATCCACCAAACCAAACACATATACTGGCTGACCCAGCTGTCACTTCTCTCTTACTTCCCTTGTCCATCATCGGTAGCTGCAGGTGTCCCTTGCAGTATTAGATAGAGAGAGGCAGCCTCAGTATTAAGTAGCTAGATGTGCCCCCAAGTATTAGGTAGCTAGCAAAAGGGGGGAAGGGAGAGATTCAGTCGTCATATGACAGCTGACATCTACCCTCACTGATCAGGAGTCAGGAGCCATGCTAAATGGCGCCTTATTGCTTGATCACTAGGATTGCCACTGATCGTAGTGATCACTGGCTGCTGCAGCAACAGCAGAAATATCTCTCACCTCTCCTCAGCTCCCTCCATGTGCAGCTCCCCCTCCGGCTCAGATCACAATTCAGGCTCGGACATCAGACTGCCTCTAGTGTCGGGACCCAGCTTGATCATGACCAGGAACTTTGTGTTATTAGTAGGCTGGATGCTAATCTAAGAAGTGGGGGCAGCTGCTCGTCACTGGAACTGAGAAGAGGCAAGTTAGAAATACCCTGTACACACCAGGGCAACTATAAAATACCCACCATGGCCATTATAGGGGAGCCACAAGACCACCAGGGCAACTATTAGGTACCCACAAGACCACCAGGGCAACTATGAGGAACCAACTAGACCACCAGGGCAACTATAAGGTATCACCTAGACCACCAGGGGAACTATAGATGACCAGTGTCAGACCCCCAGGGAAACTATAGGGAATCCTCCAGACCACCAGGGAAACTATGAGAGACCCACCAAACCACCAGGGAAACTATGGGGGACCCATCAGACAATCACTGAAACAAAGAGAGACCACCAGGGAAGTATAGGGGGCTCACTAAACTACCAGGAACGTGTATTGGGGGCCAGTAGACCACAGGGGAAATATAAGGGGACAACTGAACTATTATGAGGGAGGTCTGTATAAAGGAGAGAGAGAACAAGTCAAATTAGGAAATTTAATTGGGAAACCATAGCAATGGGGATGCAGTGGAAACAATTTCAATAAAATAAACTGTTACACTCTGCCCATTTTTAAGACTACACCTGCTACGTAATAAAAATATTAATTAACCTTCCCCAGTAACCTTTTCTCCCTAAATTTTACTATTAACAATACATTACATGTGTACTGTCATGTTACATTTAAGTTTCAACTTGATTTGTAAGAAGTATTTCTACTGTAGATTGCTGTATGAATAAAACCTACCTCTCTGTTCTGCATTTAAAAATGTGTTTTTCTATTCAGTGTACCTGTTTTTTTTATTTTTCTTCCTTTTTTGTGAGTCATGTGGCTACAAGTGCCACAGACCAGTGGTGCTCAAATACCCCTTTTTAAAATTCGAGTTTGGTCGAATTCGAATAGTAAATTATTCGAGGTCAGTCGAATATTCGAGTCGAATAATTTTTACTATTCGATTCGACCTCGGACTTCGAGCTCACTATTCGAGTCGGTATTCGAGCTCATTATTCGAGCTGACTATTCGAATTGGCCTTAAATAGCTTCCAACACTTGTTTTGAGGGTGAATGATGCAAGAAACATCTTTTTTTCCAAGTAACAACAGCAAGTGATTATGTGGGGATGTTCCTTTTAAAAAAAAAAGGTGGAAAGAGAAGTTGTGTCCAGAATTTTGTTCAGTACTGTATATACTTCTTCTTCTTCTTCTTCTTCTTCTTTATCTTCTATATCTTCTTCTTCTTCTTCTATATCTTCTTCTATATCTTCTTCTTCTATATCTTCTTCTATATCTTCTTCTTCTTCTTCTATATTGTCTTCTTCTTCTTCTTCATCTTCTTCTTCTTCGTCTTCTTCATCTTCTTCATCATCATCTTCTTCTTCTCCTTCTTCATCTTCTTCTTCTTCTTCATCTTCTTCATCTTCTTCTTCATCTTCTTCATCTTCTTCTTCTTCATCTTCTTCTTCTTCTTCATCTTCTTCATCTTCTTCATCTTCTTCTTCTTCATCTTCTTCATCTTCTTCTTCTTCTTCATCTTCTCCATCTTCTTCTTCTTCATCTTCTTCATCTTCTTCTTCTTGATCTTCTTCATCTTCTTCTTCATCTTCTTCTTCTTCATCTTCTTCTTCTTCTTCTTCTTCATCATCATCTTCTTCATCTTCTTCATCTTCTCCATCTTCTTCTTCTTCATCTTCTTCATCTTCTTCATCTTCTCCATCTTCTTCTTCTTCATCTTCTTCTTCTTGATCTTCTTGATCTTCTTCATCTTCTTCTTCTTCTTCTTCTTCTTCATCTTCTTCTTCTTCATCTTCTTCTTCTTCTCCTTCTTCTTCTTCTCCTTCTTCTTCTTCTCCTTCTTTTTCTATATCGTCTTCTTCTTCTTCACTTATTTCTCTTTTCAATTTTTTTTTTAAAGAAATGCAGCTATTTTTGAGCGTAACAAATAGCTGGTGGCGCACGCATGTTGGAAGCGCCATTGTATGTGCTCCCTGGCAGTGGAAACACACAGACAGCAGGAGGTAAATTCAGCAGCAGGAGGAGGAGGATGAGTGTGTGGCAGCAGGCAGTCAATGAGGCAGGCAGCGTGACATAATAGCCCTGGTACCTAGCGGTGATACCAGGGCTGTAAATAAACACAGCAGGCAGGAGGTCCCAGACAGCGGTCGTGCAGCCCACATCGTGTCCAATACACAACTGGGACAACACAGTTTTCAACCCGGGCACCTCTGAAAAATTAAACCTTTTTTTTTTTTAATGGTTTTTTGGTTTTGTTTGTAAAACAAATTACACAGATATATAGCTATTTTTTGACGTAATAGCTGGTGGCAGAGTGGCAGCAGAATGTAATTCTGTGTACCCTGGCAGTGGGAAACACAGACCGACAGCAGCAGCAGCAGGAGGAATGGAGGAGTAATGTGAGCAGCTATTGTTTGACGTAATAGCTGGTGGCAGAGTGGCAGCAGAATGTAATTCTGTGTACCCTGGCAGTGGGAAACACAGACAGACAGCAGGAGGAATGGAGGAGTAGTGTGACTGTGGCAGCAGGCAGGCAGCGTGACATAATAGCCCTGGTACCTAGCGGGTGATACCAGGGCTGTAAATAAACACAACAGGAGGTCCCAGACAGCGGTCGTGCAGCCCACATCGTGTCCAATACACAACTGGGACAACACAGTTTTCAACCCGGGCACCTCTGAAAAATTAAACCTTTTTTTTTTTTTATGGTTTTGTAGTTTTGGTTTTACAACCAATTACACAGATATAGCTATTTTTTGACGTAATAGCTGGTGGCAGAGTGGCAGCAGAATGTAATTCTGTGTACCCTGGCAGTGGGAAACACAGACAGACAGCAGCAGCAGCAGGAGGAATGGAGGAGTAGTTTGAGTGTGGCAGCAGGCAGGCAGCGTGACATAATAGCCCTGGTACCTAGCGAGTGATACCAGGGCTGTAAATAAACACAACAGGAGGTCCCAGACAGCGGTCGTGCAGCCCACATCGTGTCCAATACACAACTGGGACAACACAGTTTTCAACCCGGGCACCTCTGAAAAATTAAACCTTTTTTTTTTTTTTATGGTTTTGTAGTTTTGGTTTTACAACCAATTACACAGATATAGCTATTTTTTGGCGTAATAGCTGGTGGCAGAGTGGCAGCAGAATGTAATTCTGTGTACCCTGGCAGTGGGAAACACAGACAGACAGCAGCAGCAGCAGGAGGAATGGAGGAGTAGTGTGAGTGTGGCAGCAGGCAGGCAGCGTGACATAATAGCCCTGGTACCTAGCGGGTGATACCAGGGCTGTAAATAAACACAACAGGAGGTCCCAGACAGCGGTCGTGCAGCCCACATCGTGTCCAATACACAACTGGGACAACACAGTTTTCAACCCGGGCACCTCAGAAAAATTAAACCTTTTTTTTTTTTTATGGTTTTTTGGTTTTGTTTGTAAAACAAATTACACAGATATATAGCTATTTTTTGACGTAATAGCTGGTGGCAGAGTGGCAGCAGAATGTAAATCTGTGTACCCTGGCAGTGGGAAACACAGACAGACAGCAGAAGGGCAGTACACAGCAGCCCACTGTAGTTGTAAAATGTGTGGCTGCAGGCGACGTAATAGTCAAAGTGAACCAGGCTGGCTTAGTGAGCAGGAGCCAGGAGGTGGTAAAGGGTGGTAAGGCACATTAACGATGGTTCTAAGTTCCGGCAGCCAGTTCATGTCCCCCTCTCGCCGACAACAGGGGCCAGGAACTCGCCTTCCACCCACGCCTGGTTCATCTTGAGAAACGTCAGTCTGTCCACAGACTTGTGAGACAGACGTGAGCGTTTCTCGGTGACCACGCCACCAGCTGCACTGAAGCAGGGCTCGGACAGCACGCTGGAAGGGGGGCAGGACAGCACTTCCAGGGCGTACTGCGCCAGCTCGCCCCAGATCTCCAGGCGCTTGACCCAATACTCCATGGGATCAACAGGGGCATCGCTGTCAAGCCCGCTGTAGGACCCCATGTAGTCAGCCACCATGCGGGTCAGGCGCTGGCTGTGACCGGAGGAGGAGGATGCTGCATGCACCTCCTCTCTAGTCACTGCTGCCGGAGCCTCTACAGTCCTGTAGAGCTCGTGGCTGAGAGACAGCAGGTCTGTGGGGCGCTTGCTGCTGGATGCAGGCACCTGCTGCTGCCTCTGTGCTGGCTGGACAGTGGGGGTGGAAGGCTGGGGGAAGGCTTCCTCCAAGTGCTCAGCAAGGGCCTGCTGCAAGCTCCTTATTTGTTGCGCTGGGTCTCCTCCTGCAGGCGGCAGGAACTGGCTCAACTTCCCCTTGAGGCGTGGGTCCAACATCATGCTGATCCAGATGTCCTCCCTCTGCTTCATCTGGATCACCCTGGGGTCCCTGCGCAGGCACGTCAGCATGTGCGCTGCCATTGGGAAGAGGCGGGCCACGTCTGCTGGCACATTGACGGCAGTGCTGTCCTCCTCATCCTCCTCCTCTGCCGCCTCATCCTCTCTCCACCCCCGCACCAACTCAGCTGCGCTGTGCTGATCCCCCTCATCAGCAGCAAGGTCAGGGACCTCCACCAAGTCCTCCTCCTCTTCCCCCTCAGAGGTGGACTGTGCAGCTGCTTGCCGCTCCTGCTGGTCCAAGGCTGCCGCTCCCTGTTCCAGCAAAGCATCGAGGGCCCTGTTCAGCAGACAAACCAGGGGCACCCACTCGCACACCATAGCATGGTCCCTGCTCACCATGTTAGTGGCCTGCAGAAAGGGAGCCAGCACTAAGCACACCTGCTGCATGTGCCTCCAGTCATCATCGGGGACGATGGACGGGATGTTGCTGGTCTTGTCCCTTCTCTGAGCAGCGGAAACAGTGGCCAGGGCAAGGTACTGGTTGATAGCGTGCTTCTGTTCAACCAGACGCTCCAACATCGCCAGGGTGGAGTTCCAGCGAGTCGGAACGTCAAGGATCAGCCGATGGCGTGGCAGCTCCAGCTCCTTTTGCACGTCTTCCAGGCTCGCACAGGCTGCAGCCGAGCGCCGGAAGTGACGTTCAACGTTCCTTGCCGTTTCCAGCAGTTCGCCCATCCCCTGGTAGGTGCGCAAGAACTTCTGCACCACCAGGTTCAGCACGTGGGCAAGACAGGGGATGTGGGTCAGGTTTCCCCTGTCTATTGCGGCAACCAGATTGGCCCCATTGTCGGCCACCACCTCTCCGACTCTGAGGCCTCTGGGGGTCAGCCAAATCCTCTCCTGCTCCTGGAGTTTGGCCAACACATGGGTTGCCGTCAGCTTGGTCTTCCCAAGGCTGACCAAGTGCAGCAGCGCTTGGCAGTGGCGGGCCTTCACGCTGCTGCTGAGGCGGGGGGTTTGGCCAGGTGTGCCGGAGGATGGCAGAGGATCGGAGGAACCTGCTGCAGTTCCCCCGACCCTGCGGGGTGGCACCACCCACTGTGTTGCTGCTGCTGCTGTGCCAGCTGCTGCTCTCCCATCCTCACCCCCTTCCACCAAGCTGACCCAGTGGACAGTGAAGGACAGGTAGCGGCCTGTCCCAAAGCGGCTGCTCCAGGAGTCCATGGTGATGTGGACCCTTTCACCAACCGCGTGCTCCAGCCCTCGCTCCACATTGGCCATCACAAAGCGGTGCAGTGCAGGAATGGCCTTGCGGGCGAAGAAGTGTCTGCTGGGGAGCTGCCAGTCTGGGGCTGCGCAAGCAAGCAGCGCACGAATGTCGCTCCCCTCCTGCACGAGCGTGTACGGCAGGAGTTGGGAGCACATGGCCCGTGCCAGCAAGCCGTTCAGCTGCCGCACGCGACGGCTGCTGGGAGGCAGAGCCCTAACCACCCCCTGGAAGGACTCGCTCAAAAGGCTTTGGCGTGGCCTTTTGCTGGCACGGGAATCAGCAGACACAGCAGAGGAGGCCACTGAGGACTGGCTGCCAGAACAGGCCTCAGTGTCGGCGGCAGGAGTTGCAGAGGGGGGAGGAGCAGTGCGTTTCCGCACTCCTGCTGGTGCTGCCGGAGGAGCAGGAGGGCGGGTGGCTGCTGTTGCTGCTGCTGCTGCTGAAGGCTGTGCAGTGATGGGTGTGGTGCCACTGCCAGCACCAGATGCCTTCAGCCTCTGGAACTCCTCATGCTGGTGGAAATGTTTTGCAGCAAGGTGGTTGATGAGCGAGCTGGTGCTGAACTTTAAGGGGTCTGCACCTCTGCTCAACTTCCGCTGACAGTGGTTGCAAGTGGCGTACTTGCTGTACACTGTGGGCATGGTGAAAAAGCGCCAGATTGGTGACAAAAACAACCCCCTACGGCATGGAACCGCTGCTGCCTGTCTCCCTGTGGTGGTTGGGGGGGGGGGGCTTGGGTGTGGCTGGTGGTGGTACTGGCAGATGCTGCTGCTGCTGCTGCTGAGCCTGAGACACCAGCAGGCTGGGGGACCTGCCTACTGCTGCCAATGCTTGCAATGATGCGCCTCCTTGCAAGGCCCACAAGCGCATCCTCCTCCTCCTCCTCAGAGCTGCTGATGACGACATCCCCTGGAGCTGGTGGCACCCAGTCTCTGTCTGTCACCGTGTCATCATCATCCTCCCCCTCCTGAAACATGTCCTGCTGGGATGATGACCCCCCAAACTCCTCTCCTGATGCATGGATGGGCTGCTTGACTGTCGCCACAGTCTTGCTGTCCAATCCCTCATCCCCCAAAGTGCCCATCAGCATCTCCTCCTCCAAATCGCCAACAACAGCAGACAATTGACTCATCATGCCTGGGGTCAAAAGAGTGCTGAGTGACAGGTCGGCGACTGACGGTGAACTGGCCTCCTCCCCAGGCCCTGCTGGGCGGCTGCTGCGAACAGGGGTGGTGGTGGTGGTGGTGAGGGTGGAGGCCTCGGATGCAGAGCTGATGGCGGGCTGCTCATCCTCCGTCATCAGTTGCACCACAGTGTCTGCATGCTTTTCCTCAATGGGACGTTTCCGACCCGGCTGGAGGAAAATCGGAGCAGGTGCTACACGCTGCTGCTGCTGTGTCTCTGCAGCGTGGGTTGCAGATGCTCCTGCTGGGCGGCACCCAAGGCGTCCACGGCCAGTGGCTATAGGAGGAATGTTAGCCACTGACGCTGCTGCTGCTGCGGAACTGTGCATGGTGGCGCGGCCGCGCCCTCGGCTTGCCACAATGCTGCTCCCTCTCCTCCTGATTCCCTTGCTGCCCTTCCCCTTGCCCAGACCGTGCTGGCTGCCACTTCCAGACATCTTCGATGTTTTGGGCGTAAACACAAAAGTTTTTTAAAAGGGCGGGTGAAAAGTGGGGTACTTTAATGGAGTGGGTTGGTGGGCGAGGTGACTGAGTGAGTGTCTAGTACAGTAAGTAAGTAGTAACAGAGTCAGTAAGTACAACTAGAAGTTACAATAATCAGTAGTAATAATCACAAGGAAATAGAGTGTGTGTACACAGACAGTGAGTGAGTGCACGCACACGCAGGAGCTAGCCTATGAACAGTGACTGAGTGTCCCTACTAGTACAGTAAGTAGTAACAGTAAGTACAACCAGAAATTACAATAATCAATCAGTAATCAGAAGGAAATAGAGTGTGTGTACAGTACACAGACAGTGAGTGCACGCACACGCAGGAGCTAGTAGCCTATGAACAGTGACAGTGAGTGTCCTAGTACAGTTACAGTATATAACTATTCAGAAGGAAATAGAGTGTGTGTACACTACAGTACACAGACAGTGAGTGCACGCACACGCAGGAGCTAGTAGCCTATGAACAGTGTTAGTGAGTGAGTGTCCTAGTACAATTACAGTATATAACTATTTAGAAGGAAATAGAGTGTGTGTACACTACACAGACAGTGAGTGCACGCACACGCAGGAGCTAGTAGCCTATGAACAGTGACAGTGAGTGTCCTAGTACAGTTACAGTATATAACTATTCAGAAGGAAATAGAGTGTGTGTACACTACAGTACACAGACAGTGAGTGCACACACACGCAGGAGCTAGTAGCCTATGAACAGTGTCAGTGAGTGAGTGTCCTAGTACAGTTACAGTATATAACTATTCAGAAGTAAATAGAGTGTGTGTACAGTACACAGACAGTGAGTGCACGCACACGCAGGAGCTAGTAGCCTATGAACAGTGACAGTGAGTGTCCCTAGTACAGTTACAGTATATAACTACAATACAAAATACAATCAATCAGTACTAAAGGACAGCAGAAATACTGGTATAGATGAGAAATAAACAGAGGACAGGAGAGAACAGCTGCCCACACAGGCTAGGCCCTGAGGCCTAAAGCTGTAAGCCTGCAGCAGCTGTCTGAGTCTCTCTCTATGTAACACAAAAGCTACTAACTAAAATACAATGTCTATCTAACTAACAACAATATAGGTGTATATAGGAGGTGTATGTGAGCAAAAACGCTAGGTAAATGACCACAATAAAGCTCTTGCTAAGCCAACGCACAAAGGAGCAGATCTCTCTCTGTGCAAAGTCGGGCAAGGACGGAGAAACGGAACATGGCGGCCGCTATTTATAGGGTAGGGGCTGGCCAGGGTCCCCCTCAGTGATTGGCTGCCGTCAGAGGGCCTGGGAGCCCTCTGATTGGCTCTAAGGACATCAATCTGGGCTATGACGCTATTCGAGCTCGGTATTCGAGCTCGAATAGCGCTGTTAGCTCGAATAGCGTGAATAGTGAATGGGCTATTCGAGTTCACTCGAATAGCCCATTCAAATAGCTCCAGCTATTCGGAGCTCGAATACCGAGCTCGAATAGCTGAAAAAGAGCTCGAATATTCGAGCTACTCGAATATTCGAGCTCTGCTGAGCACCACTGCCACAGACATCCATTTGTATTATGGAAACAACACAACATGTTTGGGGTTTTCAATTAACTCAGAAAAAAAGTTTAACTGAATATATATATATATAAATGTAGAACTGGAAAAAATACATCATGGCTAGTACTGCTTACCTTCCAGAAGAGTCTGAATGCATACTAAGCTGGGTGTATGGTCTGTTTCTCTCTGATGCTCATCTCTTACCTAAGCATAGCAAAAACTCTAACCCTTGTCTGAACTAAGCCCTAAGTGTCATAATCGGCGGCGATCGGAAGTCACAAGCAGCGAGCAAAGTGCCAGCTGCGTGTAACAAAAAAAAATTATGCATATGCATATGCCCACCAGGGCCTGAGAAATTCTCCTGCACGATATACCCTGAGCTCAGCTCGGGATTATCGCCCAGGAGGTTAAATGAAGTTAATACATTTTAAAACCTCTTCAATAAGTTAGCAACATTTCACTGAACTACCACTGACAAACAGGACTATGAAATACCGTACTAACTCTGAGAACTTGGGGCAGTGGAATGGGAACAATGTGGTTTGTGGAGAAGGAGGGCAAATAAAATCATCTACAATTCTGTATAGCTATACTAGCTTAAAGAAAACCGGAAGTGAAAATAAACTTATGAGATAATGAAATGTATGTGTAGTACAGCTAACAACTAGAACATTAGTAGTAAAGAAAAGAGTCAAAAATGTTTTTTAGTACAGGAAGAGTTAACAAAAAACCCTTTAGTTATCTGTGCAAAAGAGCTTCTCTGAGCTATTCAAGCCACTGGATCAACTACAGTCCTGTTTTCTGAAGCACTTAAACAGACAAGAAACAGTGAGAGACAGCTTGAGATAAAGTGTGTGTGTGTGTGTGTGCGTGCATGCGTGCGTGTGTGTGTCGTGTGTGTGTCGTGTGTGTGTCGTGTGTGTGTGTGTGTTTGTTTAAATTATATTTCATAAAAATATATAAAATATCTGCAGTACTGTCAACTATTTGCATTTAATTTGCAAGTGAATCTAAGAAATTATTTACATTTTACATACATGTCACTCTGGTTTGCTATAATATTCCTAATAAGCTGCAGTAAGTATGGAAACTTGCACCTGACAGTTTCAGGAGCTGATATGGAATGTGTCACTCAACTAACAGACACATATGGTACCAAATTCTAGTCCCACAGAAGTCTTCACAGAATTAGGTAATTTCTCTTTGAAATTGGAAGATTTCCCATGGAGAATTTTCAAATAACGAGATCTGGGCTTTCAGACCTAAACGTCAATCATTAAACGAAGTTGAATGAAGCGTCCTTTGGAAGAGTTCCATGTGGCAAATTTAAAACGTTATGATGAAAGAGAAATTGGTTGGTAAAATACAGTTCATATAAACAAAATTCCCACATACCGTATTTATGTGAAAAGATAATACATTTTATGAATGTTTCTATGACTAACCACACACACAGTAAGCTTTCCTGTAGCTCATTTTAAGAGATAAAATTATATTTAATTTTCTGCACCATTTGTAGTCTATTAGAAACTCTCTATCTTTTGCTGTCAATGTATTATGAGCTATTTTCCTTTCTCTGATCTTTCCTGTTGCTGAGGAGATGTGTTAAGTTATTCAAGTAATAGAAAAGCTATTTCTATCTATACCTTGACATTTAAGTTTGAATAGATGATTAAGTTTAACAGTTTGAAACTATACATACAGCTCATGACAACAGTTACAACTTTAAACTCGAAGTGTTAAACAAGTAAGACATTTACTTCCTGACATAATTATTACATGTAAATGGTAGGTCAGTTACTTTCAAAAATGTTAAAGCTGACCTAAATATTAATTTTAGATCCACTTTAATCAGTTGATATGTGTAAAGTTGCTTTTAGTAGCTAAAAGTACTGAAACCTTTGAGTACTTAACCCATTAGCAGCCTCAATAGAGTTATCTCGTTTAAGATAAGTGGACTGCTTTTTTACCTCAGTCTGCAGAACTTGTGCTGTAAATTCTTCTAATGCTTTGGTCTCTCTCTACCAGCAGAAAAAAAGGAAACTGAAATCAGAAGTCCCGTTATTGTCTCATACTGTCCTCTAGTGAAAAGTATCCATAAATACACATTGCAGCAGTACTAATTAGAAGCAGGGAAATGAAACGAATAAGAAATAGAATAATGTGCTGAACTAAATTGGCCTGGAATACCTGCAAGCCTCTAAATAAATTGGCTGCTAAAGGGTTGAAGCAACCATCTCTGCCCACACACCAACTCTTTCACAATGTAGCTGGAGTTCAGGAATCACTGATTTTGAAGATTAAGCTGACAGTTATTGCATAGTTGTAACCACAGTATAGAGGGGGGCAGGTACATTTCTTCTATACATTCCTCCACTTGTCCTCTTCTATGCCATATTCTACATACCTATCTAACAATGTAAGAATGTAGTGTCATCACACCTTACTAGTCAGTGCTACAAAGCCTCCTGTCTCTGTTTCATTGGACACGTTCTTGCTTTTTGGAAGTTCTGGAAATTACCTTATATGCAGAGATGATGTTGCAGAGTGAAAACAAAACCTACTTTATGGTGAAACCAAATCATAAACTTTATTGAGACATATAATGGGAATCAAGTTAAAAAAAAAGTAAAAACATATAAAATAAAAAAAAATTAAAGTATAAAAATTAGATTACACATGAGTCCACTTTTCAAGTGTATGTGTATAGAGACACACAAATGTCAATATGCAGTGTACAACAGCATAAAAAATATGCTAAAAGCAATAGGCTCTGGAATAATAACAGTTTGATGCCTGTGATCAAGAAGGCGGCCATTAGCCAACACGTCACAATGGTCAACAACTGCTGCAAACCATTCCTCCAAACAATGCAAGTTAGAAACTGAAAAGCTGAAAAATTAACATGCAGATTGTTGATTATAGATGAGCAAGAATGCCTCTGGTAGTTGCACGGAAATGTCCTTGAACTTCGGGTGGTACCACAACTTTTCATTGAAGCTATTTTACAAAAACAATTAAAGTCAATGGGTCAATTTTAAATGTTAATATCAAAGATCATATATAAGTTAGAACCACGAAAATTGATAGGTCTGTGTAGGTGAAAACAAAGGAAAAAGAAGTTCCAAAGACATTGCAGTTTTCCAGAAATTGCGTTAAAGTGACAGCAAGCAAATTTAAATGTTGCATTCCGGACAGAAGGCAGTGGAAACATTAAGCCATGGAAGCAGGACCTGAGATTAAGAAATGGGGGCTCTACATATCAGCTCAGCCTACTAGCAGCAATCTCTGCCATCAATTTAGCAGGAAACCAGATTGCTAGCTGGTATCATGAACTAGAGGATATCTGGAATGAATGCCACACATGCAGTAAATGTGTCTAGAAATAGAGCTGTGGCATTAGATCCAAGGATCTGAGATAGAGTGTGAGCCAGCAAGAGCAGTAGCAGTGTGTGGCCCCTAGTAAGCTATCACCAGGGAGGATGCATTGCTAGCCGGCAGCATCAGCCGACAAAATGGTGTGTGCCAGCACTGCTTCTGTACTCCAGGAAGCATTAGGAAGGCAGATAATATTTTAAGTTTGTATCATGAACTGAATTATATGAATGCCACCCATCAAACTTATACCTAGCATAAAAATTAGGCAAAGGCAATGGTACCCATACTAAGTACAGGAGCAGCATGCGTTCACAGAGGCATTTTAGCTGACCAGTGAGTCATTGTGTCAGTCAATCAGTGACATCTGCAGTGAAAGGGGGGGGGGGGATGATAGGTGCTAGTAGTAACCCACCTTTTCTTCCTTTTCAAAAGGTGAGACGATTTATATTTTCAGATAACAGTCATGATTGGTTGTCCGTGACCACTACACCAGCTGCACTGAAGGTTCTTTCATAAAGAACACTGGATGCTGGGCATGAAAGAAGCTTGATGGCACACTGTGCCAACTGCAGGCAAATTTGAAGCCTGTTGACCCAAAACTGACGGCACTACTGAAGCTGCTACAGTGGAACTAGGTAAATTAAAAAAAATCTCCTAACATGAAAATCTCCCATGACCCAGGACTGGCTACAAATGTAGTACATCAAAGCATCTAGCTGTGAACTAATTGATCATCATCAACAAGTGATTTTGATTTGCTAGGCTTTCTCCTCATAATAAGTACAGATCCTAGTGGCTATTAGTGATGAAGAAGCATGTGTTTCCCCTGGTAGACAGTTCGTGGTGAACAATCATCATTCGCCGTTTGCATTTAACATGAACTTTACGCGACCTTTCACTCTTAAATCAGGTGTCACAGGACAGCCAATTAAGCCTTTATACCCACCCCCCCCCCCCCCCCATAAAATAAATGAACCTGGCAGCCATGTTACAGTCTGCCTGGAGTCAGTGTAGGGAGAGCTGTGCTGCTGATTAAGGGACAGGTATATACTGTAGCAGTTCTGTGTTATCCAGTGCTAGTATGTAGTTGCTTCCATAAGGGCTCATTTCCACAGGCAGTTGAATTGTGTGCTCAACAAGCAGTCACTAGGCTGCAGCGAGCAGTTACCAGGCAGCAGCAAACTGTTGCCAAGCAGCAGCATGCAGTTGTGAGAGTTTGAGAGGCTTTTCACTGCGTATCAACTTCTTGTGGAAAAGAAGCCTAAGTGTTCTACTCCTTGCAGTTCACCAACTAAGGACTAGTGTTGGGCGAACACCTAGATGTTCGGGTTCGCGAACGTTCGCCGAACATCGCCGCGATGTTCGGGTGTTCGCGCCGAACTCCAAACATAATGGAAGTCAATGGGGACCCGAACTTTCGTGCTTTGTAAAGCTTCCTTACATGCTACATACCCCAAATTAGCAGGGTATGTGCACCTTGGGAGTGGGTACAAGAGGAAAAAAAATATTTAAAAAAGAGCTTATAGTTTTTGAGAAAATTGATTGTAAAGTTTCAAAGGAAAAACTGTCTTTTAAATGTGGAAAATGTCATGTTTCCTTGCACAGGTAACATGCTTTTTGTCGCCATGCAGTCATAAATGTAATACAGAGAAGAGGTTCCAGGAAAAGGGACCGGTAACGCTAACCCAGCAGCAGCAGCACACGTGATGGAACAGGAGCAGGCGCAGGAGGAGAAGGCCATGCTTTTTGAGACACAACAACCCAGGCCTTGCATGAGGACAAGAAGCGTGCGGACAGCATGCTTTTTACCGCCATGCAGTCATAAATGTAATAAAGATAAGAGGTTCAATAAACAGGGACCGGGCGTCAACGCTAACCCAGCAGCAGCAGACGTGATGGAACAGGAGGAGGCGCAGGAGGAGAAGGCCACACTTTCAGGTGCAACTCAGGCCTTGCATGAGGACAAAAAAATGTGTGCGCAAAGCAATGCAATGAGTAGTTTTCAGGACACAATGGGCTATTCGGAGGAGCTATTCCCACCCCCACAATCTTCTACCTGTGAAAGGTCAATGGAACAGCCACAAATGTTGTGCCCGGATTCACAACCTTTTTCTGTGGAAAATGCACCTCGCACTGAAATGCAAGGCGAGGCCGAGGATGAACATGACGTCAACAACTCAACATGACGCAAAATGGGGGCGGAACAGAAAGCTGCTTTCAATGTTTTGAAGGCCTTAATTGCCTCCGGTGGCCAGTTAGATGCATCATTCATCACACCCAAATCCCAGAGCAATGTGTGCAGGAATTTGAATCTCAGGAGGTGTACAGAGATCATCTGGACAAGTGACCAAGTGACAAGTGACAAAGTGACCAGTGACAAAGTGACAAAGTGACAAAATGACAAAGTGACAAAATGACAAAGTGACAAGTGACAAAGTGAGAAGTGACAAGTGACAAAGTGACAAGTGACAAAATGACAAAGTGACAAGTGACAAAGTAAGAAGTGACAAGTGACAAAGTGACAAGTGACAAAATGACAAAGTGACAAGTGACAAAGTGACCAGTGACAAAGTGACAACTGACAAAGTGACAAAATGACAAAGTGACAAAGTGACAAAGTGACCAGTGACAAAGTGACAACTGAGAGGTTGTTCTGGGGAGCTCCACTGCACTCAGTCGCATATGAGGAGAGGTCTCGTCGGGACTGCTGATCCTCCTCAGCTTGCTCAAAGCCTTGAGGGTTCCTGAAGATCCTCTGCTTGGAGTTCGCCGGGGTTCAGCTTGGTGACGGGGTCGGCGGCGTCCTCCTCACTCCAACGTGGCAGATCTTCTGTTGAAGGAAAAAAAAACAAACATTGTTAAAAGTCCAGTACCGCTTCTGAAGGACTCACCAAGAGATGCAGGAGCGCTTCAATCTAGCGCACCATCGCTCGCTGGGTGATGTCCCTGCCTACGCGCTGGAATTCTACGCTGCACATGCTAGCACGCTTTTGCGCAGTGCCGAGGCGCATTCCAGCAGCTAGTAGCTACCAAGCTTCTGTGGATCTGATTGGGCCACCATGTTGGATCTCTGCCAAGTCCTCCAAAATTTTGAGCAATCCACGTTGCGTGACTGAGCAGTGACAACTCTACAGTCAGCATTACAATACCACTGCTGTGTTTACTGAAGAAATCAACGTTGAAGATGGAAACCGCTGGCATGATGCAAGTGGGGGATTCTGAAGATGAAAACGATCAGCGTGATGATACCAACATCAGGCAACCTGCCTCAGGAAACGCTGGTCCCAGCTATGACAAAGAACAGGACGAGGAACAGCTGGAGTTGGAGCAGGAATTGGATGCCCCCACTGCCGAGGGACAGAGCGGTGCACGTTGGACTTCCACAATTTAGCGGGAAAGGACAGCAGAAGAGGAAGAAAGTGATGCTGGTGACGAATATGGTGCATCACAACAATCACAACGCTTACAAGAACATGAAGACAGAGGAGTCTGGCAGGACTCTCTGGCACACATGGCTCAATTCATGCTAGACTGCATTGAACGTGGCCCGCGCATTATTCACTATTCATTATTATTCATTATTCTGGAATCTGAACAACACCAATTACTGGGTTTATACCCAGTTTATACAAACACAATGTTAAAAAACTGATTGAAGAAAGTGTCAGACAGGTCAAAAATGGAACAATTCCAGCAGGCCCTTGAGGATGTAGACTTTAGAGAGGAGATTGACATCCTCCTCCTTCTCTAGCCAGTTGTACGCCGACAGACTGACTTCAGCAAACCCAGGAGGACCAGGAGGGCAGCAAAGAACACAAGCTGCTGCTAGTGCCGAAAAGGGAATGGTATTGGCAGTGTCCTTGGAGTGGGAACATTTTCTGACACCCATGCAGCAGCCCACAGAACAGCAATCGGGCAGTTCCACGTCCTCCAACACCAATCGCCTGGAGAAGATGGTCAAGGTCCAGGACTACATGTCAGATGGCGTAGCTGTGTTGAACAATCCATCTGCAGACAGACGGTGAGTGTGACAGGCAGCACAGAAGGACCATGGCAACTCACTCATAGTACCACAGTTTGATAGTGCTGCCCAAAAAATTATATGGATCCGTGGACCCGGGCACTGCGGGCAGTACTGGGAAGTGGGAACGCAGATTTTAGTACCTAAACACACGATACAACATGTTTTCCGGGGTCGGACTCTGAGGCACATACAGATGGTCCCGATCATCATCCTCATCATACAACTCTTCTCCTGAGTCTGACCCACCCACCACCTCTGCCACCCCAATATCCCCAGACACAGACCCCTCATCGTCCTCAACATTAACTTGGGATGCTGGCCTGAGCCAGACCTCCTCCTCCACATCAGGCCCCATCATCTCCTCAATGGCAGCCCTCATTAATCGTTCTGGCGACGGACCGATGGACACAACATTCTCCTCCGGAGAGGGCTGCTGCTGACCACTGGCTGCTGGGGTGGATGTTATAGCTTGCGTGGGGCGTTGGCTGTTGCTGTTGTTGGGAGTGCTGCTCACAGCGGAGGTCTCTGAGGAACTCATGGTGAGCTCATATAGTGGTTGGCGGTGAGTGGAGTATTACTGATCCCAGCAATATACACACTGACTGGCAGAGTACGCAATGCTATATAGTCTGGCTGAGCGGTGTACACAGAGTGGCAGTACACACAATGCTATATAGTCTGGCTGAGCCGTGTACACAGAGTGGCAGTACACACAATGCTATATAGTCTGGCTGAGCGGTGTACACAGAGTGGCAGTACACACAATGCTATATAGTCTGGCTGAGCCGTGTACACAGAGTGGCAGTACACACAATGCTATATAGTCTGGCTGAGCCGTGTACACAGAGTGGCAGTACACACAATGCTATATAGTCTGGCTGAGCCGTGTACACAGAGTGTCAGTAAACAATGCTATATATAGCATGGCTGAGCGAGGTACACAGTGGCAGTACACACAATGCTATATAGTCTGGCTGAGCGGTGTACACAGAGTGTCAGTAAACAATGGTATATAGTCTGGCTGAGCGGTGTACACAGAGTGGCAGTAAACACAATGCTATATATAGCGTGGCTGAGCGAGGTGCACAGTGGCAGTACACACAATGCTATATAGTCAGGCTAAGCCGTGTACACAGAGTGTCAGAAAACACAATGCTATATATAGCGTGGCTGAGCGAGGTGCACAGTGGCAGTACACACAATGCTATATAGTCTGGCTGAGCCGTGTACACAGAGTGGCAGTAAACACAATGCTATATATAGCGTGGCTGAGCGAGGTACAGAGTGGCAGTACACACAATGCTATATAGTCAGGCTAAGCCGTGTACACAGAGTGTCAGAAAACACAATGCTATATATAGCGTGGCTGAGCGAGGTGCACAGTGGCAGTACACACAATGCTATATAGCCAGGCTAAGCCGTGTACACAGAGTGTCAGAAAACACAATGCTATATATAGCGTGGCTGAGCGAGGTACACAGTGGCAGTAAACAATGCTATATATAGTGTGGCTGAGCGAGCAGTGTACTACTGTCCCCAATAGCGACACACAATGACTGGGGGGGACCCTGGCTAGCGTGGCTGGAGAGCGAACTACCCTGCCTGCCTACCCAAAGCTAAACCCACAGAGAAATGGCGGAGATATGACGTGGTTCGGGTATTTATTTACCCGAACCACGTGACCGTTCGGCCAATCAGAGCGCGTTCGGGCCCGAACCACGTGACCCGTTCGGCCAATCACAGCGCTAGCCGAACGTTCGGGGAACGTTCGGCCATGCGCTCTTAGTTCGGCCATGTGGCCGAACGGTTTGGCCGAGCACCGTCAGGTGTTCGGCCGAACTCGAACATCACCTGAACAGGGTGATGTTCTGCAGAACCCGAACAGTGGCGAACACTGTTCGCCCAACACTACTAAGGACCCCAAAAGTCCTTTTGAGGACTGATCCTGTTGTAATTTTTTGTTGTTGTTATTTGTGGTGTGGTGTGCTAGCCAATACTACACGACATGTAGTATAGTGTATTGTGTGTCTGCATCACTGTTACAGCCCCGTACTGTGCTACAATAAGGCCTCTTTTCCACGGAGTGTTGAGCTGTGTGCTCAGCAAGCAGATACCAGACAGCAGTGAGCAGTTACCAGGCAGCAACAAGCAGTTGTCAGGCAGCAGCAAACAGTTGTGAGAGACTGAGAGGCATTTCAGTGCCTATCAGCAGTCCATGGAAAAGAGGCCTAAAAGTGAGTGACTGCACCGTACTTTAAAAATTAACTACCTGACATTCTAACACAAAGCATTTACATAATATCACTGTCTTTGTAGTGCAGTTTAAGGCCCAGCTCCACACTGCCTAGCCTAAACAGCAAATTCTGTGACTGCACACAGTACTACAAATGTTGTGCCACCTCACTGGACGTTGGCACTACAAACTCAACATCACTGATGAGTTAGTAGTGCAGTGTTAGGCTCACACTGCGCAAGCAGCAATGTATTTTTCATTTACACAGTGGGGAAATCTTGCATTGATTCCCCTTTGCCATGCAAATGCCTGTATTTTTGGACAGTTTTGGCACATTTTTAAAAGAAATTGTGGCTACAAATATGCTGTGAAGGTTTTCAAGGTTCACCTGCCATGAAAGACAGTGGGGTCCAACCACATAAATGTTTGTGAATGGTCAGCGTACGTTAATTTGTGATGTTTGCCCATCACTAGTGGTTATTTTTATGAAGACTGCTTCCTGTGTTTTCAGCTAGAACAGACCAATCTGCTAGAAAAGAGCAACTCTCTAGGAAGAGCAGAATCCAATACCAATCCTACTCCATTTTTAAAAAAGTTTACCAGCTTACTGACTTTTCTCATTTTCTCCTGCAAGAATAAGCAATGCAACAGACCTCTGTATCCCGAGCTTGAAGCCATGTCAGGTAGTATGAAACTTTTGTAGATTTGGGTGATTGTATAAACATGAATAGAGCTTTCTGCCTCCCAGTCATGTGTTACTGTCGCCATTAAAGGGCAAATGTGAATATAACTTTTAGCATCCATATGCCTAAGGGCTCGTTTCCATGCAGCACATGGCTCTGCACATCACTCCCGGTGGGGGCGGAGCTTGCGATCCCATTCATTATACTGAATGGGATCTCGGGCTGAGCGCCCCAAAATGCAGCAAACCATGTGCGGCGATTCAGCTGTGAATCAACACACGTGAATGGAAATGGCAGACAGTACAGTCTACAGGGAGTGCAGAATTATTAGGCAAGTTGTATTTTTGAGGAATAATTTTATTATTGAACAACAACCATGTTCTCAATGAACCCAAAAAACTCATTAATATCAAAGCTGAATATTTTTGAAAGTAGTTTTAAGTTTGTTTTTAGTTTTAGCTATTTTAGGGGGATATCTGTGTGTGCACGTGACTATTACTGTGCATAATTATTAGGCAACTTAACAAAAAACAAATATATACCCATTTCAATTATTTATTTTTACCAGTGAAACCAATATAACATCTCAACATTCACAAATATACATTTCTGACATTCAAAAACAAAACAAAAACAAATCAGTGACCAATATAGCCACCTTTCTTTGCAAGGACACTCAAAAGCCTGCCATCCATGGATTCTGTCAGTGTTTTTATCTGTTCACCATCAACATTGCGTGTAGCAGCAACCACAGCCTCCCAGACACTGTTCAGAGAGGTGTACTGTTTTCCCTCCTTGTAAATCTCACATTTTATGATGGACCACAGGTTCTCAATGGGGTTCAGATCAGGTGAACAAGGAGGCCATGTCATTAGTTTTTCTTATTTTATACCCTTTCTTGCCAGCCACGCTATGGAGTACTTGGACGCGTGTGATGGAGCATTGTCCTGCATGAAAATCATGTTTTTCTTGAAGGATGCAGACTTCTTCCTGTACCACTGCTTGAAGAAGGTGTCTTCCAGAAACTGGCAGTAGGACTGGGAGTTGAGCTTGGCTCCATCCTCAACCCGAAAAGGCCCCAAAAGCTCATCTTTGATGATACCAGTCCAAACCAGTACTCCACCTTCACCTTGCTGGCGTCTGAGTTGGACTGGAGCTCTCTGCCCTTTACCAATCCAGCCACGGGGCCCATCCATCTGGCCCATCAAGACTCACTCTCATTTCATCAGTCCATAAAGCCTTAGAAAAATCAGTCTTGCGATATTTCTTGGCCCAGTCTTGACGTTTCAGCTTGTGTGTCTTGTTCAGTGGTGGTCGTCTTTCAGCCTTTCTTACTTTGGCCATGTCTCTGAGTATTGCACACCTTGTGCTTTTGGGCACTCTAGTGATGTTGCAGCTCTGAAATATGGCCAAACTGGTGGCAAGTGGCATCTTGGCAGCTGCACGCTTGACTTTTCTTAGTTCATGGGCAGTTATTTTGCGCCTTGGTTTTTCCACACGCTTCTTGTGACGCTGTTGACTATTTTGAATGAAACGCTTGATTGTTCGATGATCACGCTTCAGAAGCTTTGCGATTTTAAGAGTGCTGCATCCCTCTTCAAGATATTTCACTATTTTTGACTTATCTGAGCCTGTCAAGTCCTTCTTTTGACCCATTTTGCCAAAGGAAAGGAAGTTGCCTAATAATTATGCACACCTGTTGATGTCATTAGACCACACCCCTTCTCATTACAGAGATGTACATCACCTAATATGCTTAATTGGTAGTAGCCTTTCAAGCCTATACAGCTTGGAGTAAGACAACATGCATAAAGAGGATTATGTGGTCAAAATACTCATTTGCCTAATAATTCTGCACTCCCTGTATGCACTGTCTACTGGCGCTGCAATCGCGTTTCCATAAGCATGCCTGAAAGCACGCTATATGGAAACAAGCTCTAAATCACACCATTAGCATAAAACAGGCATTGAGCTTTCCATATATCACTATGAATATAGCTTTTTGCTTCAAATGATTTGGTTTGGGTCATCTTAGTCCCAAACTAAATTCTGTTCTTTTATTTAATGCCCTCTTGAAAACTGATAGTTCTGTCAACTGTATGAAGTGGTTGAGCTAGTTTTTATTCATGCTTAGTCTTAATATAGTGCTTGAAAAATTCTGCATACATTTTCCTAACAGTGCTCTCTGCAATGTAAATTTTCTTATTTTGATGTCATTTTATGCATATTCTTTCATGAGTTTATTCATAATTATCTCATACATATATTTGCAATAAGCAAGGCCAGCAACCCATTTCACAGCAAGTGATGCAAATAGGAAGGTTACCTACCTGTGAACTCATTGATGTCATTAACAATATATTATATTATTGGCATTAATACACTGAATTTTAATAAAGGTTATGCAAAATTAGAAATCCACCTTCTCCACCCGAAGTGAAAACTTCAGCAGTTTTGTATAATGTGAACATTGTATCAAGTTAATATATAAAACTCATTAACACATTTCCAAGAAAATGGTAGGAAAGCCTACATTAAATAACTGTAATCATCCTTTGCACTTAGTCATGTTGACATGTTTTTTATACTAATTATGTTACATTAGATAACAGGGACATAGTCATATTTATGATTAAAAAGTGAAACAATATGTTTAATGAAGGGAAATAAGCTATACTCATTTGTGCTATATTTAACTCTCATCGTGGCTTGTGGTGCTTAAAGGTATAATAATATTATTCATTACTTATTATTATTATGTGTATGGAACCCATGGGATTTGCCTGTCCTGCCTGGCAAGCTAAATGGAGATCTCATAGGGGCTTATTAAATAAGACAGTGCAAAATGAAGTGATGATGCGCAAAGTGCAGTAAGTAATCTATTGTGCTTTTTGCCACTTTACAGCAGTCAGTCAGTATATTTGGTGTTATCAAGCACAGTGTTTTATAATGTCTTAGCTGAACTTGGTGCTTTTCATTTCACATATACGCTGTTACTTATTATCTGTCACAGAGTGCTCATAAATGTCTCTATACCACACACCTACATACCATCCAATGCATCTCAGGTATGGCAGTTTTTTGAAAAACAGAAAGGCAATGTGTGTTGCACTTGTGATGTGATGCATATAGTGAAGCATACAGTAAAAAGTATGCTTTACTGCAACTGTAAAAGCGCACATCATCTAATAACCCAAAGCATACCTCACATTGCTATGATGGATATCGCCATACTGTACTGCTAACATGCCAGCCATTACAGTATAATCGTAGCACCGTTGCTATGTGATTGTATTGTTTGTTACAAAGCAATGCAAAGTGTGAAAGGACACTAAAGTTAGCCAATATATTGGCCAATATGCAATTAACTTTTCTCCTGAGTCTCCTCTTAGAAGATATTTTTTCATCTTGTATTTCAAATATATTTTCAGCACTCTGTACCAAAAAGTAGGTGAAAAGGTGCTGTCAATTTTTTGTTTTCCTCGATGGGCGTTTAAAAGGTGTTTTATTTACAAATCGGGAAATATCACCTAGGAGATAATGCAGGTGAAAAAAGTTATCTGCATATGGGCCATGGTATCAAAACGTCCTACTGTAACTGATGACCACCATGGTCATTATTCTACTATTACTACTTCTAGTAGATTGCCTACAAAGTGACATATACATATTGAATGACATTTATACAATCATTAATTCTGCATATTACTGTATGCACCAGAACTCATGGAGAATGAGATTCATGGCGTCAGTTTGGTCAGCACCTAGATTTATACAGCTTTGATTTATTGCGATCATTTCCTGATCATCATGATCAGTAATTCAAAACTTAACTATTTACGGATAAAACTGAATCCATGCTTCCTTGTTTGTTCTGGTACATTTGAGCAATATTACTTATGAACCTGACAATTTTTTTTACTTATCAATAACTATAATGAGGTTTCCTGTACTAACTAGTGCCATATGGAGATGCTTGCAGGAATCAAAGAGATTCTGATAAATAGTCCAGCATGATGTAAGCAAAATGTAATGTGGGACAGAGACGTTCAAAGTATATTTCCTACTCCACCATTGTGTTCTTCAATAATAACACGCATCTTAAAATAAAACAAAAGTAATTAACAACTGGGTGGCACATGTGCCACCACCATGTACATGAATTGATGTCTCCCGTTGTTATCACTGCTCCTGACTTAAAGTGCTGATTCAAAAAATTGCAGCACGAGGAGGTAACATGGGTGAGTTAATATCCTCATTCGGCTCACCCTGCGCCCAGCTCACCGGCGGCAATAATATGTATTATACTGTATGTATTCTAAACAATTTCTGCTATCAAGCACATCAACAGAACATTCTCCTGTCAGCATTAGTAACATCCATTGAAGTGAGGAAATTTTCAAACCTCTCTGATTTTGTCCATCTGTGACTCTCAGAAGTGTTTCCAGTGACGTCAAATACTGGAAAGGGGTCAATCTAAAAATGGTGAAGGGAGAAAAATGTCCACGTTCTGCCGATAAGTGTATCATAAAACGCTATTTACCGGTTTAAAGTAAATAGCGTTTTATGATACATTTATTGCGGAACGGTGGGCCATTAAAAAATGCAGGGGGCTAGTATAGGCAGCGGGGGTTGGGGGGAGAGAGGCAGCGGGACACTGGAGGGAATAGGCATAGGTGGAGGATGTGTGTAATATGCATACATTACCTTTTTCCGGCCGGCGATTGCTCCTTCACTCCGCTTAGTTTGCTGTAGTCCAGCAGCCAGCCAATTACCATGCGGGGACTGAAACCACATGGTGATTGGTTGGCTGCAGGACTACAGCAAACTAACGGAAGAAGTGAAGAAGCAGAGTATAGGAGCAATCGGCGGTAATGTATGCATATTACACACATCCTCCACCTATGCCTATTCCCTCCAGCGTCCGCTGCCTCTCTCCCCCTCACCCCCACTGCCCTCTGCATTTTTTAAGACTTATAACGCTATTTAGCATTATAAGTGTAAGGCACACTGCCTGCGCCATTTTTTAACACTTATAACGCTAAACAGCGTTATATAATTAAAGTCAATGCGGCGCAATTTTCATTCCCCTGGCGCTGTGCACCATTTTTATCTGTCATGACTGGAAAGATGTAATTACAGCTTCAAGCCATATCAGATGTTCAGAAGATCAAGGTGCCACTAGATCAAGCTTACCAATGGGATGGATATGTACCATTAAGAGTGGGGACTTAGGGCCTGTACACACTGCTGCGTTTTTAAAAACGCAAGGTCTTTTGAAAAAGAATGAAAATCGTGATGACTTGTACACACTGGTGCGATGCGTTTTTAAAAAAACGCAAACGCAGTGCCTGCTGCGCTTTTTTAAGCGCAGCGCATGAAAAACGCATTAAAAACGCATGCGCTTGCGTTTTTGCCTGCGTTTTTCAGAAGTCAGTATCCCAGAAGACTCTGCAATGTCCTGATTCCTGTTGAAATGTAAACTAGAAAAAAAACAAAGGATTCTTTAGCCAATCAGCAATTACAAGAAAAACGCAAACGCACAAAAAACGCAGGCAAAAGCGCATGCGTTTTTAAAACTACAGGCACTTTAAAAACGCATGCGCTTGCGTTTTTGCCTGCGTTTTTCAGTGTGTACAGGCCCTTACACTAGTTCCACACAGAAAAAGCATACAGCTCACTGTACTCTAATCCAGGACAACCTGTGTTATACATGCATTCACATGTTTCCAGTCAAACACCAGTAACTCACCCTCAAGTGATAGGGAGGGGAAACTCCATGCCATATTCTTTTTTTAACTGTTTCCCGTGGCTTTGCATTAAAAAAAAAACTGCTTCTCCCTGGTATTCCCACGTCATCCCACCTGTGCACATGTGACAACACTAAGGTTTGATTGAAACTTTATATGAAGTTGTCATTGTTATGCTGGCTTTACTGTATGGGAATAAACAAATGATCTTTTGTACAGTTACATTTTAACAGGTTTAGCAACTGACATTGACTAGAGAACATAACCTATTGTAGTACAATCAAGGTTTGGGATGCTAATGAGCTAAAAACCTTCACAGTTCCATACACTCACAGGCACACACAAGCCCGCACGCACACACGCAAAGAAGCACACACACCATTTTATTTAAAAATGTGATTTTCTCCACTGAAACTTTTAATTAGATTTTTTTTTTTTTTTTATCAATTGTAACATATGGGGTTAGTTCATACTTGCAAGCCCTCATGTAATAATATAACATTAATATACCCTCACAAAATACATATTTAAAGAAAGAGTAACTATTTCTGTATTTTTGTTGTTGTTGGGGGGGGGGGGGGTTGGTCTTTGGAAGTGTATAGGATTTATTTTATTAATCTTTAATTATACATGTATGGTGTGTGTGTGTATGTATAATTTTACTTTGTTGCCACTAGATGGGGCTGCAAACACTATCCTGGTTTACCAGGAGGTATTTAATTTTTTACTTTACTACTTCCTGTATTATGAATGGACATGGCCCTGATCTTGGGCATGGCATGTCCATTAATTCTAGGCATTGCGATTGGTTAGGGGAATGCTTGTTCCCCTTCACCAATCGTGGATCACCATGTCTCAATGGGTTTGAGTGGCGGGTACGCGCACACATGTGCACAGCAGGGGCGAGTGATGCATTAAAATGTCCTGGAGCCATAAAGAGGCTCAAGCAGGACGTTTTAATGAGGTGGATTGCCACTAAGTGGTTAACCTCTTGACGACCAGCTAACACCGATTGTCGTAAACTGGTCGTCTGCGGGTTACCATGGAAACGGCCGCTCGATCGAGCGGCCTATCCATGTCAGTTCACGGAGGGCGTCTCCGTGAACAGCCGGAGAGCCGCCGATAGCGGCTCGCTGGCAAAATGTAAACAGGCGGGGAAGAAATCCCCGCTGTTTACATGATACGGCGCTGCTGCATTGCTGGGATAGGCTTCAGCCTATCATATGCCGGCGATCCCCGGCCAATCAGAGGCTGGGGATCGCCGGCATATGATAGGCTGAAGCCTATCCCACAATGCGCAGGACGGATATCCGTCCTGCGCAGCCCAGGAAGGGAGAGGGAGGTAAGGGGAGGGAGGGAGCGCACAAAACGCTGCGGAGGGGGGCTTTGAGGAGCCCCCCCGCTACCCACTAATGGCCGGCGGCGATCAGACCCCCCCAGCAGGACATCCCCCTAGTGGGGAAAAAAGGGGGGTAGTCTGATCGCCCTGCTGCACTGCTGATCGGTGCTGCGGGCTGTAGAGCCCACGCAGCACCGATCAGTGAAACATCCCCTGGTCGGCAAGTGGTTAAAGGGAAGGTACAAGCACAATCAAAATAAAGAATCCACTTATCTTGGGCTTCCTCCAGCCCCTTGTAGCTGTACTGTGCCCTCGCCGCAGCTCTAGTGGCTCCCGGTCCCCTCCAGTGCAGATGCCGACCTCGCCAGGTCGGCATCTGCTTGTGCTTCACCATGCGGCTCACTGAGACGCACTGATGTCATCCAAACTGTACTGTACTGTGGCCAGGGATGTGCGGCGAGGGCACAGGATAGCTATCAGGGGCTGGAGGAAGCCCCAGGTAAGTGGATTTTTTCATTTTAAACGTGCTTGGATGTATCCTTTAACCACCCTGGCGTTCTATTAAGATCGCCAGGGCGGCTGCGGGAGGGTTTTTTTTAAATAAAAAAAAAACTATTTCATGCAGCCAACTGAAAGTTGGCTGCATGAAAGCCCACTAGAGGGCGCTCCGGAGGCGTTCTTCCGATCGCCTCCAGCACCCAGAATAAACAAGGAAGGCCGCAATGAGCGGCCTTCCTTGTTTTGCTTACATCGTCGCCATAGCGACGAGCGGAGTGACGTCATGGACGTCAGCCGACGTCCTGACGTCAGCCGCCTCCGATCCAGCCCTTAGCGCTGGCCGGAACTTTTTGTTCCGGCTACGCTGGGCTCAGGCGGCTGGGGGGACCCTCTTTCACCGCTGCTCGCGGCGGATCGCCGCAGAGCGGCGGCGATCGGGCAGCACACGCGGCTGGCAAAGTGCCGGCTGCGTGTGCTGCTCTTTATTTGATAATAATCGGCCCAGCAGGGCCTGAGCGGCAGCCTCCGGCGGTTATGGACGAGCTGAGCTCATCCATACCGCCCGGCTGGTTAAAGGGCAACTGAAGGGAGAAGAATATGCATGTTGCCATATTTATTTCCTTTTAAACAATACCAGTTTCATGGCAGCCGTGCTGATCTATTTGGCTGCAGTAGTGTCTGAATAACGCCAGAAACAAGCATGCAGCTAAGCTTGTCAGATCTGACAAAAATTCAGAACCACCTGATCTACTGCATGCTTGTTCATATCCCTCTCACTTCAGTTGTCCTTTAAAACATATCTTCTATTCTTGTTTTTCTATTCCTTATTGTGGAATTTGCAATGCAAATGTATGCACGTCAGTATTTTTTTGTTGCCAGCTAGATTTGGTATCACCTCCAAAGCTTCTCTGGTTCAATTAGGCTATCCAGTGTTGCCCTAGGTTTTACCTGCTGATTCCACATGCTTATATAGCCTGTCACTGGCAGCCTGCCTGTGGTATTTACCTTTAGGCATAATTGGCCTGCTTCTCTGCATCCTATGGGATTATTTTCCTGACTTCTGTTCTTGGGTTCTGTCCAAGTTCCTGTCATGTATCATGCTGCAGGGAAAATACAATACTGTACTAGTAATTTACAGTATACATGCGGAAACTTTGGGAACATGAGATTCTACATGTAAATGTTATATCTATAAATGGTCACTGCTCCTACTACTGATGCAGAAAAGTAAAACCCTTCACTATGTATTTTCTGTTGAAGAGGTCATAGAGAGGACAACAAAAGTTAAAAAAATAAAGAATTTTATGTGCAAATAGATGAGCAAAAGCATTACAAAAGCCGTGGAAATTTATAGTGCAGGAAAAAAACTGTAGGGCATCAGTCTTTCATCTTACATTATCCTTGCTCCTGAACTAATAATTAAACCAGTAGAAATTCTTCTTTATCCGTTTCTTTTGTTCTGCTTAATCCTGATGTTCTGCCCATCATATTTGGACCATCTTCAAAGGAACTATATCTATGCAAGGAAAACAGCTTATGATCAGTTTAGGTTAATGTGCTAGCACAGTCAATACTGAGTAATACAATATCTATTAAATTAAGACAATGCCTTTTTTGTGTTGACTTGAATTAAAATGAGCATCTTTGATGAATATATAAGAGCTTATCAACTACTATTATTGTGCCTCTTTATGTACAGCAGATATGATTATATATTTTGTAATTTTCCAAGCCTACCTCTGCATCACAGCTAGCACTGATGGAGTGCTAATAAACAGTGAGGGTATCCACCTACACTAGGTGCCCCTGACATCACAGACCACAGCTCTGTTGACAACTCTAATAAGACTCTCAGCATTCTTCTTATTATTATTATGATGGATTTATACAGTGCCATGTTTTCCATGCTGCTGTGCAGAGTTAGAAACAAACATACAAGTACAGACATTGGTACACAATTCAGAATTGTCAGACAACAACATAAATGTCACGGTGACTAATACATTGGGACTGGCGAAATGCACAGAAAGTGGTAGAAGGGGATATAAAGGAGCATTCAATTAATTCTCAGGTATGCTTGTTTATATTATCATAGAAGGAAAATGTAAAATATTTGTAAATGAGTGTCTAAATACATGTCTACACTCTCATACTTCCTACACTGATAGCTATTATGTGAACTAGTTCCCTCCGTCTGTCTAAAGCAGCTGAAGCAGTATTCTGTTGTCACTCATTAAATAACAACTGAAGTGGAGGTTGCCATATTTATTTCCTTTTAAATAATGCACATTGCCTGGCTGTCCTGCGAATCCTCTGCTGCTAATCCCTTTAGACCATGAACAAGCATGCAGATCAGATGTTTGGCTCAAGTTTGAATGGATTTGCCTCATGCTTTTTTTAGGTGTGTGATTCAGAAAAATTCCTGTCTGATTTCTGATGTACTTATATGTTCATCCCAAAGCTTCTTGGACATAACCTCAAAGAGAAGCTCTTACTTTTTCTCTGTAGGGATATTCCCAAGCCTGTGCCTTTAGCCTTCCTCAAGAGGATCTGCTTTAGCTTCAGTAGCATAATTATTTAAATTCATGAATGTTTTACAGTCAGATCCCAATCTGTCAGCCACAGCATCTCAAAAACTCTATTGTATTGGTCCAAGCCCTATCCCATACAGCCATATCAATCCCTGCCATGTACTAATGAGTGCCAAAAGCATGAAACAGGCTGTCTACATGTGGGGTTAATGTGGCTGTGTAATATTTGAAGCTATAGGCTTGCTATAAACCAGTGGTTCTGGATAGAGATGGCCCGAACCTCTGATTTTCGGTTCGCGAACCTACCGTGAAGTTCGGTTCGCAGGAACTTTTGCAAACTGCAATAGACTTCAATGGGGAGGCGAACATTAAAAACTAGAAACATTTATGCTGGCCAGAAAAGTGATGGAAAAGATGTTTCAAGGGGTCTAACACCTAAGTTTTTTCAGTGACTACAAAAGGGGAAAAAAAATCTAAAAAAAACCTTTGTTTTTGAGAAAATCGATTTGAAAATTCTCATTCTGACCGTGGGAAAATTAAACTCCCGCCGACTTTAGTGGTTAATAGCAAAGCCCCTTTAAAAGCTAGAAACACCAAAATTGCTGGGAATGTTAAGAAGAACAGTGGGAACAAGAGGACTTTTTTTTTTTTCAAAAAGACCTTATAGTTTTTGAGAAAATCGATTTTAAAGTTTCAATATAAATTCTCCTTCTGACCATGGAAAAATATACCCCTGCCGACTTCAATGGTTAATAGCAAAGCCCCTTTAAAAGCTAGAAACACCAAAATTGCTGGGAATGTTAAGAAGAATAGTGGGAACAAGAGACCTTCAAAAAGACCTTATACTTTTTGAGAAAATCGATTTTAAAGTTTCAAAGAAAAAAGAGTTGATTGATTAAAAAAGAACGATTCATTAAAAAGAAGAGAATGCATCCTGAGCAGGATGTGAAGCTCCCGACTCCACTGCTGTCTCTCCCTACCTGCCTGCACCTGTCAACCCCCACCTAGGCTGGCACCCAGTGCACCCATGCACCCATGCCAGCCTAGGTGAGGGTGACAGGTGAAGGCAGGTGGGGAGAGACAGCAGGAGCCGGCAGCTATGCGTCCCAAAGGACACATTCTCTGCTATGTGGAGGGCATCAGAGATCTTCAATCAACGTAAGAGGATACATTATTCGCTGGATCATTTACCGAGGATATTGGCGTGGGAAATTTTTTTTAAAGGTACAGGTAAGTATTTCTGGTTAATTAAGAAAATTAAAGGACTTTTTTTGTGGTTGTGTTTTTATTTTATTTAACCCTATGTGGAAATGGGTAAGGGGTACTTTGTACCTCTATACTCATTTCTCCTGGAAGGAGGGGGTGGGCATCTGGGGCCACCTTCTTAAAGGGGACTCCCAGGTGCCACCATGAGCCCCCCCAGGGAGTCATCCACCCCACCTCCTCCTGGGGCACTAGAGGTGGTTAAGAGCCCCTTGTCCATGGATTGGACAAGGGCTCCGGGGGGGAGGGGAAGGCTTGGCCTCCCCTCCCCCTGAAGCCCCCCATACCATGGACCATGTGGGCTGGTATAGCTCAGGGTGCGAAGCCTGGAGTCTGGAGCGCTGAGGCATCAATCTCCACAATCAAAGGTCGCTGAACATCAGGATGGACCAAAATAGGTGCAGAACAAAAAACCTCTTTAAAGAGAATCTGTATGGTTAAAATCGGTCAAAAGTAAACATACCAGTGCGTTAGGGGACATCTCCTATTACCCTCTGTCACAATTTCGCCGCTCCTCGTCGCATTAAAAGTGGTTAAAAAAAGTTTTAAAAAGTTTGTTTGTAAACAAACAAAATGGCCACCAAAACAGGAAGTAGGTTGATGTACAGTATGTCCACACATAGAAAATACATCCATACATAAGCAGGCTGTATACAGCATTCCTTTTGAATCTCAAGAGATCATTTGTGTGTTTCTTTCCCCCATGCACTGAAGTTTCAGGCTGCTCTTTTCTTCCTGCAAACAGCTTTGCCCTTGTTTGTAATTCCTCAGTATGTGAAAGCCCAGCCAGCTCAGAGGACGATTTATCCAGCTGATTAGAGCAGCTTCTCTCTTCTCTCTTATCTAAATAACACACAGGCAGTGTGCATAGAGGGGCCAGAAAGGGTGAGTTCATAGCAGAACCACAACACTGAAGAACTTGGCAGCCTTCCAGACACAGGCCGACAAGTCTGACAGGGGAAAGATACATTGATTTATTACAGAGACTGTCATAGTAGAAAGTGCTGCAGTTAGTCAGAACACATTAGAATAGCTTTTGGAACATGTAGGATGATAAAAAACAGGATGAAATTTTTGTTACGGAGTCTCTTTAAGATTCCTGAGTGCCTGACTTGCTTCTGGAGACCACAGTCTTTACTGAAGTCTCCAGAAGCAAGTCAGGCACTCAGGAATCTTAAAAATGTTTTTTGTTCTGCACCTATTTTGGTCCATACTAATGTTCAGCGACCTTTAATTGTGGAGATTGATGCCTCAGCGTTCCAGACTAATTACACAATCTCACCCCACTTTGGGTCCAGCAAGGGAGCGGGGGTCCCTGAGGGTCAGCAAGGCCATGTGGGCTCGGTGTCTCCCCAGGCTTGCGCAGACAGACTTCCTCTGATATTGCTGAGCAACAAAGACACTCTGTATATGCTCTCCGATGCTGTCTCTGAACCAGTAAGTGGTTGACTGACTCATGCTGAGTCAATAAATAGAGTTGCCTGTTATAGCGTACCTGCTTCCCTTGCTGTTGCCTCCTGCTACTTACCTGATACCTTGTAGTCAGTCAGACCATACTTGACAGTGAACACGCCACTCAGGGTGAAGATTGGGACATAGGGACTGATATAAAGCAGTGGATCGACTGGTCCTTATGCAAACTATCTGCAATCAGGCACTAGGTAAACAGACAGATATAAAAAATAACTCATAGGAGTTGGGTATGTAGGACATTAGTTAACAAAACACTGCAGTATTTCGCATTAAACTGATTTCCTGAACATCAAGGTTTATTCCTTGGAACTGATCCGTACGTTAACCAACACCACTCAGCATGCAAGAGAACAGATCCAGTCTCTATAACTTATGCACCTGAGCTGTTGTCATGCTCCTCCTCTGAGGCAGCAATCTTGTGCCATGGGCTGGCAGGTCTCTCTGAGTCTCCAGCAGCACCATTGTCTCTGGCTGGTCTAGAAATACATTTTTCCATGCTTCCTATCTCTATCTGTTTGACTATGCATTGTACTTACTGCAGGGATAATCCCCACACAGGCTGTTTTGGTGATTGGAGCAACTATGCAACACGACTACGCCATCTGTCATTAACTAAAAGTCTTTCCTCCTGCGGCAGGATATTGGATGAAGTAAATAGATTCAGAGTATGTCTTCTTTTATGCCTTCTTTTAAAGAAGAAGTGACACCCATGCTAACCTAGAAATAAAAAACACGTATATAAGTAGATAAATACTACTTCCACTTACATAACAGATGTATTGTGCTATCCACATAACGATTCCTGTGAATATTATAAACGAAAAGCAGAGAATCCTACTCTAGGCAGTGGCCATCTTGCCAAGCTTAATGCTGACATCATATCCTCCCTGACTCTTGTTTCCCCCCCTCCCTTATCTTGCTCATTGTGTATTCATTAGCTGCCCTCCTCCCAGAGTCTTTTTTTATTTACACATCCAATCACTGAGTCACCTCAGCCTTGCTTGTAAACACAAGTGATCAGCTAGGCAGGGAAATAAATGGAAGAGGAGGAATATATTATAGATAAAAATAACTCCCAGCATTCAACTTTTTGGCACTGTTTGGCACTAGGGCCAGTGCTCCTAAAGTATGTAATAACTCTAAACCATAACAGCAGAAAACGTTTTGAATGCAGGATTAGCATCTTTATCACTTAATACACTCAGACCAGTTGCTGTTGAAATTTGATTTTTATGGTGACAATAGTGCTGGGCGTAATGGAAAAAACTACGCTTACGGATCATTACGCGTAATTTTATGCTATTACGCATTACGGAATTACGGTTACGGCGTAGACATTTATCTATGTTTCATGTCAGTAATTACGCATGGTCCTTACGCAATGGACGCATGGATCAATGTTAGGTAGCCGCTGACTTTAAGGGTTAATAGCAAAGCCCCCTTAATTGCTAAGAGCCTCAAATTTAGAGAATATATTAAGGAGATCAGAAGGAATAAGAGGAAAATTTTTTTTTTCAAAAAGACCTTATAGTTTTTCAGAAAATCGATTTTTAAAGATTTAAAGGAAAAATGTATACATTTAAAAACCCGCCGACTTTAACGGTTAATAGCAAAGCCTGCTTAAAATTTAGGAACACCAAATTCCCAGGGTATATTAAGGGGATCAGTGGGAATAAGAGGATTTTTTTTTTTCAAAAAGACCTTATAGTTTTTGAGAAAATCGATTTTTAAGTTTCAAGGGGAAAATGTCTTTCAAATGCGGAAAATGTCAGTTTTTTTTGCACAGGTAACAATAGTGTATTATTTTCATAGTATCCCCCAAGTGGGAAGAGTTTTACTTACTTCGTTCTGAGTGTGGGAAATATAAAAAAAAACGACGTGGGGTCCCCCCTCCCAGACCTCTTTAACCCCTTGTCCCCCATGCAGGCTGGTATAGCCAGAATGCGGAGCACCGGCCGCGTGGGGCTCCGCACCCTGACTATACCAGCCCGCATGGTCCATGGATTGGGGGGTCTCGGAAGGGGAGGGGCAGCCAAGCCTCCGAGCCCTTGTCCAATCCAAGGACAAGGGGCTCTTCTCCACCTCCGATGGGCGGTGGAGGTGGAGGCCGCAATTTCCTGGGGGGGAGGGTCCATGGTGGCATCTGGGAGTCCCCTTTAAAAAGGGGTCCCCCAGATGCCCACCCCCCCTCCCAGGAGAAATGAGTATAGGGGTACTTGTACCCCTTACCCATTTCCTTTAAGAGTTAAAAGTAAATAAACACACAAACACTTAGAAAAAGTATTTTAATTGAACAAAAAACATAACCACGAAAAAAGTCCTTTAATATTCTTAATTAACCATTAATACTTACCTGTCCCTTTAAATAAATGATCCCTCGCAATAGTCTCGGAAATGTTCTATCAGTTACAATGTAACAAAGTTATTACAATGTAACAACTTTGTTACATTGTAACTACGCCGCACCCGACGTCACTCGCCGCTCAGCCGCCGCATACACTTACGCGTCCTTGCAGGACGCTAAGTCCCCGCCGGTTCCCGCTGTCCACCCCGCCCACATCTATCACCCACAGAGGGGGAGGGGAAAGCTTGGCTGCCCCTCCCCTTCCGAGACCCCCCAATCCATGGACCATGCGGGCTGGTATAGTCAGGGTGCGGAGCCCCACACGGCCGGTGCTCCGCATTCTGGCTATCCCAGCCTGCATGGGGGACAAGGGGTTAAAGAGGTCTGGGAGGGGGGACCCCACGTTGTTTTTTTCTATATTTCCCACACTCAGAACGAAGTAAAACTCTTCCCACTTGGGAGAATCTATGAAAATAATACACTATTGTTACCTGTGCAAAAAAAACTGACATTTTCCGCATTTAAAAGACATTTTTCCCCTTGAAACTTAAAAATCGATTTTCTCAAAAACTATAAGGTCTTTTTGAAAAAAAAAAATGTTTCCTCTTATTCCCACTGATCCCCTTAATATACCCTGGGAATTTGGTGTTCCTAAATTTTAAGCAGGCTTTGCTATTAACCGTTGAAGTCAGCGGCTTTTTTATATTATACGGGAGCGTAATATTACGCGATTACGGCAGACTGTGTAATTTCAATTGGAGTTTACGGTCTTACGCGTAATTTGTTACGCGTAATAACGTAACTTACGGTCTACGCGTAATTAATTACGTGTAATACCGTAACCTTACACGTAACGCTTACGGTGCATTTGTAGTGAATTACGATGCGTAATTACGCTAATGCGTAATTTCAGCCCAGCACTAGGTGACAATACCACTTTAAAGAAAGTTGTAATTTCTTTGAAGTCCAGGAATGCTCCTGGCCCCAAAATGATGATGAGGCTAGATATTATGTAAAAAAAAATATGAAGACCGATCAGCACTGCAACCACCACTACCAAGTAAAGCTCTTTATTGATAACCCATAAAATAACAGAATATGGTTGTGTATGCATACATAGTCAGACTCTGATTTTTATGGATTATTAATAAAAGAGGGTTTTTTTTTGTTTTTGTTTTCGTTTTTTTTTTAATGGTAGTGTCAACTTGCCATTGTATTTCATTTGCTGTAGTCCCACTATTACTGCAGGGAAAATATGTTGCAGCATTTTCCTCATTTTTTTCTGTATGTTTGCTGTTCTGAATTGATTTTGTCTTTTTACGTTGGGTTAATTCTTCAGTGTTTTTCAGCTTATGTAAACATTTGTCAGTTGCAGTGTGCTTTGTCACTAACTGTTTCAGTGAAAACAGCACCACAGTCAAAAGTATAGCTAAAGTAAATGCAATTATTTTAGAAGTATTGAAGTCTTTGTATTCTCGTTTTATTGTACTGTACCAAATTTAGCACTGTGATATATTTAGAGTTTATTGCATCCTTCATTGGTCAGTGCTCATTTTCACCTTGAACAACTCCCAAGTCAATTCCAATGCTATTTTTGATGTACTGGCTAAAGATGGGTACTGAGAACGCTGAATCCTCCAGCTAGACCTGTAAGTGATGTTAAACATAAAGTATAGTTATTTTCCTCAGAATGAAAAGTGACATATTACATTTCAAGATTGACATACAGATTAATCTTAGACTTACTCAATGTGCTGAATGAGAACTGAAGTTAATATAGCTACAGGTCTATGAATAAAAAAAAAATCCAAAATGAGTGATACCACCAGGCACCCAGCTTTTTAGTATCTGGGGCACTTATTTGAATTATGGAGAGTGAAAACATTACCAAAGTGGCTATGAAAAAGTAATGTGACTATAACGTGACTGCATGTACTAACTTGTCTCAGGTTCCGAAAGTAAACAAATGTGACAGTAAATCCAACCTAAACCATTCTGGGCAGTATTTCTAATATAACATACGATTCTTCAAAAGAGAAATTACTGAAGGCAAGCTGTGTCTGTACAGCATTGTTCGCAAATTGTCACCCAATGAATCGTTTCCCGATCCCCAATGGGTGACAATTCTTGCATGTGTGTACGTAGCTTTAATCCTGAAAGATTCTTGTTTAAATGAATATATTTTTGGGTATCCTTACTTAGTTAAAAAGTCCTTTTCTTGTTTAACCCCTTGAGGACCGCAGTGTCAAACCCCCCTAAAGACCAGGCACTTTTTTATTAAATTGGCCACTGCAGCTTTAAGGCCAAGCTGCAGGGCCACATGACACAGCACACAAGTGATTCCCCCCCTCTTTTCTCCCCACCAACAGAGCTCTCTGTTGGTGGGGTCTGATCGCCCCCCTGTGGTTATTTTTTTAAATCAATATTTATGTTTAAATTTTTTAAATAAAAATGACTATTTTTTTCCCTTGTAGCCCTGCTCCCTCCCTCCCTCCGTCAGCCAATCAGCATGATCAGCTGTCATAGACTTCAGCCTATGGGCTTGATTCACAAAGCAGTGCTAACTGTTAGCATGCCTGTGAAAACCCCCTTAGCACGTCTAAACCAGCTTTTCATGCGCAAAACTTTATGCGCGTAAAAATTTACGCGTGCACTGCACAGAGCGCAGGGCGCTCCGCGCGAAGTGCCCATTAAAGCCTATGGGCCCACCGAGCAAGAGATGCGCGCACAGCCAGCACGCGATCTCCTGCAAAACAGAGCCCCAGGACTTTACGCCAATCGCCGTTAGGCAGACCTGGGGCTGCCGCCGCGGCCACGCCCATCGGCGTGAAGGTTAAATAAAAGTTCCTGGGATGAGCTATGTGTGTGTCCTCTAGGTTGTAATGCACAGTAAGTGTCACATTCAAGCCCATCCGACTATTTTCAAGGCTCCCCTCTTGCAGTAGTCTATGGCAAGGCATGGCTGAAACAATACTATTGTACTCCAGATCTTGTAAATCTCCAATTCTTGATTTGGTCTTTTGAGAGATAATTTAAACTAAAACACCTCTGACTAGAAGTGTAAACAGCAACTTGAGCAGTTGACTACCTGTTGTAATGCTAGCCCTGCTTCTGTTTCTTTTGGCAAAGAAATAAATATGTTTTTTCGGCAACAAGCCAACATTAAGCTCCCCACACGTCTAGTGATTTTCATCTGCACCTGTCTCAGATAAAGGTTTGTGATTTTATAGGCTGTCTGAATGCTTTCAAAAGTTTATATGTGTATAAAATCTATATTTTCTGACTGTTTCTAAGCCAAGATTATTTTTAAATTTGCTGAAAAATTAAATGAGGGGTTGTTTTTGTTCTGTGTATAAGCCTTTATCTTCAAAATGCAAAAAAAATGTGCAGTAAGCAGGGATAATGGCAACATTTACATAGACAGAAATGTGTTTACAAGTATGAGGGAATGATAACATGTGTGCTAAAAAAAACAAAAAAAAAACAAAGCACCACCGGCCAAAAAAAGGTTTGAATGGCAATACATACTGTATATGTAGTCTATGCACTGTGTACAGTTCGATGAACATATAAAGTTTTCATCTGGTACATCGTAATGGATAGAACAGATTCACATTTATATCTGTAAGTAGCAGTTCCTTCTTTCTCCTCATGCTGAAGCCATGCTAAAATACACCCTCAGCATTGTGTTCTCCCCTCAAGCCTGGTTCCCTCCCCTGCCCCTCCCTCCCCTGCTCTTTTCCTGCCGGGGGCAAATTACATCTCTTCACTGTGTGTAAGGAGAGGAGAGACAAGAGCACATCTGCAGCCTGTCTTATCCTGTTTGTTTGCTATAATTCTTATTCCAGATGTCTGTATGCCTGCCTGGAATAGATCACATGGACATGGGGTGTGTGTGTGTGTGTGGGGGGGGGGGGGGGGGTTATATACATAAATCCCCCAGCATCCTTTGCATCTATGGTTTGGAAAGAAAAAAAAAATCACCCTGACCAAATTTCACACTGGGGGCGAGGATTTAAAGACCATGTGTGGAAAACCTACCTGGTGATGAGAAAATCATACACTATTATGTGTGATTTTATATATCTTGGCAACTTACTAGGTTTAAAGCAAGCTGTAATTTATAATTTAGGTACTCTTTAATAATCAAAGTTAAAAGTTAAAGGATTCTTCTATATATATTATCTAGAATTTTAAATTAAAGAACTTTATAAATAGAAGCAAATTATCATTTAACCAAGATCTTAACCAACCACTGTGAAATCAATACGCACTCAGTTCATCAAGGATATCTTTGGTACAGAGCACTGACAGTTGTTTTAATTGAGCATAAATCAATATTGAACCAAAACTATAATACAATATACTGTGGTTGTAAGAATTTAATACTGCTCGCACTATCCAAACAAGTCTATTCCAATTAATTATATTTTAAGGCATTATATTCTTGCTTTTGGGGGATGAATATAGATTAAATGTAATTACATGTTCACTGCATGCTAGTGAGCATTACATTTTTCAGGTAAAGTCCTTGGAGAACTTTAATATTCTTCTTTGCATAATGACCCGTAGTGTTATTTCCTATGAATATTTCAATTAAGTGTCTTGCTGACTAAGTAAATCTTGGGTATATTTCTGGAAAAAAAATATACGGGTGCTTCCATTAAGCAGCTTATTCTTTATAACAGTGGGAGCGGAAATTAACTCCAGCAAACCAAATATTATTACACATTTTACCCATTTTATTTTCATTTTCTTCCTACACTGTCCTGGATAGCAAATGTAAATGGTAACTCAAGGAATATGATCTTCCATAACTCTGCCAATATTTATTTGCAACAGCAGCATAAATAGATCTCATGGGTCTCATGTTGACAACTTGATAGATCAGTTCTGACTCCATCATGGTGATTTATTAAAAATAATGCACAAGGCATGGATGTGAACTGAACCTGTATTCACTGTAAACATCCAGTTCCGTGCAGAGAAGCTACTGAAAATTCCCCATGCACATCACAAGGGTTTTTTTCCTTACTGTTTTCACTGCGCAGTGCATCTCCCTTAGTAAGTCAGCCACAGTATCTTTCTCTTCCCACATACTACATGTTAATAAGAACCCTAGTCCTTTTTCTTACATAAATATAGTTGCTCTTGAAATGATAACGAGATAAATCTCTTTTAAGACTGTGTCCCAAGGAGCCCTACAGTTCCTGTAGTGCATTGGTTTGTAACCTTTTGTATGCACTCTGCATTGGTTCAATACACAAACTATGGTAAGAATGCTTCCCTGCAAGTTGGGAAAGTATGTAAGCAGGGAACTGAACATGAGACACTCTCAAACTATAAGAATTTATAAAATTCTTCTCCTCAATGTTAAAATAAAGTATGTTCGGCTGTTCTTCCTGAGACAACTGAAGAAGTTTGGAATGCCATGAGAACTGATGACCAGCTTCTACACTGCCACTACCCATCCTCCTCTCCTTCATTATCGCCTCTTATGCAGGCGCATCTGCAAGTGACAGGTACAGATATCATAGAGTAATCAACACTGCAGAGAAGATCATTGGAGCACCCCTGTCATTATTGGACCAACTCAACACCTCTAGGCTGAGGACCAGGGCCAACAGGATTTTAAAGGATCCCTCTCACTCAGGCAGCCGTTTCTTCAACCACCTCCCGTCGGGCCACTGGTACAGAACCATTCCCACCAAACCTCCAGACACAGGAACACCATCTTCCCCTAAGTTGTCCTTCTCCTGACAACTAGCCCCCTTTCCAGAAAAAAACCTAACCTCCCTCACTCATCTACTCGTATATTTTGCCTTGTCCTACTGAACCTATGCCTTATTACCTATATGTATGTCTCAATGTTCTTGAGTCGCTGTCTGTCAATTGCACTACCTGTTAATTTGCAATGTGTCTTGTGAAACGCACTATTACTATTGCCGTGTGCACCACAAATAATACCAAGTGCTATAATTATCGTACTTGATTAATAAAGATGACTGAGTTTGATTTTGATTCTGATGTTAAAATTAAGTAACTCCCATTATCAAATTTGTACTCTACTGGATTAGACTTTATTTTTTTATGACTTATGCTGGGTACACACTATACAATTCCCCGTCCAATTGATGGGCAATCTGACAAGAAGTCCACAGGAAGCTGACAATAGCGGAGATACGGCCACAACAGCAAGCGGCATGGCGGCTATCTCCGCATCACAGCCGGCGGTTTCCGCCACGCAGTTACACGCTGCTGCTTTGACTGGTCCTTCTATTGCTCATAGACTAAGGGCTATGCGTGCAAGCGCCAGATGACAGGACCTTTATGCAACTAGAAGGGGAGTCAGCTGATCAGGCGATCAGCTGACTCCAGCTATGCTCTAGATTGGCTAAGTGACTGGGGCGGCGCTGTGGAGCGCTTGCAGTATATATAGGACAGGCCATTCAGTTGCTCCGCGTCTGCTGTTGCAAATGCTACGTGTTAGCACTCAGACCTAGTCAGATCCCAAAGTGTGCTAGAACCAGCTGAAGCTGGGGATCCACACTTAGCCAGATTCTGTTGATAGCTTAACCACTTGAGGACCACAGTCTTTTCGCCCCTTAAGGACCAGAGCCTTTTTCTCCATTCAGACCACTGCAGCTTTCACGGTTTATTGCTCGCTCATACAACCTACCACCTAAATGAATTTTACCTCCTTTTCTTGTCACTAATACAGCTTTCTTTTGGTGCTATTTGATTGCTCCTGCGATTTTTACTTTTTATTATATTCAGCAAAAAAGACATGAATTTTGGCAAAAAATGATTTTTTTTAACTTTCTGTGCTGACATTTTTCAAATAAAGTAAAATTTCCTATACATTTGAGCGCTAAAGTTATTCTGCTACATGTCTTTGATAAAAAAAAAACATTCAGTGTATATTTATTGGATTGGGTAAAAGTTATAGCGTTTACAAACTATGGTGCCAAAAGTGAATTTTCCCATTTTCAAGCATCTCTGACTTTTCTGCGCACCTGTCAGGTTTCATGAGGGGCTAAAATTCCAGGATAGTACAAATACCCCCCAAATGACCCCATTTTGGAAAGAAGACATCCCAAAGTATTCAGTGAGAGACATGGTGCGTTCATAGAAGATTTTATTTTTTGTCACAAGTTAGCGGAAAATGACACTTTCTGACAAAAAAGAAAAAAAAAAAGTTTCCATTTCTTCTAACTTGCGACAAAAAAAAATGAAATCTGCCACGGACTCACTATGCTCCTCTATGAATACCTTGAAGTGTCTACTTTCCAAAATGGGGTCATTTGTGGGGTGTGTTCACTGTCCTGGCATTTTGGGGGTGCCTAATTGTAAGCACCCCTGTAAAGCCTAAAGATGCTAATTGGACTTTGGGCCCCTTAGCGCAGTTAGGCTTCAAAAAAGTGCCACACATGTGGTATTGCCGTACTCAGGAGAAGTAGTATAATGTGTTTTGGGGTGTATTTTTACACATACCCATGCTGGGTGGGAGAAATATCTCCGTAAATGACAATTTTTTATTTTTTTTTACACACAATTGTCTATTTATAGAGATATTTCTCCCACTCAGCATGGGTATGTGGAAAAATACACCCCAAAACACATTATACTACTTCTCCTGAGTACGGCGATACCACATGTGTGGCACTTTTTTGCACCCTAACTGCGCTAAGGGGCCCAAAGTCCAATGAGTACCTTTAGGATTTCACAGGTCATTTTGAGAAATTTGGTTTCAAGACTACTCCTCACGGTTTAGGGCCCCTAAAATGCCAGGACAGTATAGGAAACCCACAAATTACCCCATTTTAGAAAGAAGACACCCCAAGGTATTCCGTTAGGAGTATGGTGAGTTCATAGAAGATTTTTTTTTTGTCACACGTTAGCAGACATTGATTTTAATTGTTTTTTTCACAAAGTGTCATTTTCCGCTAACTTGTGACAAAAAATAAAATCTTCTATGAACTCACCGTACTCCTAACGGAATACCTTGGGGTGTCTTCTTTCTAAAATGGGGTCATTTGTGGGATTCCTATACTGCCCTGGCATTTTAGGGGCCCTAAACCGTGAGGAGTAGTCTTGAAACCAAATGTCGCAAAATGACCTGTGAAATCCTAAAGGTACTCATTGGACTTTGGGCCCCTTAGGGTGCAAAAAAGTGCCACACATGTGGTATCGCCGTACTCGGGAGAAGTATTATAATGTGTTTTGGGGTGTATTTTTACACATACCCATGCTGGGTGGGAGAAATATCTCTGTAAATGACAATTATTTGATTTTTTTTACACACAATTGTCCATTTACAGAGAGATTTCTCCCACCCAGCAAGGGTATGTATAAAAATACACCCCAAAACACATTATACTACTTCTTCTGAGTACGGCGATACCACATGTGTGACACTTTTTTGCAGCCTAGGTGCGCTAAGGGGCCCAACGTCCTATTCACAGGTCATTTTGAGGCATTTGTTTTCTAGACTACTCCTCACGGTTTAGGGCCCCTAAAATGCCAGGGCAGTATAGGAACCCCACAAGTGACCCCATTTTAGAAAGAAGACACCCCAAGGTATTCTGTTAGGAGTATGGTGAGTTCATAGAAGATTTTTTTTTTTGTCACAAGTTGTCGGAAAATGACACTTTGTGAAAAAAAACAATACATATCAATTTCCGCTAACTTGTGACAAAAAATAAAATCTTCTATGAACTCACCGTACTTCTAACGGAATACCTTGGGGTGTAGTCTTTCCAAAATGGGGTCACTTGTGGGGTTCCTATACTGCCCTGGCATTTTAGGGGCCCTAAACCGTGAGGAGTAGTCTTGAACCCAAATGTCTCAAAATGACCTGTGAAATCCTAAAGGTACTCATTGGACTTTGGGCCCCTTAGCACAGTTAGGCTGCAAAAAAGTGTCACACATGTGGTATCGCCGTACTCAGAAGAAGTAGTATAATGTGTTTTGTGGTGTATTTTTACATATAACCATGCTGGGTGGGAGAAATATCTCTGTAAATGACACATTTTTGAATTTTTTTACATACAATTGTCCATTTACAGAGAGATTTCTCCCACCCAGCATGGGTATGTGTAAAATTACACCACAAAACACATTATACTACTTCTCCTGAGTATGGCGATACCACATGTGTGACACTTTTTTGCAGCCTAGGTGCGCTAAGGGGCCCAACGTCCTATTCACAGGTCATTTTGAGGCATTTGTTTTCTAGACTACTTCTCACGGTTTAGGGCCCCTAAAATGCCAGGGCAGTATAGGAACCCCACAAGTGACCCCATTTTAGAAAGAAGACACCCCAAGGTATTCCGTTAGGGGTATGGTGAGTTCGTAGAAGATTTTATTTTTTGTCACAAGTTAGTGAAAAATGACACTTTGTGAAAAAAACAATAAAAATCCAATTTCCGCTAACTTTTCACAAAAAATAAAATCTTCTATGAACTCATCATACACCTAACAGAATACCTTGGGGTGTCTTCTTTCTAAAATGGGGTCACTTGTGGGGTTCCTATACTGCCCTGGCATTTTAGGGGCCCTAAACCGCGAGGAGTAGTCTAGAAAACAAATGCCTCAAAATGACTGTTCAGGGGTATAAGCATCTGCAAATTTTGATGACAGGTGGTCTATGAGGGGGCAAATTTTGTGGAACCGGTCATAAGCAGGGTGGCCTCTTAGATGACAGGATGTATTGGGCCTGTTCTGATGGATAGGAGTGCTAGGGGGGTGACAGGAGGTGATTGATGGGTGTCTCAGGGGGTGGTTAGAGGGGAAAATAGATGCAATCAATGCACTGGGGAGGTGATCGGAAGGGGGTCTGAGGGGGATCTGAGGGTTTGGCCGAGTGATCAGGAGCCCACACGGGGCAAATTAGGGCCTGACCTGATGGGTAGGTGTGCTAGGGGGTGACAGGAGGTGATTGATGGGTGTCTCAAGGTGTGATTAGAGGGGGGAAATAGATGCAAGCAATGCACTGGCGAGGAGATCAGGGCTGGGGTCTGAGGGCGTTCTGAGGTGTGGGCGGGTGATTGGGTGCCCTAGGGGCAGATTAGGGTCTAATCTGATGGGTAACAGTGACAGGTGGTGATAGGGGGTGATTGATGGGTGATTAGTGGGTGTTTAGAGGAGAGAAGAGATGTAAACACTGCACTTGGGAGGTGATCTGATGTCGGACCTGCGGGCGATCTATTGGTGTGGGTGGGTGATCAGATTGCCCGCAAGGGGCAGGTTAGGGGCTGATTGATGGGTGGCAGTGCCAGGGGGTGATTGATGGGTGGCAGTGACAGGGGGTGATTGATGGGTGATTGATAGGTGATCAGTGGGTTATTACAGGGTATAACAGATGTAAATATTGCACTGGCGAATTGATAAGGGGGGGTCTGAGGGCAATCTGAGCGTGTGGGCGGGTGATTGGGTGCCCGCAAGGGGCAGATTAGGGTCTAATCTAATGGGTAACAGTGACAGGTGGTGATAGGGGGTGATTGATGGGTGATTGATGGGTAATTAGTGGGTGTTTAGAGGAGAGAATAGATGTAAACACTGCGCTTGGGTGGTGATCTGATGTCGGACCTGCGGGCGATCTATTGGTGTGGGTGGGTGATCAGATTGCCCGCAAGGGGCAGGTTAGGGGCTGATTGATGGGTGGCAGTGCCAGGGGGTGATTGATGGGTGGCAGTGACAGGGGGTGATTGATGGGTGATTGACAGGTGATCAGTGGGTTATTACAGGGAATAACAGATGTAAATATTGCACTGGCGAATTGATAAGGGGGGGTCTGAGGGCAATCTGAGCGTGTGGGCGGGTGATTGGGTGCCCGCAAGGGGCAGATTAGGGTCTAATCTGATGGGTAACAGTGACAGGTGGTGATAGGGGGTGATTGATGGGTGATTGATGGGTAATTAGTGGGTGTTTAGAGGAGAGAAGAGATGTAAACACTGCATTTGGGAGGTGATCTGATGTCGGATCTGCGGGCGATCTATTGGTGTGGGTGGGTGATCAGATTGCCCGCAAGGGGCAGGTTAGGGGCTGATTGATGGGTGGCAGTGACAGGGGGTGATTGACGGGTGATTGACGGGTGATTGACAGGTGATTGACAGGTGATCAGGGGGGATAGATGCATACAGTACACGGGGGGGGGGTCTGGGGGGGGGGTCTGGGGAGAATCTGAGGGGTGGGGGGGTGATCAGGAGGGAGTAGGGGGCAGATTAGGGACTAAAAAAAAATAGCGTTGACAGATAGTGACAGGGAGTGATTGATGGGTGATTAGGGGGGTTATTGGGTGCAAACAGTGGTCTGGGGGGTGGGCAGGGGGGGGTCTGAGGGGTGCTGTGGGCGATCAGGGGGCAGGGGGGGGGGAATCAGTGTGCTTGGGTGCAGACTAGGGTGGCTGCAGCCTGCCCTGGTGGTCCCTCGGACACTGGGACCACCAGGGCAGGAGGCAGCCAGTATAATAGGCTTTGTATACATTACAAAGCCTATTATACACTTTCCGTGCGGCGATCGGGCAGCTAGTAACCCGCCGGCGCTTCCGAACGGCCGGCGGGTTACAGCGAGCGGTGGGCGGAGCCAGTCCCCGGCGGCTGATCGCGTCACAAATGACGCGATCACCGCATAGCCACTCCCGCAGCTGCCCCCGCCGATGGGCGTATTGCGGTCGTTTGGGCCCGGACTTTGCCGCCGCCCATCGGCTGGGGGCGGTCCTTAAGTGGTTAAAGTACTAATTATTATTATTATTATTATTGATTTATAAAGCGCCAACATATTCCGTGGCACTGTACAAAGTAAGAAACAAACATGGAGTACATAATAATACAGACACTGTACACCAATATACAAGATACATAATTAGTGACAAAATACAAAGAATGATACAAAATACAAATTATCGAATTGGTAATGACAGTGATAAAATTAACATGATAAATAAAATGTATAATTGTTACCAAGACACAAAATTGTATTATTTGTTATGACCTTCTGCTAGCCTGACTACTCTTCTGTTTACTGATTCTGTACCTTTGCCTATCTGATATAGTTGCCGAAACACTACTCTGATCTAGCTTTCTGTCTCTGTACCGTATCTGTCCGCTCATTGCCAAACCTGCTTGTCTGACTCTCCTATCCTCACCAGTGGGCCTAGTCACTGGTGAGGGATTTTCTGCCAGTATCACCTGCTTCACTGGTGAATACTAGCTGCAGTACTATCTGAATCACCTGCCCCTCAGGTGGTCAGTAGCTGCAGTACAGTCTGAATCACCTGCTTCTCAGGAGATCACTAGCTGCAGTGCTATCTGAATCACCTGCTCCTCAGGTAGTCAGTAGCTGCAGTACAGTCTGAATCACCTGCTTCTCAGGAGATTACTAGCTGCAGTACTCTCTGAATCACCTGCTCTTCAGGTGGTCAGTTGCTGCAATACAGTCTTTATCACCTGCTCTTCAGGTGAATAGTCACTACAGTACTATCCTCTCTACCTGCCCCTCAGGTGATAGTGGCTACAGTACAGTCTGAATCACCCATTCCTCGGGTGATCAGTACACTTGTTGTAACATTGTTCCACCCGCTCCTCGGGTCAACTATCTCACAATTGTCTGTATCTCCAGCTTGCTGGAGTTTGTATTCCTGTGTTACATAGATATACTCCTACCTCCCAGCTCCTCTGGGAATAGCGAGTATCTCTATCATTACTGTTGCACCAAACACGTAGCCTCACATTGGTTGTCCTGGTCCTGGCTATACCAGTATTATTGGTGATTCTGCAGATCACACATAATCAGGTATAGCGTCTGTGGTATTGGTGATACTGCAGATCACCAATAATCAGAGAAATCTGTTCTCGCTGACACCAATTGTTACAGTAATCAACACTGTCACTAAATAGTGTTTGTTTGTTTGTTTTTTTCACTTATCTCTACAGCATACCTCACTACCTGCTCTCTGGATCCTATCTGCTCTTATCTTAACCCCCATCTCTCCAACTCCTTCATTTGTGTTTAACCATTCTTTTCAACCTCCTCCTCTAGTGTCTCCACCACACTACCCTCTAGATAGTAAGCCCGCAACAACAGGGTCCTCCCCCTTGTGTTTCCTGCTTCTGTTGTACTTTATCAAATGAACATGCAGTGGTAATGTTTCAGGCCACCCTTTTACTTTGTATGTATTTGTACTTTTGCTGCTGGATGCCCTGATCATAGTGTACATTGAACAACTCATTTACTTATTGTTTGTTTTTGAACTCTGTACAGTGCTACAGAGTATGTTGACGCCATATAAATAATACATCTTTGTTAGAATGTAAATATACTTGAATTCTAGGCCTCAGGTACTAAAGTCTAGTAAAGACTTGAGATGCAAATTCTCTTTAAGCATAGTTTCTCGGAGAGAAATTATGCAGTCATTTACAAGAAACATGTCCCTCTAGAAGGACACATGATATCTTTTCAGATCTAACTGTACCAACCATTAGACGCCGAAACGGTAAACAAAACCGATACTTGTAAAACATTGCATTCCTTGCATCTAGGTCATAAAGCAAAGTATATAAGATGATGATGTGGGTCACATGCCCATGCCCGCCAATTGTAGGCTTGGGGGTATGGTTTGGGTGATGTCAGAATTTAACTCTTTGATGTTCATATAAAATAGGTAGACAGGATGGCAGAGATTACTTTACTTTATTTTGTCTTCTGCATGCTATCCTGCTCTCTACGCTTCCTAGTTAGAATAATAGCTTCATGTCTGTATGCTGTAAATATATGTGATATACATAGGACATTGGAAAGACTGTTTATACTCTGAAGAAATCAACATGTAACAAAAGATGCCCGATTGCTAAATAAACCCCTTAAAGGGGAAGGTGTCTGTCTCTGCTCTATCTCCTATATGCTGTCGCTGTGAGTTGCAGCTCTAATGAGTTGCTGGTGCCAGAGTAAAAGGTGTGTTGTGCTGTTGCCAATAGCAACCAACATATAGGTTCTTACAATCTTAACACTGTATTTATTACAAAAGAGTGAACATGCCTCACTCTCAGCAGCAATTATGACCACATAGCATTAATTAACACAGGTCACAATTCACTAAGATCATGCTAGCGATAATATGGCAAGTGAAAACATCACCCACATCAATCTGTATTTTAAGTGTTAATTCACAAGAAACTTGCCTTATTAACTAAGCTTTCATAGTAAGAGTGTTATCTTATCAATCCAGTCCTTAGGTTATCATCACCTCTGTAGTTATTCTCACAAGCAGTAGATCGGGAGGGGAGGGGCACATGTAAACAGGATGTAGCTCCACCTCTCCTGCTGTGTCTCCTGCCAGGTGATTACAAACACCCTGCAGCTTTGTATGGCAGTCAGGGAAGGTGAAAGAGAGAGAGTGGCTGTGTTTCTGTGCAGCTGTGTGTCTGTGGGGCTATGTCTCTGTTTGGCAGTATCTCTCTGTGGCTGTGCTTGTGTGTAGCTGTGTCTCTCCGTGGCTGTGTTTGTTTGTGGCTGTGTGTGTGTGTGTATGTGTGTGTGTGTCTGTGTGTGTCTGTGTGTTTGTGGCTGGGTATATATACGCTTCATGTCTCTCTCATCCCCCCTCTCTGTATGCTTGCTGCAATGTATTGCTCTCTATGCAAAGTCCACTTCTGCTTAAAATACTTAAAATTAAAGCAGATAGTTCAGAATCCCTCACTTTACATTGCAGTCTCTTGTAACACTCATCTTAATGACAGCTCAGGCCAGGTGATAATTCCTCACACACTTTACAGTTGTTATTACTTCCATTCCTCTCTGTGAATAAACATCCAGTTTTTAAGTTTAGGATTCAGTGGTTAATTTAAGGATACAATTGTCAACGTTAGGAATCACTCCTTAACTTAAGGACATAATCCATATTTTAAGGATTGCATGAGGTAAATTGTTTTGTAAATACTCAATGATTTATTACCATGGTGATAACAGTAAAAACAGCTTAGAATCATTATTTAAGACAGGAGATAAGCTTAGTGAATTGTGGCCATTGTCCTTAAAATTTATATGCACTCACCAGTACAATTTTTTTGTTGCTTTGACTGATTGGCAAGCAGTAATTCACACAAATTATATATATATTTTTTTTTTGTAGACAAAGCTGACTTACATTGTGTAGTATTTTTTCCCAAGAATAATTTTGTGTTCTATGCATTTTAAAGGAAAACAGAAGAAGAAAAAAATACATTGTTTCTTTATGTATAATAAAAAAAGGTGCTACTGTATATAAAAACCATATTTATCTTTTTTTTTTAGTAACTTCAAACAAACACACGAGGGAAGCACTCTTGCTTGGCAATATACCTTATATTGTACACAACAGTACATAAACGTTTTCGAGCTACACGCTACTCCTCCGGTGTACAGCAAATAACAGCATAGAACTCCAATATATACACTATCCATCCCACAACCACACCCATAGCTGGGGTACACACCCTAATCGTGACTTAACCCTTAATTATACAAAAGTAACCAATGTAATAAGGGAACTACCAGGGTACCGCCAGGGTACCGCCAGTCTATAGTAGATGACGCATGCGCAACTACACGAAAAGGATGTGAAAAAATTGACTGTGGGAAAACCCCAGTGTTTTCCGCAGACACAAGTGTGGCCTCTCTCTAACTGTACTGTGCCTCTCTCACAGCAGTCCTCTGTTACCTCACATCTTTGTTCTGAGGCGGCAGGAGCTACTGTGAGAGGTCACCCAAATTTGGGCGAAGTGCACGCTGATAAATTGGGCAACCAAGTAAAACGCTGCTAATATTGGCTGAAATAGTAAATTTTGTTGCCAAATTGTCCTGATAAAATAGCGGCCGAAGGGACAGCCCACTATAGAAACTGCTGCTATAAATATAGACGCTATAAATATAAAAATAGGAAGCGCCACCACACCTGCTAGTTATAGATGCAGTTTCTGTAGTGGGCGGTCTTGGTGCCCATTATTTTACTTTTATAGCTGCTTGCAGCGGCCTTTTACATAGGCACCCATCAGTGTTAGGCATAGATGGGGAGGACTAGTGTTAGGAGTCTGTGTGGGGTGGCTGGGGTTAGGCTAAATATAGTGTTAAGCATAAACAGGGCATATCTATAATCACACCATGAGGAAAAATTGGCGCAAAAATGACAGTAATGGGCATTAAATAATGTCAGTACAATATCGGTAAATTTACTGATATTCTATTATCCACTATAGTAGAATAGCGGTAATTTAACCGATATTCTGCTATTACCCACTGTACGCTCACCTGAACCCTCCACTAACTATGCCTTACCCTAACCACCCCTCAATAACTCCTAACCCTAACCATCCACCACCTACTCCTAACACTAACCAGTGCCTATCTAAAAGAACTGCAAAAAAGCCATAGAAGCACCTTGAGAATAATGGATTGCTGTGTATCCCATTTGTTATCAAATTACGTATATGTGACCTCAAATTAATCATAATAAGTTGTAGAATAAATTGTGATGTGTCTTATAGCTTGAACCCCTGTTACATAAAAAACAGGTAGTGACAAACTCAAACCATTATGAAAAAAAGTAATTTTAAAAGTTATGGTCAACCTTGGGAAAGTTTCAGCAAACTTACATGAGTCAGTAGCTTACAAAACACCCACTTTTGAGTTTTGAATAGCCCTGGCATGCTGGATGCCCAGATAGTTATACGATGACATATATGGGGCATCCTTTTAACCGTGACAAGTTGTAGAATACATTTTAGGGTTTTTTGGGTTGAAGACTATGTCTTATGAATTACTTTTAGTGACAAACTGAAACAAAAACCAAACTGAACCATTCTTTTCATATATTCGGTACCAAAATAAAAATCTCGCAAAAATAAAACAAAAGTGACAGAATTTAAAACAGAATACATAAATCGTTTCCTTAGAGACTCCGCTTTTTTAATATGTATGCCATAAGGGTATATTACTGTTATTTTTGCAAATGAGGGCTTGTAATTATTGCTATGGTACAATGTTAAAACAAGAAACACAACACAGAAAAAAATACACCTTTACTTCCAAATAATATATTATCCCCATGCATTGCATTAGGGACATAATTTAAATATTGGCATTACCAGGACAAATGGGCAAATTGAATGTGTGCATTTTGTCTAGAATATAATGTAATGAAGAACAGAGGTGCCAACAGGATAAAATCAGTTCTTAAAACTTTAAACATTGTTTAGGAGGCAGTGGTGGACTTACCCCCTGCAAGCAGACACAAAAACTGTGTATTCAAAACAATCAAATTTATTGGTACACTCCAGGGGTTTTTGCAACGCATTTCACAGGTATATTCCCGCTTCCTCAGGCAATAAAAAATAGGAGTACACACAGTACAGTCTCAAGGTCACGATAAGCGCCTCTGTGTCTTTTTACATATTTTGTCTAGAATAACATTGTTTATATTAACACTATAGGGGTTTGAGTTGGAGAAAAAGTGTATTTTTTTATTTTTTTCCCTCGTCTTCCCCTAAAAATGCATAGAAAATAATGTAATTACTGAAAAAAAATACCACCCCGCATATATCATGTAGATGTGATGAGTAGTGATAAAGTTATTGATGAATTAATGGGAGGAGTGCTAAAATGTGAAAATTGCTCGGATGCATAAGGTGAAAAAACACTGAAGGCTGAAGTGGTTATAGACTTGCCTGGTACTCTAGTTTCACCCCCTCCCCCATGCAGAGATCAGTGGCAGCAAACATGATGGGTAAGTATCCTCTCATCTCTTTCTGTACCAGTGGTGAGCAGTATTCCATGCCAGCACTTCAGCCAACCTCATACTGCCACAATTACTGAGTCCCTGCTTAATGACATTATCAAGCTGACACCTGGTACATGTGACTTACCAGACTGGCCACAGTCCTGGTTGTAGGAGTGGACTGTAATCATCAGTGGAACAGGGGAGGTGAGATCATCCTTACCTTGGCAATGCTTATAGTTGCTGGCCTATGCAAGGAGTTGGGGGAGGGTTACAGCGGGTATCAGACTCCAGGAAGTTCTTCTCTGGTTAGGCTGGTTATAAACCCAGGGGGAAATGAGCACAGGTGTGTACTACTATGCGCGCTCTGCACACATATGAATATCTATGCCTGATATAGGTTAACAGCAGTGGAGGCAGTACAGAATATGTAAACTTACAAATGCAGGTTATATGCATTTGCTGTCCCTTTTTTAGAGGCATTTTATTGAGGCTTTACACTGCTTCCAAGTAATGTGTGAGCCATGGTTAGCTTGTATTTGGAGTATATAGGAGCAAGACATTTTATTGAATTCTTTTTCTCCTTCCAAATTATTCAGCCAAAAGTAAAAATTAGACACAGCTATCTATTTTCATTTCTTACGAATTTGTATTTTTCTTGGCGTTCTACCTTGAATGGAAAACCATAAACAGGCAAAATATGTGTGCAAAGGTGGACAGAATATTCTGTTTATATAATTTTGTCCAAATATATGCATTTTCCTAAAAATATAATTGTCCAAGATTTGTCACCATGAAAAATGTTCCTGACGGAATGAGGTCATTCCCATTCAAACAAAGGAAATGTAGTGTTGTAACATTTATTTGCATTTTTGTTTGGCTAGCCCAAATTGCTACATTTTTTTCACATTGTGGTTCAGATAACTAGAAAAGGTGTTTTATTTTCTATTTTTAACAAATGTACTTTTTTGATTATAAAGTTATTGCTGCAGAAGAAGCTTTAGATCATACAGCTTGCCTACCAATGCATTAAAGTCTGATTTTAAGAGACAATTGCATATTATGGAGGAGTGTTACTCGACTATGCCTCTGTCTGGTTAAAAGAGGACAACAGGGTCTCATATTTGAACACCATTGCAATCAATAAAAAACATTTGTGAAGGTTATATACTGGATTCTGGAGAGCAACTACAGCAGATGAATGCATCAAACTAGCCCCGAAGACTACCAAAGGTCTCAAGAATATTGTGCTATATGCAAAAGAACACCACACTATGGCTATCATTCATAAAAGCATGTGCAGTAAAAAAAAATCTGTGTGGGAAAATATCACATTCGGTATTTTAGACTTCTGTGTGCTAATTTATAAACATTTTTACAGCTGTGATATAAATGCGGTGTGTTCCCGAAGCCCAGCTTTCGGTAACATTATTACAACATTCTCTGTGCAGAGACAGCATTACAATGAAAGAGGCATCCCCAAATTCCCTATAACTGTGCATTTTTTGTTATACTGCCTCTCCTTACCCTGAATCTGCTTTGAATCTATCTATTAGTCTTTCTAAACAATCTATCTAATTGCCACAGCTTAGAAGAACTTCAAGAAACTTTACACATGCATGCTTTCTGATGTGAAATAAATCTGAAAACAGGTACCCAAGAGGTTAAAAACCATGAAGAATTGGTGGAACAGGAATTCCAGAAAATGATTGGGACAAAAAGGGAGGAGCTTAGAAGAGGCCGATCGCCACGTAAAAAAAGTGGGATCAGGCCTGATAAGAAGGATCCCATTCGATTTATTACAGCCTATGGGGCCCACTGGTATCCACTACAGAGAGTGTTGCAAAAACACTGGGGTATCCTACTACTAGATAGAATGATAAGAAAGCCCCGAATCTAAAGAACAAATTAGTGAGATCTGAGTTTGTGAGTAAAAAGAAAGAAACATGGTTAAATAAATTCCCTCAAAAATTTGGAATGTTTAGCTGTGGAGATTGTAATGTGTGTGGCCTTGTGGAGAGAACAAAAGAGTTCTCCAATGCAAAGGGTACTAGGTCCTTTGAGATTAGGGACAACATAAATTGTAATTCAGAAAGAGTGGTATACTGCATTAAATGCCCGTGCAATCTATTGTACATTGGGAAAACGAAACGACGTCTGGGCACCCGTATTGGGGAGCATATGAAAAACATTGAAAAAGCAGAAAAAGACAGTCCGCTGGGGACACATTTTGCCCGTTTCCATAATAGAGATCCCACAGTGCTAAGATTTAAAGGTATTATAAAACAAAAACTGCCCCATAGAGGAGGTGACATTGAAAACGATTTATACAAAATTGAAGCAACCTGGATCTACCGTCTGGGGACAAGAATATCAGACGGTTTGAACTCAGACTTAAATATGGTGTATTTCTTGAAGTAAGGATGGGGATATAGTGAAGAACAAACAGGATTGGTTTAATATGTGCCGCTGAGAAAAAGGACTTGATATTTGAAGGAAAAGATAATAGCTCTTTATGCCCTTAGTTCGACTGAAATAAAGATGGTGGATTGTGAAACAGGGAGGAGCCAGGAAGCCGAGAATGATGGCCTCTATAAGGAGGCATTGCTGCTGATAGAGCCAAACCCCACACACTTTGAGAAAGCCCCGTGGGCGGTGTGAAACGCGTCAGTGGGCGGGGCTAGGCAGACGCATGTGAGCGCTCACTACCCGGGACGCCGAGCTGCACCATCGACCTCTGCTGGGAGATGTTATGAGACCGGAGCAGGAAGCGTGGGAGGTGATGCGACATGAGCATCGGGCGGCTGCTGACAAGGAAAAGCCCTGAGCGTAGCTAACTCTGAAGCCCGCTGAATCTGCAGGAAGGTCGTGAGTAACATGTCAGCATATGGCAATCATCACACATGGAAGTATACAGTGCAATAGTGAATGTGGTTGATACCGCTGAGCTGTCTGAGAAGCAGTGGACTGGGATCTTTTGCTGGCTAGCACATGTCAATTGTATTGAGGAGATTTGACCTGTAGAAATATGGAGATGAGAAAGGAAAGTGATTGATGTCTCTATAGTGGCTATATCCCCATCGCTATGCAGGCTTGATAGGTCATTTAAATCAGAGGAAATCCAAGGACTGGCCGGTTGCAGCAGAAGAAGAAAGAAGTTTCAATCTTACAGCAACAGTGCACTGTTGCTGGAGTGTGAATGAGGAGGCCTCGTGGTGTGCGCCTGGTGGAGGGCCCACAATTGTCCAGACATGATTGGATATACCGGTTGATTTGCATAGGCGTTATGCTAGGCGATTAATACGGTGTTATACCATGATGGGGACAGTGGGAAATTAGAAGAGCTCACATGTTACAGCTTTGGTTTTAGAGTTTTAGATGTAGTGTGAACCATGTTTTGTATAATGTTTTGCAGGCTGTAAATTAAAATTATAGAAGCACATGAACACACTTTGGTTTGAAGTTTGTGTATGAAGGTTAAAAACACAGCCTAAGGTATTCACAGGAAGCCTTGTTTTTCCCCTCTCCCTGCTGCTGCCTGGGAGATCTGTCCACATTAACTTTGCCATTATAGCTCTCTTATCACCTCTGCTAAGCAGGCGGTATTCTCCGTGCCATTACCGCCTGTTCTAATCTTTATGAATTGACATTTACTGACATGTGTTGAGTTAATCATCGCATCAGGTGGTAATTTATCTCACTGCTCGGGAATTTCAGCTTTTCATGCGGTAACTGCTTTTATGAATTGAGATTTCGCTAAGTGCTCTGTAAAGTCTGCTGTTTTCTGCATTACCGCATGCGGTAATGCTTTATGAACGATAGCCATTATAGCAATGGGAAAGGGTTATTTAATGCAGTTTCAAGGACAACATTGGAATGACATAAAACCTTAGGTTATCAGTGTCCTGGAATCACTTAATGCTAAATGTGGGGCTAAGGAATCACTAAGGGTAATTTCAGGAGTTCCTCACAGCAATACAGTCAATACATAGATCTCTGTCAACATTTTTTTTTAAATCTACTTTTTATAAACAGTATCAGGAGCGTCCCTAAATTAAAATGCTATTTTATGTAATTTGAGGCTCAACAGTCCTGAGTTTGGCAATCAGTACCAGTAGTACATTACCAGGGACGATTCTCTCATGAAGCAAGGTAAAACATTTGCATCAGGTGCTGAGATTACAGGGGCAGCATGTTTGTACTGTGTTTACACTAACAGCATGCAATCAGAGTAGGAGGAGAAGCGAGAGGAGAGCGAGGTAAGGAGATCATCATTGGGGAAAAGCAGCTTGTTGTGCTGTGTGAGGAGTCTGACAGTAAGTGAGGAGGAGGGAGGCTGGAGAGCAGCAGTGTTTCATTTGACTTGCATAGCAGAAGGGAGGAGGTGGCACTGCTGTCCTGACTGCGGAAGAATGAAGTAGCT